>NC_054472.1:123536356-123839386 GCF_017639515.1 Carcharodon carcharias | reverse complement strand
TCGTTCAGCAGAGCTGTCGGCCTCTGGCCAGCAACTCTCAGCAGACTTCAGCCCCCATGGTCCTTAGCCCTGGGGAAGGCCAGCCACTGTCCAGTTAAGTGCTCAAGTGACACTTAATTCGATACACCTTCCTTAAAGGAGGTGATGCGCAGTTCTTGGCAGCTTTCCGGTCAGCAGGCGAGACGCTTGTCACCTCCACTATATGCTGCCCGTTAAATTTAATAAGGCATTAAGATGGGATACAATCTAACTGGTTATGCAGCTAATGTCCTTTAGAGAAAGAAATCTGCCATCCTTACTGGTCTGGCCTACATGTGACTCCAGACCCACAGCAATGTGGTTGACTCTTAAACACCTTCTGAATTAGCCCATCAAGTCACTCAGTTGTATCAAACTGCTACAAAGAAGTCAAAAAGTAATGAAAAGGAAGGACAACCTGGCATCAATCTAGGTACCGCAAAAAACAACGGCACACCCAGTCTTGATGACCCGGCAACATCATCCTTACTATCATCTGGGGCTTGTGCCAAAATTGGGAGAACTGTACCACAGACCAGTCAAAGAGCAGTTTTACACAGTTGTACTCACCAAATCATATCTTACAAATAATGTCCAAACACCACCATCACCATCCCTGTCACACTGGCAGGACAGACCCAACAGAGGTGACAGCATAGTAGTGTACAGTCAGGAGGAAGTTGTTCCTGGGAGTCCTTAACATTAACTCTGGACTCTATGAAATCTCATGGCATCAGGTCAAACATGGGCAAGGAAACCTGCTATTTACCTCGTACCACCCTCCCTCAGCTGATAAATCAGTGCTCCTTCATGTTGAACACTAAGTGGAAGAAGCACTCAGGGAGGCAAGGGCACAGAATGTACCCTGTGTGGGGGACTCTAATGTCCACCATCTATAGTGGCTCGTTACTACCAACTACTGAACAGGCTGGTCAAGTCCTGAAGGACGTATTGCTAGGCTAGACCTGTGACAGATGGTGAGGAATCAACAAGAGGGAAAAACATACTTGATCTCATTGTCACCAATCTCACTATTGCAAGATGTAACTGTCCATGACAGTATTGGTAGGAGTGACCACCACAGAAAGTTTATGGAGACAAAGTCCCATCTTCACATTCAGATCCAGTAACTCAAACCTAAGCATCCACAAGGCACTGTGGACCATCAGTAGCAGCAGCAGCATTTTATTCAATCATAATCTGTAACCTCATGGCCTAGCATATCCCTCACTCTCTTCATTGCCATCAAGCCAGGGGATCAACTCTGGTTCAATGAAGAGTGCAGGAGGGCATGCCAGAAGCAGCACCAGGCATACCTAAAAATGAGGTGTCAACTAGGTGCAGCTGCAACACAGGACTACTTGTAGCCAAAAAGCAGAAGCAGCATGTGATAGAGCTAAATGATCCTGCAACCAATGGATCAGATCAACAGTCTACAGTCCTGCCACATCCAGTCATGAATGGTGGTGGACAATTAAACAACAAACCGGAGAAGAAGGCTCCACGAATATCCCCATCCTCAATAATGAGAGAGTGCAAAAGACAAGCCTGCAACTATCTACAGCCAGAAGTACTGAATTGGATGGTTCATCTCAGCCTCCTGCTGAAGACCCCAGCATCACATATGCGAGTCTTCAGCCAATTTGATTTACTCAATGTGACATTGAGAAACAGCTGAAGGCACTGGATACTGCAAAGGTTATGGGCCCTGACAATATTTTGGCAATAGTGCTGAAAACCTGTGCTCCAGAACTTGCTGCAGTTCTAGCCAAGCTGGCAATGTGGAAAATTGCCCATGAATGTCCTGTCAGCAAAAAGCAGGATAAATCCAACCAGATCAATTACTGACTCATCAGTCTACTCAATCATCAGCAAAGTGATGGAAGGTGTCGTCAATGGTGCTATCAAGTGACATTAAGCAGCAGTAATGTGCTCACTGACACTCAGTTTGCCACTTAGTTCCTGGCATCATTACAGCTTTGGTCCAAACATGAATAAAAGAGCTGAACTCCACAGGTGAGATGAAAGTGACTGCCCTTGACATCAAGGCAGCATTTGACTAAGTGTGATATCAAGGAGCCCCAACAAAACTGAAGTCAATGGAAATCAGGGGGAAAATGCTCCATGGGTTGGAGTCATAACTAGCATAAAGGAAGATGGTTGTGGTTATTGGAGGTCAATCATCTCAGTCCCAGGACATCACTGCAGGAGTTCTTCAGTGGAGTATCTTAGGCCCAACCATCTTCAGCTGCTTCATCAATGATGTTCGCTCATCATAAGGTCAGAAGTGGGGATGTTCGCAGATGATTACACTATGTTCACCATTTGCAATTCCTCAGATATTGAAGCAGTCCGTGTCCAAATGCAGCAAGACCTGGATAATATCTAGGCTTGGGCTGACAAGTGGCAAGTAACATTTGGACCACACAAGTGTCAGGTAATGGGTCAAAATCCTGGAACTCCCTTCCTAACAGCACTGTGAGTGTACCTACACCACATGGACTGTAGCAGTTTGAGAAGGCAGCTCACCACGATCTTCTCAAGGGCAACTAGGGATGGGCAATAAATGCTGCCCCCGCCAGCAAAGCCCACATCCTGTGAATGAATAAAAAAAAAATGACCATCTCCAACAAGAGAGAATCTAACCATCACCCCTTGACTTTCAATGGCATTACCATCGCTGAATCCCCACTGTCAACATCCTGGGAGTTACCATTGACCATAAACTGAACTGGACTAGCCATATAAACACTGTGGCTACAATAGCAGGTCAAAGGCTGGGAATTCTGTAACAGGTAACTCACCTCCTGACTCCCCAAAGCCTGTCCACCATCTACAAGGCAGAAGTCAAGAGTGAGATGGAATATTCTCCACTTGCCTGGATGCATGGAGCTCCAAAAATACTCAAGAATCTTGACACCATCCAGGAAAAAGCAGTCCGCTTAACTGGCACCCCATCTATCACCTTAGACGTTCACTCCCTCCACCTCAACACACTGTGACAGCAATGTGTACCATCTACAAGATGCACTGCAGCAATTCATCAAGCCCTCTTTGATAGCGTCTTCCAAACCAGGGACCTCTACCACCTATAAGAACAAGGACAGCAGATGCATGGGAACGCCACCATCTGCAACTTTCCTCCAAGCTACACCCCACCCTAACTTGGAACTATATCGGTTTCCTGCACTGTCCCTGGGTCAAAATTCTGGAGCTCTCTCCCTAACAGCACTGTGGGTGCACCAACAACACATGGACGCAACGATTCAAGAAGGCAGCTCAACACCGCCAAGGCAGTTAGGAGTGGGCAATAAATACTGGCCTAGCCAGTGATGTCTACATCATGTAGAAAAAAATAAAACAAACATATGACCATGACAGGTAGCAAGCATCGGTCCATTTCAAGCAGGATGGCTTGCATATGCAAACAACTGTTTATTTCCTTTTCTTCCTCTTCTCAGTGCCCCAATCTTCTCGACCTGCCTAACCGCATGGGTATTAGACTGCAGTCTTCCTTGAGTGTCCTTTTCCACACTTACTGTACAGGCTCTCTCATAGTCTCTTTCAGTCTCTTACTTTATACCCTTTTTCAAGGGTGGACCTGGTTAGATTATTGACAAGAACTTTTCACCCAAATATAATTTAATTTATTTCAAAATATCTTATCAAACATCAAGTTCTTTGTTTAAACTATGGGTTGAATAGCCTGACTTTATTGTCATTTAGTGGCCTTGATCAATCACTTTTTCCTCATCTTTCCCTTATCGCAACTCAAGCTGTTCTCCTTGACTAGCTTCTTCTTCCTCCCAGTAAAATTCTATCTCCATTGTCAAACTAACTCCCAAAAGTTTCATTATGTGTGTCTATTCCACTATCATTTATTTATGTCTAAGGCTCTTTGTAAGGCCTGTTAACAAACTGTTCATAATGGCTGTTCTGTTCAAATGTTCTTATTTCTTATCGAACTGTTGAACGATGGTGTTCATTTTTTCTTTTTCAATTCTACTTCCACACCCTGACAAACTCTCGTATTTCAGCAAAAATCTTAATCAATCAAGGTTAAGTGAAAAGCCTAGCACAGCTTTGTAACATGCTTGTTTGCTTTTGATACCTAACAATTGCTCTCACACGAGATCTCGTCTGAACATGGGCCTCTTTTCGAGCTAGGTACTGTTGTCATTATCTAATGAATACTCATTCTACTAATTTATGTGTATTATATGTAACAATAAGCATATTTTGCTACGTCCGGGAGGGGAGGAGTGTGTGAATTATCAAGCCTCACTATTCTGCAGGCCACACCATTAATTTAAATGTTTAATTTTCTCACCAAAATGGCCAATTGTGTGCCTATACCTCCAGTACCCAGAAGAAAAGAGACTCAGGCTTCTTTCAAAAACTCAATGATTCATTTATTTTAAAACAAAGCTTCTTTTCACAAGTTGCAAATACTGTTTAATGCACAATTGTAATCAGGAAGTATAACTATCTATCTCTTCCTTAAAAGAAAATTCCCCCAGCGCACACACACAGACACACACAAGGACTAACAAAGGACAAACGGATAGACTCCCTCTGCAGAGTTGGGCTTTGGAGGATGGGCATTATGAAGTAAAGGATAAAGTCCGCAGGGTCTCGACGCTGTCGACCTGGAGTTCTCTCATGTGAAGACAGGCCACTGGTCCCAGTTCTCACCTCTGGTCTGAGTTTTGCAGGTCCAAATGCAGACTAGTTACATTCAGATGAGGGCTCTCTGGCTATAGGTTGATAGCCAGACACAATCTTCGGCAAGGTAGAGAGAGAGAGCCAGTCAAGTAAACTTCTTTCTCAGCTTGTTCTCCAACAAAACTGCCTTCCAAACAAGCATGTTCACAACATAAGTATTTTTTTACCTCTCTCCCACGTGCCTGCCTTTTTGTCTCCCAGCATTTCATTAAGTGCTTTGCAGCTCAACACCAACAGCTCCATCTCAAGTACCATATAGGTCAGGTGATTTCTTGGAAGAGGCCTGCTTGTTTACGAGCTCCAATTTATGATCTTTTTAAAAATAAAATCCCAGGTTAGCATCCACATGTCCCGATCATGCCAAATCCTTCTGTTTTGTAAAAGAAAATTTCAGTCTTGAGGCTTATGATTCTAACAGTTTCTAATTTCTAACATATGGGTGTAGAGACACTGGAGAATGTGTAAAATAGATTTACAAGGATGATAGCAGAACTGAGAGATTATACCTGTCAGGAAGATTGGAAGAGTTGGGGATCTTTTCTCTTAGAGAATGCTGATGGATGACCTGATAGGGGTTTTTAAGATTACAAAAGGGACTGGCAGAGCAGTTGTAGAGAAGATATTTTCACATGTTGAAAGACTAAAACTAGGAGCCGTAAATATAAGATAGTCACTAATAAATCAAATAGCGAATTCCATGGAAACCTCTTTACTCAGTGAGTGGTTAGAATGTGTATCTTGCCACGGCAAAGAGTAATTGAGGTGAACAGGATAGATGCATTTAAGAGGAAGCTAGATAAACATGTGAGGGAGAAAGAATTAGGAGGTTATGCTCATACAGTTAGATGAAGGGGGATGAGAGAAGGCTTGTGTGGAACATAATTTCTGTACTGTACACTAAGTAATGTAAAACATTTTTATCTATACATATAATTGCTAGCTGATAAAAAGTAGTTACTGTTTTTTTAATTTCACTGATTGATATTTACAAGCTTTACACAATTTGGAAAATCCAGGAAAAAGTACAACATTCTGATTGTGTAGTTCTTATTAGGTTCCAGCTTTCTTACTAAATTGTTGTAATCTAGATAGACTCTCTATTCTTTTTAGCTTTCAAGCAAACTCATACCTGAATTACTGTGATTAAAGTGAATTTTTGAAGGAGTATGTGTCCCGCATTGTTATTGCCTGTGTACATTTGCCTCTGCTACTTTGCTGATGTTTATACTTTTATAAAAATTGTCTGAACAATATGTTGTCAATGACATAGTCCATAACTGCAACTCCTTGTGTGGAAGTGAGGCTTAGAATGTCCAAGGTTTTGTTTCCACCATCTGTGCTTTGTTTATCTTAGGTGGGGAAGGAGTAGAGGGGCTACAATTAATTTGGACTCGGAAGGGAACAGAAAATAAAATCACTTAGAGTTCCCACTATAATGGCTTTAACTGCAAAGTATATGCATGTGCCTTATGAGTTAATACATTTCCCTTTCTGCAACAGGTAGCCTGATGATATTCATTCACCCCCATATCGATCAACGCTGCATCTCTCTCTCTTCCTTTCCCTATAACCAAATGCTCATCCCTTCTGGTCATGATGATTCTTAAAAGTAAGATAATTTCCACATTCTTCAGCACCAATACCTTCTTCAGCCCTTTGTTATAGCTCCCTCTTAGCTCATCAACAACAATAGCATAATATAGTAAAGCATGCCAAGGCACTTTACAGGAGCGTAATCAGAAAAAAGTTGATACCGAGCCAAAGAAGAAGAAGATAATGCAGCTGAGGTAGGTTTTAAGGAGGTGAGCAAATTGACAAAGTTTAGGGAAGGAATCCAGAATATAGGGCCTAGACAGCTGAAGGCACTAGAAGTGGGGAATGAAGAAGCAGCCGGAGTTGGAGAAACGCCGGGACCTGGGAGACTTGTAGAACTGGAGGAGATTACAGAGCCTATGGAGGAGTTTGAGCATCTGCAATTGCAATTTTGATATGCTAACACACCTTTACACAAATAGCCATGATGTTTGAGACGTGTTGTCTACCATAACACTGACTGACTCTATAATACTTTGCATCTTCTTCAGTCTTCAACCGATTCAATTCCTTTTAAGAGTCATTTTCTGCTTGATCCTTTCCCTGCTGAACTCTTAAACACTCAACTACCTACTTACATACCTAGCTACCCCAATATTTCCAATAATTTCAAGCATAGTTTGCACCCAGATTGTTGTTTGTGCCCAAAACAAAAACTCTATCCAAACATGTGTGATCCTGAGCTGAGCTTTTGACTCTATATCTTACCCATCACAAGACTCATACTTCCAGCATTGGAACATTGCTACTAGTACCAGCTATGTAACAGGCATCAATACCACCCATTTTACACTGTTCACCAAAGTCAAAATTGCCTCTGAGATGTCACATTGGATTCATGTGTGAGCACAAATATCAGAATCACAAGCTAACCAAAAGAAATTCTTCATACATGAAATCTATAATTGAAGAAAATTTTATATATACACATGTTTTCAAAAATACTGGAGCAAGGAGTTAAATAGCACTATTTGCCACCACACAAATTGTGAAATACAGAATGGTTGGGGAACAGAGTGTCCAGCTCACGCAATATGGACTTATGGATTTATGGAATATAAATTTGAAATGGGCACTACTTTAAAACCAAATGGAGTTGAGAGGCCAAGTGACATTTTCTTTCCTGTCAGTAGACATAGAACTACACAAGACCCCTGATTAAAATGCAAATGAATTTTAGGGACATATCTTTGAGAAGTTATTAAATGTAACAACCTTTCCCATGGTTAATGGCTGCCCTTCTCCAAATAATTAAAGAAGCTGCTTACACAATACTGCTTGCAGACTTTTCAGCA
Source organism: Carcharodon carcharias (assembly GCF_017639515.1). Lineage (NCBI taxonomy): Eukaryota > Metazoa > Chordata > Chondrichthyes > Lamniformes > Lamnidae > Carcharodon > Carcharodon carcharias. Next base: position 123,831,755 of record NC_054472.1, on the reverse strand, counting down.
TCCGAGTTGAATTCCAGAGAATGGGTGTGAAAAAACCCTATTCTATCACAATGGTTTGTAAATGGGTGAAACTCAGGCCATTGTCAAATAATGGGATCTAGTCACTAAAATCATTTGTGAGGACAACGGACAGAAGTGGTCTGGTCACATGGCAAACTAGGTTTCAGATAGGGACATTTAATAAGGCACATTTTTGGAGCAATAGGGGAGAAAGATCCAGATTGGCAAAGGAACAAGATCCTACCTAAGAACCATCAGTGGGCAGAGAATTCAGGTTGGCCTTTACTGCTCTATTTGACGAATTAAATCAGGTTTTTGCTACAGGGGTTCGCCTGCACTACGACTGGAGTGGAGCAAGAGAAACCTGCCTGTGCAAGCAGTAAACCACAATGAATTTGTCTTCTTAAACCTCCAGACTCAATCCGTCAGTGGACCAAAAAAGAATTACATGTCTGGAACGTTTCGAGATTTCATCTCGGAGACCAAGATAAATCTAACAGAAAACTTTCGAACTTTTAAGACGTAAGCGCGCACAACCTTTTGTAATCACAATCTTTTCTTGAGTATGTGTGTGCCAATATGAGTGTGTGAATTGGTGTGATTATGAATACCTTCAGGTGTTGAATAATAAACATTTATCTTTCTTTTTAAAAACTTACAAGAAGACCTGTCATTTGTTCTTGACAGTTACACTCAGGGTTAAAGCACTTTTTCTTTTAAAACACGTCCATCTTTGGTCAGTTGAGCAATGGGGAAAGGGGAAACCATCCCTATCAACACTCCCCTGTCCATACCAAGAATGCTTTGTAAACAGAGTGCTAAAGCCAGGTGTAGATGGGAACTTGGTGCAAAGAGGTGCTGCTTTTTGCTTTATCTCTAGTAGCTGGTAAGTGTTTTTCTTTTGTCTCTTAGGACCGTAACTTGCAACTACTTTATAAATTAGGAACCAATTAACTAATAAATAAATGCGTTTAGACAGAGATGGGAGATGAGGTGGCGTGCCATAACTGCAACACCAGAAGTTTGTGGAAAGCATTGCAATCCCAGACAGTCACATGTACAATGAGTGTCTGCAGCGTTAGCAACTTTGTGTCAGAGTTTTTGAGCTGGAGTCCCAGTTGCAGATATTGCAGGCATCAGATCAGGAGGGAGAGTTAGCTGAGCATTTTGTTCAAGGAGACAGTCATACCCATTAGATTAAGTAGAACTTTAGAGTTGGCCAGTGGCCAAGGACAGGTGGCTATGAGTCAAACAAGTACGGGGATCAAGTATGTAGTGATAGTGAAACCTCAGCCCTTGACTTTGACTAGTAGTTACAAGGTACATGTTACTTGTGTAGATGAAGACAAAGACTGCAGGATGGATGGGCAAATTGATTGTGGCATCATGGTGCAGGGGTGAATGAAAAGGAATGTAATAATGGTAGAGGACATTAGAGTCAGGTGTCTCACCAATTCTGCCTCCTTTTGGACCCTGCTTAAAATCAACCACTTTCGCCAAGCTTTCAAGTACCTCTACTAATATCACATTGTTAATTTGGTAAATAAGATTGGTGAGTTACAGGTGTATATTGCCATGTGGAATTATGATGCTGTGGCTATAGTAGAGATCTTTTCCAAGGAAGGGCAGGACTGGGTGTTAAATATTCCTGGATACAAGGAGTTCAGGAAAGATAGGAGAGGAAGAAAAGGGTGGCAGTGCTGGAGAAAGAGGATGCCCCGGAGGGGTTAAGGACAGAATTGATTTTGCTAGAGCTGAGGAACAAAATAGGTGCAATCACATTGCTCGGTGTAGTCTATAGGAAAACAACTAGTAGAAAGATGTACAGGAACAAATCTGCAAGGAAATTATGGAGACATGCAAATATCATAGAGTAGCTATAATGGGGGGCTTTAATCATCTGAATAGAGACTGGGAAAGTGGTAGTGTAAAGGCAGAGAGGGGCAAGATTTCCTGGAGTGTGTTCAGGAAAATTTTCTACAGTGTGCGTCCAGTCCAACTAGAAAAAAGATGCTACTAGACTTGGTTCATGGGAATGAGGTGGGCCAAGTAGATCAAGTGTCAGTGGGAGAACATTTAGGGGACAGTGATTATTGTATCATAAGGTTTAGCATGACTATGGAAAAGGACATTGAACAATCCAGAGTAAGAATTAACTGGGGTAAGGCCAGCTTCAATGGGGTAAGAATGGATCTGGGCCAAATAAACTAGAGCCAAAGTTTGGCAGGAAAATTGGTTGTTGAACATTGGGTTACCTTCAAAGAAGAAAGAGTTCGGCATAGACAAGGTATATTCCCTCAAAAGGGGAAGGCAGGGCAAACAAATTCAGAGCTCCCTGAATGACAAAGGAGGTAGAAATTAAGATAAAGAAGAAAAAGTGTGCTTATGACTGGTATCAGGTAAAAAATGCAATTGAGAACCAGGTTGAATAGAGAAGGTTCAGAGAGGAGTGAAAAAGCAAATAAGAGAAGCAAGGAGCGGATATGAACAGAGCCTGGCAGCCAACATAAAAGGAAATCCCAGAGTCTTCAAGAGGCATAACATAGTAAAAGGATTATAAAAGGGGTAGGGCCGATTAGGGACCACAAAGGGGATTTACACATGGAAGCAAAGGGCATGGCTGAGGTATTAAATGAATACCTTGCATCTGTCTTTACCAAGGAAGAAGATGCTACTCAAGTTATGGTGAAAGAGGAGGAAATTCAGTCACTAAGCGGGTTTAAAATTGATAAGCAGGAGGTATTGGATAGGCTGTCTGTACTTAAAGTTGATAAGCACTGGGACTGGATGAGATGCATCCAAGGTTACTGAGGGAAGTGAGAGTGGAAAATGCAGAGGCACTGCCGTAATTTTTCAGTCTTTTTTGGACTCCGGAGTGGTGCCAGAGGACTGGAGAATTGCAAATGTTACACCCTTGTTCAAAGCAGGGTCTAAAGATAAACCCAGCCTACAGGCCAGTCAGTTTAACCCAGGTGGTGGGAAAAGTTCCAGAAACTATAATTTGGGACTGAATTAATAGTCACATGGACAAATACAGGTTAAGTAAGAAGAGCTAACATGGATTTCTAAAGGGAAAATCATGTTTAACTAACTTGCTGGCGCTTTTTCAAGAGGTAATGTTGAGGGCTCATGAGGGCAATGCTGTTGATGTGGTGTACATGGACTTCCAAAAGGCATTTGATACGGTACCACACAACAGATTTGTGAGAAACATTATAGTTCATTGAATAAAGGGACAGTAGCAACATGGATAGAGAATTGGCTGAGTAACAGGAAACAGAGAGCAATGGTTAAAGGATATTTTTCGGCTGGAGGAAGGTTTAGTGTTGAGTTCCCCAGGAGTTGGTATTGGGACCCTTGCTTTTCCTGATATATACTAATGATCTAGACCTTGGTGTACAGGGAACAGTTTCAAAATTTGCAAAACTTGGAAGCATTGTAAATTGTGAGAAAGACAGTGTAGAACTTCAAAAGGACATAGACAAGTTTGTGGAATGGGTGGAGAGGATGAAGTTCAATGCAAAGAAATGTGAGGTGATGCACTTTGGTAGGAAGAACAATATAAAATAAAGGGTATGACTCTAAAGGGGGTGAAGGAGCAGAGGGACCCGGTATATATATGCATAGGTCATTAAAGTTGGCAAGACAGGTTGAGAGTGCAGCTAATAAAGCTTACATTATCCTTGGCTTTATTAATAGGGGAATAGAGTACAAGAGCAAGGAGGTAATGTTGAACTTTTCTTTTTCTTCATTTTATGGGATGTGGACAATGCTGGCTCGGCCAGCATTTATTGCCCATCCCTAATTGCCCTTGAAAAGGTGGTAATGAGCTGCCTTCTTGAACAGCTGCAGTCCATGTGGTGTAGGCACACCCGAGTTCATGGATTTTGACCCAGCAACAGTGAAGGAATGATGATATAGTTACAAGTCAGGATGGTGAGTGGCTTGGAGGGGAACTCGCAGGGACTGGTGTACCCATATGTCTGCTGCCTTTGTCCTTCTAGATGGTAGTGGTCATGGGTTTGGAAGGTGCTGTCTAAGGAGCCTTGGTGAGTTCCTGCAGTGCATCTTGTGGATGGTACTCACTGCTGCCACTATGTGTCGGTGGTGGAGTGAATGTTTGTGGATGGGGTGCCAATCAAGTGGGTTGCTTTGTCCTGGATGTGTCAAGCTTCTTGAGTGTTGGTGGAGCTGCACTCATCCAGACAAATGGAAAGATTTCCATCACACTCTTGACTTGTGCCTTGTAGATGGTGGACAGACTTTGGGGAGTCAGGAGATGAGTTACTCGTTGCAGGACCTGCTCTTGTAGCCATTGTATTTATATGGCAAGTCCAGTACAGTTTATTGTTCATAGTAACCACCAGAATGTTGATAGTGGGGGATTCAGCGATGGTAATGTCATTAAGTGTCAAGGGGTGATGGTTAGATTCTCTCTTGTTGGAGATGGTCATTGCCTGGCATTTGTGTGGCATGAATGTTACATGTCACTTGTCAACCCAAGTCTGGATATTGTCCAGGTCTTGCTGTATTTAAACATGGACTGCTTCAGTATCTGAGGAGATGCAAATGGTGCTGAACATTGCGCAAATATCAGCGAACATCCCCACTTCTGACCTTATGACAGAAGGAAGGACACTGATGAAGCAGATGAAGATGGTTAGGCTGAGGACACTACCCTAAGGAAATCTTGCAGTGATATCCTGGAACTGTGATGATTGACCTCCAACAACCATAACCATCTTCCGTTGTGCCAAGTATGACTCCATCCAGCAGAATGTTTTCCCCTGGTTCCCATTGACTCCCGTTTTTCTAGGGCCCTTTGAGGCTACACTCGGTCAAATGCAGCTTTGATGTCAAGACAGTCACTCTTACCTCCCCTCTGGAGTTCATCTCCTTTGTCTGTGTTTGAACCAAGGCTGTAATGAGGTCAGGAGCTGAGTGGTCCTGGCAGAACCCAAACTATGCATCAGTGAACAGGTTATTGCTAAGCAAGTGCTGCTTTATGGCACTGTTGATGACCCCTTCCATCATTTTACCAATGATTCAGTGGAGACTGATGGGGCGGTAATTGGCCAGGTTGGATTTGTCCTGCTATTCGTGCACAGGATATACCTGGGCAGTTTTCCACATTGCCGGGTAAATGCCATGTTGTTGTATTGGAACAGCTTGGCTGGGGGCGCAGCAAGTTCTGGAGCACAAATCTTCAGTACTGTTGCAGGAATATTGTTAGGGCCCATAGTCTTTGCAGTATCCAGTGCCCATAGTCTTTGCAGTATCCAGTGCCTTCAGCCATTTCTTGATATCACATGGTGTGAATCAAAATGAAAACTGGCATCTGTGATGCTGAGGACCTCCGGAGGAGGCCGAGATGGATCATCCACTCGGCACGTCTGGCTGAAGCTTGTTGCAAATGCTTCAGCCTTATCTTTTGCACTGATGTGCTGGGTTCCTCCATCATTTAGGATGGGGCTATTTGCAGAGCCACCTCCTCCATTCGTGACTGGATGTTGCAGGACTGCAGAGCTTAGATCTGATCCATTGGTTGTGGAATTTCTTAGCCCTGTCTATCACTTGCTGCTTATGCTGTTTAGCATGCAAGTGGCCCTGTTTTATAGCTTTACCAGGTTGACATCTCATTTTTAGGTATGCCTAATGCTGCTCCTGGCATGCCCTTCTGAACTCTTCACTGATCACCTGCTTGGTGGTACCTGGTAGAGTGAGGAATATGCCAGGCCATGAGGTTACAGGTGTGGATGAGTACAATCCTGCTGCTGTTGATGGGCCACAGCACCTCATGGATGCCCAGTCTTGAGTTGCTAGATCTGTTCGAAATCTACCCCGTTTAGCACGGTGATAGTGCCACACAACACGAAGGAGGATATCCTCAATACGAAGGCGGGACTTCATCGCCACAAGGACTGTGCAGTGGTCACTCTTAACAATATCGTCATGGACAGATGCATCTGCGGCAGTCAAGTTGGTGATGATGAGGTCAAATATGTTTTTCTCTTTTGTTAGTACCCTTGCCACCTGCTGCAGACTCAGTTATGCAGTTATGTCCTTTAGGACTCAGCCAACTTGGTCTGTACAGGTGCTACCGGGCCACTCTTGGTGATGGACATTTCAAGTCCCCCAATCCAGAATACATTTTGTGCCCTTGCCACCTCAGTGCTTCCTCCAAATGTTGTTCAACATGGAGGAGTACTGACTTATGAGCTGAGGGGGGACGGTACATGCAATCAGCAGGTTTCCTTGCCTGTGTTTGACCTGATGCCAGAAGACTTCATGGGGTCTGGAGCTGATTGTTGAGGGCTCCCAGGGCAACTCCCTCCTGACTGTCTTCCACTGTTCCGCCACCTCTGCTAGGCCTATCCCACTGGTGGGACAGGACATATCCAGGGATGGTGATGGTGGTGCCTGGGACATTATCTGTAAGGTATGATTCAGTTGAACATAAACCTATGTCAGGCTGTTGCTTGACTAGTCTGTAAGACAGCTCTCTCAATTTTGGCACAAGCGCCCAGATGTTAGTAAGGAGGACTTTGCAGGGTCGATGGGGCTTAGTTTGCCGTTGTCGTTTCCGGTGCCTAGGTCAATGTTATGTGGTCTGTCCGGTTTCATTCCTTTTAGACTGCTTTTAGAACTTGTATAAGACACTAGTTAGACCTTAGCTGGAGTATTGCTTACAGTTCTGGGCTCAGCATTTTTGGAAGGATGTGAAGGCATTGGAGAGAGTGCAGAAGAGGTTTACAAGAATGGTTCCAGGAATGAGGAACTTGTTATGAAATAAGATTGGAGAAATTGGGTCTCTTTCCTTGGAGGGCAGAAGGTTGAGAGGAGATTTGATAGAGGTATTCAAAATCATGAGGGGTCTGGACAGAACAGATAGGGAGAAACTGTTCCCACTCGTGAAAGGATTGAGAACAAAAGGGCACAGATTATTAAAGTGATTAATAAAAAGAGTAAAAGTGAAATGAGAAATCACTTTTTCACACAATGAGTGGTTAGAGTCTGGAATGCATAACCTGAGAATGCGGTGGAGGCAGCTTCAATCGAGGCATTCAAAGAAGAGTTAGATAATTATTTGGACAGGAACAGTCTACAGGGTTACAGGGAGAAGGCAGGAGAATGGCACTAGGTGAAATGCTCATACGGAGAGCTGGTGCAGACCCAATGGGCCGCCTTCAGCACTGTAACAATTCTGTGATTCTTTGGCTCAATCTTGTTTTTATTTGATTAGGCTCATGTGATGAACATTGGCACATTTTTTTACTATGTTGAAGGTGCTATTTAAATTCAAGTTGCTGTTGCTGCTATAGTTAGACTCAGCATCCTGAATTAGTGAGGGTATAAACAGCCACTCCTTATTAGTGTACCTTATATGTGTTTGCACGTGTGTCTGCAGAAATCAGATATTGTCACAGATAAATAATGGTCCCTTTGACAAAGTATCAGAGGGTAACCTGTGAAACCAAGCCCTAGCAAGGAGTAAGCATTTTTAAGAAAGTACTGCAGAAGAGGAAATTGCACAATTCAATTTTGTTCATTGCCCTCCATTGACATTGTTCAGGATATGTATCAGTATCAGTCTAACAATTGGTTTTGCTTTCAGCTCACCCACACAATGAGAAATGTGGTATTCACATTGCTGCTTGTATGGAGCTACCTCCAATACTGGGGAAAATATGTGGTCAGAAGCACAAGGACATAAAATATGATTTAAGAATTAGTGCTTCACATACCATTGTACATACCATTTTAAGTGTTATCACTGGGTCATTAATATGCCCAGGCCAAATTCAGAACTTTCTAGTAATATGAATAGAATATCAGTGCACAAATGAATGTCTGGGATAGCTGTAATTTAGTTAGAATAAGATTTTTCTCCCATGCTTGTGTTGGAACAGAAATTACTTTCAATATCAATTTTGTCCTTGTTAATGTAAGACACTTCTCTGGTACCATCCTGCAAGGGAGGCATACTATTTAAAATGCAAGTTTTGCTATATCATTTCAAACAGTTACTAAAGAGCAGATACTACACAAAATTAGTGTTTGCACTAGCAATCTGATTTTCCATATTGAATGGATCTTTTAAGAACTTCCACCATGTTCCACCACAAAATTGATTCCTCCAAAGAGAGCTTTTACATTTAGACTGTATCTGGCAACTTCTTTTTAAATTGTATGAATTGGTAGAGGACAAATTTCTAGTCTGCGTAATAGAAATTATAACAAAACAGCTGTTCATTTTCTGCTCCATTGTCTGTGATATCCTGGTTTGTGAGAGAGGTTACCACCGCCTTTGGTTCAGAAATTACCTAATTGAAGGTTGACTGGGTTCAGTGATGGTGCACGAGAGTTGTCGGCTTGGCCTAAATAGCCAAGTGGTTATGGTACTGGGCTTGTAACCCCAAGATCAAGAGTTCAAATTTCACAATGGCAAACTATGAAACAATGTAACTTTATCTGAATAGCTTGGCCTAAATAGCCAAGTGGTTATGGTACTGGGTTTGTAACCCAAAGATCAAGAGTTCAAATCTCACAATGGCAAACTATGAAACAATGTAACTTCATCTGAAACAGATGGAAACATGTTCGTACTCGAAAGAGTTACACGAGAGTTGTCGGCTTGGCCTAAATAGCCAAGTGGTTATGGTACTGGGCTTGTAACCCCAAGATCAAGAGTTCAAATCTCACAATGGCAAACTACGGAACAATGTAACTTCATCTGAATAGGAACAGATGGAAATGTGTTTGTACTCGAAAGAGTTACACAAGAGTTGTCATTAGTTGTTTCAATGATGTGATGCCTCATTGCATGAAAGCATTTGTTCATACAAATACTAGTGGTGGCAGAGAATTTTAGATGAGATTAAAGCTTTTTCTAGTTTAATTTGAGATATGGCTAGTATTTTGTTTTAGCTTTAGAGGAATGGCCAACACCCAACTTGGGGCATAGCACCAAAAGTTAAAAACAATAAAACAGAAGATGAAGTATATCAAGTAGTAGTGATTAGATGATGCAAAGATTGATTTTTGAAAGTCCCTAAGTTGTAGTGGCATAGGAAGATTGTTGGAGACGTGCAGTTCCATAACTTTGAAGTCTGGAAAAGATTTACTTGGATCAGGGGCTGGATTTTCTCTCCAAGGAAACAGAAGTTGGGACTGTTTCCAGGTCTCAGACTCACCCCAGGGACAAGCAAGCAGCCACTCATTGAGATTTTCATGAGGGCACCCCCTTAATTGGCACAGACAGTTTTTCTGTCCAATTAAGGGCGGTGGCAGGCTCTCAGAGTTCGAGGGCCAATCGAGAGGCCTTCCAGCTTGAGAGGAGCAGCAGACTGTAATGTAACAAGAGGGCGCTGCAACACAGAGGCATCCCCTCTCCAACTTTTAAAAAATTTGTAATTAAAAAAAAATTAACCTGCCAGGCCACCACTCTGGGGTTTGCAGGTGGTGCGGGGGGATCTCTACAGGCAGGGAAGTAGGGAGGGCTTCTAGGCCTGACTGGAGCACTGCCCACCCTCCCCCCCCCACCCCACCTGCCTGCAGCCAGGTACCCACCTCTAGGCACCTAAACTGGCCCCACCAATCCGGCAAACCGATGGCCAACTGGATGGAGCCAGGGAACTGGCATGTCAGCCGGCCAGGCTAATTTTTCTCCTCCACCTCCCTCTGATCCTGATCCGTTGTGGCCTAAGAATCCAGACCTGGGGAGGCAACGGGGATAATTTTTCAGGCCTTTCGTCTGGCGGAAGCAGGAAAGCGGCCACGAAATCGGTGAACCTACCATTTTGTTGTCCTGTTTCTGTGGCTGCAGCAGTGTTCTCCAGGACCTATCACTGAGTTGACCTGAGAATCAGGGGTCAGGTCCTTCAAAAATGCAACTAGGGGTCCTGTGGCATATATAGTCATGAGTGCACTCTGACCAATATTATCTGGCACCCCAGTCAGAGGATCCCAAAGGTAGTTCCTCCTTGTTTTTTGAAAGAAGATGACACATATCACAAATGCAAAAACAAAATACTGGAAATCTGAAATAAAAACAAAATGCTAGAACTCAGATTGATGACCTTTCATATAATTTATATGTATACCATATATACTTTCATATATAGCGACTCATATATAGTATGATGCCCAAATCTCCTTTGAAAATAAAACAGAAGAACTCATTGCATCAATGCAAGGCCAGGACCAACATTACAAAGTTTCATTCCAGCAAAATTCAAATTTTCATGTCGCAGGGCACCAGGAAAGCATTTCAACTCTTTCTTGGACTCGAACGCAAGTTCTGTCGAAGGGTCATGAGGACTCGAAACGTCAACTCTTTTCTTCTCCGCCGATGCTGCCAGACCTGCTGAGTTTTTCCAGGTAATTCTGTTTTTGTTTTGGATTTCCAGCATCCGCAGTTTTTTTTTTGTTTTTAAGCATTTGCATTTCTCATTTCAATTGCAATCTCATTAGCTTTTTCCTCTGCTCTTCCAGATAGATAATATTTAAATAGCCTCCTAACTTCAATCCTGGTCCCTGCTGCTAACATTAAATCTTCTGTTCCTATATCTATCCTACTGACTTCCTCCAAATTTAATTCAGTAATAGAAGTTGGGACAGGAGTTGGGAGGGTGAATGATTAATTTTGCGTTATTACAGCATTTGATGAGTGAATTAAGATACTAGCTGATAGAAAACAGAAAGTGCTGGAAATACTCACGTCTGGCAGCATCTGCGGAGAGAGAAACCCACTGATAGGAATACTTGTGGGTCCACCATTTTCCATGAGGTTGTTTCACTAGGAGAGAAACCAGTCGGGAAGAAAAAGCTTAAGTAAAGACAGAACCTACATATAAGATAAAATACTTTTGGCACCAAACATGCAACATTTTGAATATATCCCTTTTCAGTAATCTCATTGGTCAACGGTGATCATATATGACTGTTCCGTTCTCATCCTTTTTAATCCCATTGTCTTCAGATGCTTACGTGACCAACTAATTAATCTATGTTTTTAGCTGGGGCTCTGTATCAATGTTTGTAAATACAGGCCAGGTTAGGTTGGAAGGCATGGATTGGCCAATTACTATGGTAATCTCGCGCAGGATCTTCCGGTCGATGAGCGAGGGCGGGGCCTGCTCGCCCAACATGTAAAATGACGCGAGATGACGTTAGGTCGAACTCCGTACGTCACCCCGCCTCATTTCCATTTTCAGGTTGGTGGGGGCGCAGCCGAGTCAGCTGCGCGCCCGCCGACCTGTCAACTGCCTATTGAGGCCATTGAAAAACTTAACGTTGCAGGGTAGGCTGGGAGTCCTGGTAGGCTTTGGAAAAAAGATGAAACCTCATCCGCGGGCGGGATGAGGTTTCATGAGGGTATTTAAATTTTTATTAAAGGTTTCAATAAAAGTTATGGACATGTCCCAACTCATATGACAGTGTCACATGAGGGGACATGTCAGGGAAATTTTTTTATCATTAGTATTACAAATTTTAATTCCGAGCCGATCTCCCTGAGGCAGCATTTAGCCTCAGGGAGATCTGTGTGCACAAGTGCAAAAGAGCGCACTCCCAGCTGAGGGAATCCCCCCTCATCCGCACAGGGAGCGCACAGCGCTTCCAAACAGATGTCACACTGGGTGGTCCTTAATTGGTGCCGATTGGAGGCGCGCCTGCCCGCTCCCGCTCTTCCCCCACAACGGGGGTAAAGCTTTTCCACTGGTTTCTTTTAGCATTGTGGAATAAAAACCGTAGTGCCCGTTTTTCAGACGAAGACAGAGTTGGAGGGGGAGGGATGTTAAACATGAAATTTAGCAAAGCTGTGCCGTACATTAGAAAGGTAAAGAATGTTATGCCATCTTGACCTCAGATTACTTTCAAACATCAGAAGAGGCTTCTGGCAAATGCTAAAGGGGGAATGGGTCTAATGCCTGTTTTGGGACCCCATCTAGAGTTGGGCTACCTTGAGTGAAGGAAGCCATGGTGCCTGTTCCACTCCAGGTGTGGATGCAGCCGAGCAAGCAGCTGCTATCAAAAATGTGAGTAAAAATGTTTTCCAAGATTAATATGGAGCTAGGAGGGGAAACAGTGTTTCTCTCAGTTCCCCAGCAATTCCTGATTGCTTTCCTATCCTTCCCTGGCACATACCCGAGAGTATCCATCATTTTCTGAAACAGGCCAGCTTCCTGTGGTGGTGCAATAGGTGCCAGCTGTTTGCTCACTTTATTGAAATGAGGTCCAAGGTCTAATTTTGGGCAGGTCTTGAGTCCTCCAGTTCAGGCGTACACTGCTTGCTCAGACAAGCTAGGTGCCTTTTGGGCCTGCGTTTGTTGTGGCAAATAATGGGCTCAATTTTAGCACAATGAAATGGATAGGTTGGGTTTCAGTCAGATGTTAAAATTTTAAAGCCTAAACCCCAACTCCACGTAGCCCATTTTTGGGTTTTAAGGGACAGGCAGCCAACCCCCAATCCCAGGAGGCAGGTTGGCAATTTCAATATTTTATTGTGACTGGTAGCCAAAGATTAATGTTCTTTACAGTGACTGGCCAGGTTTCCTGTCTGAAACTTCACCTTCTTCCCTACATGACCCACCCCTTGTAGTATCCAGATCAATGCGAATAAACATCTTGCCTGTTATTAGCAGTTAGTAGACACTCCTTATTGGTCTCTTGTAACCGTACAGCTAACACAGAATAATATAATGGCAGTGGCATCCTGGAGTGAGTTGAAACAAAAATCAAAAAAAATTGTTATGGGCCCTGTAGTTACCTTTTAACAAATGTGTTGGTAATTTTTATTATTACAGGTAGCAAGATAAAAATTAAGGGGGTGTTCATGTCAGAAATTTCTCTCCTGCCTTTATCTTTCTTTTTGTAGCTATTTTAGTGCTTTTAGATTCTCCATTACCATCTCAGTTAATTCATCTTTGTGTGGATGCATAAGTAACATTCTCCCATAAAGTCACTGCTTCTGAAATGGAACCAGTTTTTTTCTCCTATTCACAAGTTATAATGGATCATAACAGCCCAGGTGTTCCGACAGTAAAACTAATGCACAGCTCTCTAATCAGCCTCGATCTCAGTAAATCACTTGTGCACAATGCCTCTATGGGACTGAGGCAAAGATGACATGCAGAACTATCTATGGAGACATCATAATCTAAATCGTATTACTCGGTAAACATAACATGCAATTATTTTTAGTTTATAATGTCGCTTTCAATACAGGATTTCAATTTCACGATAGACATTTGTTTTGGCGTTTCATTTCAACAGCTGTTCTTACTTCCGGAGGAAAGACCTGAACAGACAAAAGTTGTCTTTCAAAAAAATGTTTTTTTTTCCTGAAGTTTGACAATTTTTTTGACCAACCTGATGTCTGATGCATGCAATAAGGGGAGGTGGTGGCGTAGTGGTATTGTCACTCAATTGGTAATCCAGAGACCCAGGGTAATCCTCTGGGCACCCGGGTTCGAACCCTACCATGGATGATGGTGAAATTTGAATTCAATAAAAATCTGGAGTTAAAAGTCTAATGATTACTATTGTCGATTGTTGTAAAAACCCATCTGGTTCACTAATGTCCTATAGGGAAAGATATCTGCCTGGTCTGGTAACTCCAGACTCTCAGCATTGTGGCTGACTCTTAAATGCCCTCAAAGGCAATTAGGAGTGGATGGGTAATAAATGCTGGCCTAGCCAGTGATGCCCACACTGAAGAACAAATAAAAAAAACGCACCACTATGCTTAAGTCTCAAAATCCTGAGAAATCTACATCAGTGAGTACAGTCTTTTCTTAATGGTACATATCCTAGCGAATTTTAGTTGAGAGCCAAAGCGTAGGGATCCTCAAGTGTGCATACGGCACTGCTAGGCTAAAACGTAACAGATTATTGCTGCTGAACACCAGTAAGGTTGCACTGCTAGTCCAAATAGAACCGTTTATCCATAATGGAATTGGCTTGTATGCTTAACTGGATGGGAAGAGTTGCAAGATCCATTGCAGACCTTGAGTACTTAGCCCATTTTTCTTGGGGGTATTTCTTGATCAGCCTCTGTAATTTTGGCAGAAGATTGGTACAAAGCCCATTTTTGCAGCTTACGCAAGATTTTAACTGAGGTTACAATCAGAACAAGCTCTCAAAAAATCTTAGACATTAATCTACAATAAGGCTTCAGTGCACTACTGAGGGAGCACCAAATGGTCAGTCAGCTGAGATATTAAACGAAAGCCTAGACTTTGGGATTCATTTAATGGCAACACTGATTAAAAATCTTATTTGCCCAGAATTGCTACTAAAGACGATGAATATTTCTACTTAAAGTATCCCATAATATTGTTTATTATTTACCGTATGCATAATAGTAAAAGGTAGTTTATTAGTGGAACAACAATTTATTAGCAACCATTTTGTAGTTATTGCAAAGCGGAGAATAATGGCTGATCTTATCAAGCTAATCTGCAATGGTTATCTCCTTCCCCTTCAATTTCTCACCCTGAGATCTGAGAGATGCCTCATCTTGTGTTGTGTCACCATAATTGTGACAGCCTATTTATCGTCTCTTGTTGCATGTTGGTGACCACTACTTTATATCTAGTGCTTTAAAGACGAGCAGAACCCCTTGATGGCTCAATGCATCATGTGGTGTGGCATGTTGCATGGACAAGAAAAGTCACAGGTACAGCCCCTGGTCTGCTGAGTGAATGATTTCTGCTTATGCTACAGTTGGCCTCAGTGTAACTTGCTAGAGGAGAAAACCCAGCCCTGATTCAGGCTACTGAATGCTATTTTAGTGACCTATGCTAGAATTGCATGTGTGAGGATTTCAGGTAAGGACATTTTTATGTTTGGCTCTGAGTAAGTTCCCCCTTCCCCCACACTATGTTCATTTAGCTTGCCAAAACTTACTCTCCAAAAACACAAATGAAGAAAAGCTACTTGGGTGAGCAGTGGCACTGAAGAGCTGAAGTACTTTTTACTTTTTAAATGTTAGGCAGGCAGTGAGTTCCAGATCCCCAAAACCCTCTGGCGAAACAATTTCCCCTTGAATCCCCTCTGAACCTCCTACCTCTTGCTCTAAATCTATGTCCTTGGTAATGGAACTTTCAACCAACCCTCATAATTTTATACGCTTCAATTAGATCTGCCTCTCAGTCTCCTCTGTTCCAAAAAAACCAGTTCTAGCTTATTTAATCTCTCCTCATAACTAAATTCCTCCAGTGCTGTTAATATCCTTGTAAATCTCCTCTGAACCCTCTCTAGTACAATCATGTCTTTCTTATGATGCTGTGACCAGAATTGCACGCAGTACTCCAGCTGTTGCCTAGTTCTAGCATAACCTCCCAGCTACTGCTCGGTTAATAAAGGCAAATATCCCATCTAAAAACAGAAGGTGTTAGAAATACTCAGCAATTCTGACAGCATCTGTGTAGAAATGGAGTTAACATTTTGAGCCAAATATGACTTCTTCAGAATTGAAGGAAGGTAGAAATGCAATTAGTCTTATGTCGTTGAAAGGGGGGAGGGCCAGGAAGAACAAAAAGGAAGGTCAGGGATCGGGAGAGATTTCCAGCATTCGCAGTATTTCGCTTATTCAAGTATCCCGAATGCCTTCTCAACCACCTTGTTTATCTCTCCAGTCACATTCAGGGATCTGTGGATGTACACTCCAAAGCCCCTCTGTTCCTCCACACTTGATTGAACTCCGTTTGCCATTGTTCCACCCATTTTATAGCCCATTGATAGTTTCCTGAATTCTACAGCTTTCTTCTTTATCAACCGTTTGGTCAATTTTTGTGTTTTTTTTGTAATTTTGTAATTACTGTACATCCTTGTCTAAGGTCAACTAACTCAGCACAGACAAAGCTACATCTAGGATTTTCCTGGTTTGCCTGATTGTATCACACCGGGCAGTCCTATTCTGGCCCCTTGCCCACCACAGACAACATTTCTCACACTCACCCATCCTGGCTCCAGTGATACAGGACTATCTGAATCCATGCTTATCTAGAAAAATTTACATTGCATTCCTAACCAGATGGTTATATAATTTATTTTTGAAAATGTTGATCAGCTCAGCCTCATTCCTTGGCATTCCTAGGAGTTCTGTATTTGATACGAAGCAGTAAGCGAGAGCTACTATTGACTCTGCTTTTGGTGACATTTGCATAGATGTTTAATTGAGGAAAGGAAGAAATCATACGGGTAGTTTAAATAAGTAGCTGCTGCAGTGCTGCCCGCCTCTTGCCCTTTTATTTCTGCCCAGCACTATTGATGTGAGTTATTACGAAGTGCACCCGTAAGTTGGGGGGGGTGGGGGGCACGTTTCCACAAGGCTTCTGCTATGTTGAGGTAAGAGGGTTTCTAGCAAACCTTCAAGCAATTTCACCCTGTTGACTCTTCTTGCATGGGTCTTATTAGAGTGAAGAAATCAATAATTGTTGCAAGCTACACATACTGCAATGTAGATGCAAGATATATACATGCAATCGCATAGGCCTGGAATTTCCTCGGACTTCCTGCAGCTTCACCACTATTATGACACAGTTGATGGTAAAGGCTGTTTCCCAGAGGGAAACTTGAAACAACTGTCATAATCCATTTTTGCAATTTGTATGTTTCGAGATGCAGGCCTTGAATTCAGTAGCAATAAGACCACCGAGTCTTAAGAGTTTTTTTATAAAACTAAATTAAACATTTATTAATACAAGAAAGATTGTGAGCACATACATATGTCTCCAAAATTACTACTATAATAACTACAAAAATCCCCTAATTAATCTGACTCTCAGGTACTCCCCCTTTAAGGCACAGTAAAACTCATAGATTTAAAGAGATCCCCCAGGCAAAGTACATTTGACCTTATGAATTCAAAATGAGGTTGGAGGTGTACAGGCTGATTAGATCTTAAATGCCTCTGCCTTACACAAAATCTCCTTTCTGTTTATATCTAGCTTTTCCTTTGAATGTATATTTTCCATTGTCTCACTAGGCTTTAAGCATTACATCTTCTAACAATAATATCCTTTCATTCCAACAATTTCGTTAGTAAGCTGAAACAAAATAAACACATTGCTTGGTATCTTCTAGCTAGGTGCAAGATTGCACCCATTCTTTTGAATGGTTTATTCAACAAATGCAAATATACGCTTTAACCTTTTAACTTCCTTACTGTTTGCCTAACATCTCAAAACTACTATACATCAAAGCACCTAGACTAGCTGGCTTTAATCCAGTTAAGACACACACACACACATGGACACCACTAAACTCTACTTTAAAAAATAATTTCCAGTAACATTATAGACATTAATCTTGTCGTGACACCACCATAACTTCAATGGCAGTGTGGCAGAAAGCCCTTCTACTCACATAGATGTAAGGCAGAGCCCTTCTACTCACACTTCTGGCAAATTATAGTGGTGGAAAGTCCATGGTGCACAGGTTTGTTGTTTTAACCATACATAAAGTGAGAATCCCAGTCATGTAAATCCCACAAAAATTGCTTAATGGCAAGACGCATGTGGGAAATTCTGTGTTGATTCACTGTCAAAAATTTTTGTGAAGTCAATACTCACTCATGATGGTTAGAACTTTCATGAATTCTTCAAAATATCAGCTAAAAAAAACTCTTTTTAAAAAAGTGTTGTTTACCTTAACACTGGTTATTACTTGGAAATGAAAGGCAAATCCAGGTTTTCTGTTCATCATTATAATGAGATATCAGGAATGACTGTAACTAAATGTAAAGGATCGTTTTGTAGTAAAAGCTTATTGCTGTATTGTTTCTGATGGCAGACAGGCACAGCTGACCTTTTCCCTCCACGGACTCTCTAGGCTAGAATGACAGTGACAGCTGGAGGTAAATAGAGAAGGGATACATTCAGTTCGGGCAGACCACAGTGGAATACCATGCCAGACTTGGTGTCTCCCAAATTAATACTGTAATATAACACAAACTGCTAGAAGGGCAAGGCTTTTCAACTCCTTCTATTTACAAGTATCTCCAACTTAAAGAAAATCATTGTAAGTTTCCTCAGACTGTTGCACAATAGCTCTTTTAACTTTTATATTATAAAGATTTGTGTATGAGTTTTCAAAGAATGACCATTTCCTTTTTTTTTACTTTGGCTCCTAGTGATTCATTCAGCAACATGTTTCCATGAACACCGTCGCTTTCTGTACTTTGCCCAACTAATTGCCGTACCTCCAATATGAATCTAGATAGTAGATGATAGTAAGGCTATTTTATTATAAGGAGCATCGCAGCTGAAATCCAGTCCTATTCTCACCTAATGTGCATATATGTGCACTTGCCAGTGGAATTCAATAAATATCAATTGGGAGTGAAAATCTAGGCAACTTTCTTTACTGGAATATTGACTTTCACCCTTGTTAATAAGTTACATTAGCGCTGACTAAATATTGAAGCTGAAAATTTCCACTGTGGCACAGTAATAGATGATGGGAATATGTTTACTCATTTCTGTATGATCTACCTTCAGTTTTGTTCATCCCACCTTTGGTAGCATATATATTGATCTGTTAGAATATGACATTATATTTCTGGTGAAAGGGCTGGATTATGATGAGAAACTGGGCAAACTTGGATGGTATTCCTGACAATTGTTTAGATGTAATGTGATTAGGATGTTTAAAATAATGCAGGTGTAATGATCCTGAAATTCTGAACTCTATAAGGTAAGGCAAATGAGAAGATTCAAGATGGTAGGTGAAATTTTATAGCACTTGATTTGTATTTATAGTTACTAATTATGATTACTTTCTATCCTATATACATAACTGTTTGAAGCTTTGGCTAGAAAAGTTCAACATCTTGTATGCTGCTTTTGTGAATCTTCACACAGGATTGATAAGAAACCATTCTTTCCTCATGTAGGAGAATCCTGAACAAATACATAATAGAACTGGAGCTATCAATCAAAAGAGAATCCAGGGAAAATGTCTCCACAATTAAGCCTAGATGTTATGATAGCATTATTTTAAAGCTGATCAGAAAATCTGGTTTAAAGAATTATGAGAATGTGGAACACACTGCCCTAGATGCAAAGTCAATTAGAATCCTTGACGATAACAGCACTACATGCTATGCATGACGAACACAATCTTTCCTGTGTGTGATTGTGTTGCTCTTAATCTTTCTCGTCCTTTTTAAAAATATAATTTTAATTTTAAAACGATTACCGACTCCCCCACCCCACCCCCTGGCCCCAACTCCCAAGGTATTCACTCTTCAAAAGTCCTTAACTTTAAAACAATTCAATTTGCTTTTAAAATTAAGTTGATAAAAACAAAAAAACTGCGGATGCTTGAAATCCAAAACAAAAACACAATTATCTGGAAAAACTCAGCAGGTCTGGCAGCATTGGCGGAGAAGAAAAGAGTTGACGTTTCGAGTCCTCATGACCCTTCGACAGAATCGAAGGGTCATGAGGACTCGAAACGTCAAAATTAAGTTGATACTTACATGGGAAGTAAGAATATTATGGAATATAGAGAAAAGACAGGAAATCTAGAATTTAAAAGAATAAACTGCTGCAGTTGACAAATAGCCTACACATATTCCCATGTTCCCTGTAACAAAATATGAAATTACTGAAAAAATGTATTGCTAAAATGGTCATGTTTGAACTCAGCTTAAATTAAATTTCTGTGAGCAGAAACAACATTTGTGTTTTATGTGCCCAGAAAGAATCTGGTCTTAATTCTGATCACTTTAACTGTGTGGGAAGGATTGTTCAGAGTTTTCCATTTGGATGTGGGGGATTTGCAAATTTGGATAAGTATGAAGGCACCTTTCAACAGCAGAGGGAGCTGTTGTAGCATCTGAATTACCCCTGAGTTAATACAGAAACTGAGCAATAAAAACAGAAAATGCTAGAAATGCTCAGCTGATCTGGCAGCATCTGCGGCGAAACAGAGTTAATGTTTCAGGTCTCTGATATTTCATCAGAATGCAAAAAAAGTCCTAGCTGAACAGGTTTTAAGAATATACAGAGGCAGAGAACAGAGGGAGGAAGAAAAAGCAAAAGGGAAGGTGGAGAGAAAGAGGTTAGATGACAAAAGGAATTATGGTACACAGAAAAGTGCAGTGATAATGGAACAAGTAAAGAAACAAAAGGTGAGCCTGGAGAAAGTATTAATAGGAAAACAGAATCATCACCAACAGCTGCTATTTAAAAACAAAATAAACAAAAAAAAATGGTGTCGGGATTATGATCCGAAATTGGTGAATTCAGGGTTGAGTCCAGAAGGCTGTGAACTGCCTAATTAAAAGATAAGATACTGTTCCTCAAGCTTGCGTTGATCTTCATTGGAACAATATAGGAGGCCGATGACATTGAGTGGGAGACGGGGGCAGAATTAATATGACGGGCAACCAGAAATTTGGGGTCACACTTCGGACTGAGTGGAGGTGTCCCACAAAGCAGTCACCCAATCTGCGTTTAGTTTCCCTGATGTAGATGAGACCACGTCATGAGCAGAAATCGCTGTTTCATCTTTGGGGACAGTGCAAAGGGCAGAGGTAAAAAGGCAGATGTTGCACCGCATGAGCTTATATGAGAAGGGACCTTGGGAGGGGGGAAGGAGGTGATTGAGGAATGAACCGGGGTGTCTCGGAGAGAACGTTCTCTTCGGAATGCTTCAGCGGAGCCGAGATGGCATCATGATGGAGGTGGCGGAAATGGTGAAGGATGATCCATTGAATTTGGAGGCTGGTGAGTTGAAAGATGAGGATAAAGGAAACCCTATCATAGTTCAAGGAAGGGGGAAAGGGGTTAGAGCAGAAGTGTAGGAAATGGAATGGGCACAGTCGAGCGCCTTGTATTTATTGTCTTAAAAACCATGGTGGGGGGAATTCTTGATTGAGGAAAAATAGACTTGTCAGAACAGACACAATGTAGATGAGGAAACTGGGAGAATGAAATAGTGGACCTGATTTTTGCGGAGTTGAGCAAACTTCATGGACCTTAAAAAAAAAAGGCGGGACCTGTGTGCAGAAGTCCCACCCCCATTTCTGACATCAAATTTTTTCCAGTAGTGGAAAGGAGACAGGGTATGATTCACGCAGGAGGGAAACCTGAACTCATTAGAGCCATTTGAACTCTGTGCTGAGCTAAAAATAGACCCCATTTTGGCTGTTGCAAGGGCCTTAACCCACAAAGTAGGAGTCATAAATTGATCGATTAGGTGTAAATGCTTTTGAAAAGTAGATAAGGCCTGTATAACTGTCATAATCTGAAGATTTTTATAGCCCCTGTCCTTTAAGCTTTAAAAAGAACTGAAACTGTCATTGAGAGTTTTTTTAAAAAGCCTCTGCCGAACTGTTTTGATTTTTAGGCCATCTGCAGCTTAGGAAGAAATAGTAGCATCCAGTCATGCAGTTTCAATAGAGTTTATTGACATTTCACCAAAGACTATTGTATGTAATTATGAATGCGTGCCTGAGTTTCAAAAGCTAAAATTATCTTGGTGTTCTGCATTCATAGTTTGACAGTTTAAAGAGTCAATTTAAAGAATTAACAGTCTTTAATGTAGAGCCTGAATAGAAGTTTGTTTTTATAGAGATTAACTACTTGAGACTTAAAAGCTTTGATGGGTTTTAGGAGTGGGAGGTTTTTTCACTATCAAGTGTGTAGGAATGAGAACTGTATTAGCTTGTTAGGAGTTTTTTTTTTCTTCTTCATCTCCACATAGCTCCTGAGGTCAGCCCATGGTGGATACCCAGTGAGCTGGCATAGAATTGGCTTGGAGGGTGTGGGAGGGGCCGTGGACTTGGGTGGGGGCCATGAGTTGTTATTGAATTGGTATGGGGGTGGGCGATGGTTGAGGGCTATAAGGGGCCTAACACCTTCTAAAACAACTAGGTCAAAGTCCCAGAGAACTGAGGCTGGTCTTCAAACCAGCTTGCATCAGCACTTGACCAACCCTGTGGCCACCTATGCACTGCTTCTGAGGCCAGC
This sequence comes from Carcharodon carcharias, assembly GCF_017639515.1. Classification (NCBI taxonomy): domain Eukaryota; kingdom Metazoa; phylum Chordata; class Chondrichthyes; order Lamniformes; family Lamnidae; genus Carcharodon; species Carcharodon carcharias. The sequence goes on along the minus strand of NC_054472.1, from coordinate 123,809,769 downwards.
AGCCCGATAATATCCAGCATTTGCTGCTCACCACCTGCCACCTGCCACAATCAAGTATTTCAGGGTGCTTTTACTGAGGTCCGTCTGGCAAGTCATGCAGTTTCCTGACTTGAGCTTCTTGCCTTGTAACCAAAATCGAGCCCAGTGTGTAATTGCTATGTCTAATGTCTCAGTTATTCTACACAAATCATTGGGTATTGCATTGGGTACATTTTACAATGGAAGGATAGAGCTTCACTCCATCATTATCCTCAAAAGAGTGGATTGTTAAAAGAAGACCCTTTATGCTCTGAAATTCTAACAAGTATCAGACTGTTACAAGTAAAGCATCCATTCCTAGATAATTGAGGTGGTGTATTTTGATAGGACAAGGAGGCCACATACCCCTTTAAAAAATGAATCTAAATATGGTAGAGGAAAAATAGGCTCTAGGAATGCAGATTCTCAAATGATTAGTAAATTGCCTTTCTCTGCCATAGTATGAAAAGTAAACTTCATCTTCCTCCTTTCTTGACCTGTCTGCAGCCTTTTACACAGTTGACCATAGATGCTTTACAAAACCATCCAAAGAAGCGGCCTCTACCACCTAGAAGGGCGAGCAGACATACGGGGACACCACGAAGTTCCCCTATCCATACACCATCCTGACTTGGTACTATATCGCCATTCCTTTTCACTATCACTGGCTCAAAATCTTGGATCACTCTCCTTCGCAGCACTGTGGCTCTACCTACATTACTTGAGCTGCAGCAGTTCAAGAAAGCAGCTCATCACCACCACCTCAAGGCCAAATAGGGATGGGCAAAAAATGTTGACCTTGCCAGCGATGCTCAAATCATATGAATGAATAAAAAAACCCTCCAGTGACTTCCACCCTATTCCTGCTTGGTGCAGCTTCATTCACCTGGTTCTATTCTTATCGATGTAAACATGGTCAGAGAATCACATGCTATGTCTTCTCTTCACACTCCTGCACCATTAGTTCTGGTGTTACCAAAGATCTATCTTTGGTCCCTTCCAAGTTTGCATTTATAAGCTGCAGCTCAGCAACAGCATCTGAAAACACAGCGGCAGTTTCCACATGCAAGCTGACGACAACCAGTTCTACCTCACCAACACCTTTCTTGAGCAGTCCGCTGTCTGTAAATTATCGGACTGGTTGTCCAACATCCAGTACTGGATAAGCAGAAATTTCCTCCGTTTAAACAATGGAAGATATGGGGCAGAATTTTCCCATTGGCTTGCGGGGGTGGGCCCCGCACGTCTGCGCGTAAAATGATGCGAGGTGACATTGGGCAAGCGTCCCGACGTCACCGCACACCATCGCAATATTTCATTGGGCAGGTGTGCAATGATATCCGCTGCACACCCGCCATTAATTAATGGGCCAGTTAAGGCCCTTGACTCACCAATCGGTGCCGATTTTTTGGTGCCCATGCAACTTCAGGTCAGCACACGGGCTCAACAGGCAGGTGGGTAGGACACATTTGTATAAACCTCATCTGCGGGTGGGATAAGGGTGTCACTGGGGTCGTGAGTGTGCCCTCTCAAGTATTGATTTTTCAAAGTTATTGAAACTTGCTTGTGTGATCGGCAACACTTCAAAACACATACCAGCTGCTTTGTCTGCACTCTTAACCTTCAGGTCAGCACTCTGCAGTGAGGAAGCTTTTTTGGGCCTGCAGATTACATATGCTCTGTTCAGGCATGCATTGACTTTCATCCACTTCCATTGGGACCAGACAAGCCAGACCCAGCGAGCTAGAGGCTTCTCAGCCATTGCTGGCTTCCCCCGTGTCCAGGGTGCAATAGACTGCACACATGTGGCCATCAAGGCGCCGGCAGGTGAGCCCGGTGTCTTCATCAACAGGAAGGGCTTCCACTCCATGAACATGCAGATAGTGTGTGATCACAGGATGCAGATTCTACAAGTCTGCGCAAGGTACCCGGGCAGCTCCCACAACGCCTACATCCTCAGACACTCCCAGGTGCCGGGGCTCTTCAGTGCTCCAGCCCGGCTAGATGGATGGCTGCTGGGTGACAAGGCCTATGCCCTCAGAAGGTGGCTCATGACGCCTCTCCACCATCCAAGAACAGAAGCTGAGCAGCGGTACAATAGGAGCCATGGCACCACAAGGGCTGAGGTGGAGAAAATCAAGGCTGTTCTCAAGATGCGCTTCCGATGCCTAGACCGCATGGGGCGTGCACAGGGAAATGCTGAGGGGGTAGATGCTGACCCGGGCACACTGCAGGGAGGTAGGGACACCCGGGAGGCTTTAATCCAACAAACCTTCAGCTAGCACACTGCATATGGACCTCCAGGACAAGCCTGAGCTGTAAGCTCCATACTCGATATCTTAGTTACTGTTCCTGACCCGGCAGATTTGGCACTAAGGGCCTTGTTAATAAAGTTGAATGTCCCACAAAGCACTCCTAACATTTTTGGTAAACAGACACATGCAGAAGAAAAGAGGCATCCACAGCCATTGTCACATGCCTGAATTTAATATTACAAGCAATGAAACTTAAGCCAAAGAAATGACAATGGTGTTCCCATTCAAAGCAAATCATGAAGACCTCATCTTGGGTCAACACAAAAGCACTAATGATAAACCCGTGGTGTGCCTAAGGTGCCTTATGTTTACGTTTCCGGGTGCTAAGTCTTGGTGCTGCCCCATCACTGGGAGTGGCATCTGAGACAGCCTGCTGACTCTGCTGTCCTGTTGGCCTCGATGACCTTGGCGGTCGTCCTCTGGCCTGTGGAGTCTGTGCTGGCCCCACCTGGGAGGGAGCTGCCAGTTCCACAGCTGGCATCTCCCCAGTCGGTGCAGCCTCACTGGATGCTACGCTCACTGGGAGAGGGGCAGAGGAGCTGCCGCCCTCATCCAGAGCGCCCTGAGAGGAACCCACAGAGACAACAGGTAGCTGCTGCGCCAACCTGAGGTCACTTCAGACTTCCTTGCTCACCATGGATGGATGGGCACCAAACTGGGAAACTTGGCGCCCAGACCATCTCCCACACTGGCACTGACCAGCTGAGGTCAATGCCGATGTGAGGGCTTGTTGATCGGAGCACATCCCCAGGAAGCCCTGATGGGTCTCCTGGAGGAGGTTCTCCACGAGAGTCGCCACTCTCTGCATAGAGGATGCATGATGCTCGGACATGAGGCTTATTGCTTCCGTGATCGCCCACGTAGACTCCTCCACCACGGGGGCTAAGCTAAGCATAGTCTCAAGCACCTCCCCCAGATGCTCCTGCACACCTGGCCGTATTTCACGTGTATGCTGCTTCGCGGACAACTCCAGCGGTACACCATCAGGCACCGACTGAGCATGTGCCTGGTCCCCTGCAGCCCTCCGACTGCTGGCGCCATGGACACTCTGTCTCTGTCAGCTCCTCCAGCGACTGTGAAATGCCTTCACCACTGTGTCCCAGGACAATAGCCGACGTTCTAACTCCCACTGAGGTTCTAGTATCTGTGCTGGTGCCTGGCTAGCAGAGATGGTGTGATGCTGGTAAGACTTCAGGGCTCTCAATTGGGAGAGGGGGCCTCTGCTGCTCCTCCTCCCGGCCCTGCTCCGCTGATGCTGAAAGGAAGAACAAGGACATTGAATCAGTTAACGTGGAGACAATGTCAATGTGCATCCCTGTCCCCCGGATTATTATGTGCTCATCCTTCCTTAAGCAATGGTCAAGCCATGTGGCAAAATTAAATCACTTAACATTCAGCACTGCTATGGCTGTTGGGAGAACAATGTTGACTTCACTGCTGGGCAAACATACCTGCCCATGGCACCCCAGCCTCACCAACACCAGTGGACCTGGGTACATGGTGCCTCTCCAAATCCAGGGCCTTCTGCTCAAAGCGGCTCAGAATGGCTAATTGCGTCTGACGGCCGCCAGTCCTCACACACTCTGCAGAATTATGTGCATTCTTCTCCTGAAAATAAGAACACAGAATTGAGTTATGCAAATTGTACACGGACTCTGTTTGCGCACGGCCCACCCCAACCAAAGTGGGACATATCAGGGCTCCAGAGCCTCCTCACCCCACTGCTGCTGAACACTCACACAAAGATGCTGGGCCTATTCCCCACCCCACCTCCACCTTGGCCACTTGCTGCCTACATCACATTAGGCGCCATGGTATATCCTTCCTTAGCAAGGAGGCGCAAGCACATGGAGTGCAGAGGGCAGCAGATGGTTCATTGTCACGCTACCTTGTAGCTCCACTCCCAGCATGTCATCACCCTGACTTGGCCACGTCCTGCAGTTCAAGCATTGTGCCTAGGTGCAGCTCCTCCAGGTTGCCCCCAGAACAATCAAGTGGGTCTCAGTGTACCATATGCTGCGGGCGGAGAATCCATCTCATCATCACCCTCTCAGGCTGACCTTGGCATGGGCAATATCTGCTGACCCACCCAGCAAAGGACACATGCCCAATGATTCAATGCAGTCACTACATTTAGACTTGGGCAGGGAGGGGAAAGCCTACCTGCTGGGTTAAGTGACCAATGCCAACATTGTCCTCACCCTTCCAGAGCGCAACAAGTCGTTGAAGTGCTTGCAACAATGGATCCGGGTGCGCCGCACCATGTCACGGGAGCTCACCACCTCCGCCACCTCCTCCCAGGCGCGCTTCTTCATGTGGCGGAGGGGCCTCCTCCTCCTGTCCTAGGTAAACCAGCACCTCCCGCCGTGCTGCCACCTCAAGGAGGGCAACAAGGCAGTCATTGGAAAAACGATGGGCACGCTGGCCCTCCACCCTCCCCTCCGGCTGGGCCTGCCCCGATCGCCTACCCTCCAGCCTGGCCTACCCTCCGGACTTGCATCACCTCCATTGCCCCTCTGTAGAACCCTTCGCCCAGCCATTGTGAGCAGCCTTTCCAAGCCTGCCACTGTCCGCCCACTCTCGCTATGTATGGGAGTGAAGTATGCTGAGAGCGCCTTAATTGACCTGCCCATGTAAAATGGCGGCGCAGAACCGATCGTGAGTGGCAATCAGGTCCACGCACACCCACTCCCGCTCTGGCCCCCCTCCCCCCCCCCCCCCCCCACCAATGTGGAAAATTCTACCCATTATCTTCAGTCTCCACCTCAAATTCCATTCTCTAGCTACCAACTCCTACCTTTTTTGGTAATTGTTTGATGCGAAATCAAACTGTTTGCAATCCTGGTGTTATATTTGACCCTGAAATGAGCTACCAACCATATTCACCCCTTAGTAAGACTTAATTTCAACCTCCATAGAATGATGATCCATCTCAGCCTCCATCGGAGGTCCCCAGCATCACAGACGCCATTTTTCAGCCAATTAGATTCACTCCATGTGATATCAAGAAACGGCTGAAGGTATTGGATACAGTAAAGGTTATGAGCCCTGGCAATATTCCGGCAATAATACTGAAGACTTGTGCTCCAGAACTAGCCACACCCCTAGCCAAGCTTTTCCAGTACAGTTATAACACTGGCATCTGCCCAGCAATGTGGAAAATTGCCCAGGTATGTCCTTTCCACAAAAAGCAGGACAAATCCATCCCAGTCAATTACAGCCCCATCAGTCTACTCTCGACCATCAGTAAAGTGATGGAAGGAGTCAACAACAGCGCTATCAAGTGGTACTTGCTTAGCAACAACCTTCTCACTGATGCTCAGTTTGGGTTCTGTCAGCTCCTGACCTCATTACAGCATTGGTTCAAATATGTACAAAAGAGCTGAACTCCAGAGGTGAGGTAAGGGTGACTGGTCTTGATTTCAAGGCAGCCAGAGTGTGGCATCATGGAGCCCTAGCAAAATTGGAGTCAATGGGAATCAGTGGGAATACACTCTGCTGGTTGAAGTCATACCTAGCACAAAGAAAGATGGTTGTGGTTGTCGGAGGTCAATCAACTCAGTTCCAGGCATCACTGCAGACATTCCTCAGGGTAGTGTCCTCGGCCCAGCTATCTCCAGTTGCTTCATCAATGACCTTCCTTCCATCATAAGTTCAGAAATGGGGATGTTCACTGATGATTGAAACCAACAATTTGACTAAGCTTTTTGGTCATCTGCCCTGCCCTGTATGTGGCTCAGTATCAAATTTTGCTTTGTAACAGACCTGTGATGATCCTTGGGACATTTGATTATGTTAAAGGTGCTATATAAACAGCTGTAGTTGTAGTAGGAATAGTGGTTGTTGTAGAAAATAAGTAGCAAGGGAACTTAACATGACCATAAAAATATAAACAAAGGACTGGTGTTCGTTCCTTTTGGAACAGAATTGAAAAGCAGCAAAAGTTACATTAAAATCTCTTCCTGAAAAGGTGGTGGAAGCAGAGTCTATGAATATTTTTAAGGCTGGGGTGGATAGATTCTTGGTAAGCAAGGGGGCAATAGGTTATCGGCAGTAGGTGGAATGCAGATTTCGGGTTACTGTCAAATCAGCCATGATTAAATGGCGGAGCAGACTCAAGGGGCTGAATGGCCTACTCCTCCTTATTCGTATGTTCGCATATTAAACCTTGGCATTCGACAATTCTGGGGCAGGATTTTCTTCATAAGGTAAGGGTGGGAATGAGGCGGATGGAGCTGCAATATCACGCCACCCAGCCCAGGCTTCCTGTTGTGGCTTCGACACTCGAGATTTTGGATTTTGGAACGACCGAACAACCTGCCTTCTCTACCCCCAATACAGCAGAATTTGTCTTTATGGTATTCCTTCTTACATCTTCTGTGATCCAATTTACTTTCAATTCAATGTTTCATTCAATAGTTAGCGCCTTTTCCTTTTTTAAATTTCTTTCCTTCCATGCTCTTGAATCAGTTGATTTCCTAACATGGGTCTTTATCCAAGAGGCATTATTCATGTATGAACCCTGACTGTGAGTGCTGTCATCCAACTGAAGAGAGCATCATAACCGTTTCTGATCCCATTTTCATCTGCCCACATATGCATATGGATGCATTTCTGGATAGAAATCGGGTGCATGAATCCTGGGTGCTGCATTTCAAACAAAGCGACTGTTAGTGTTGGGCCAGAGATCAGCCAAAGCAGCACAGATGGAGTTATGGATCCTGGGACTTTTCTTGGGGTATAGCCTTGATATGAAGACTTTACATTTGAGTCACTGGCTGGCTCCTAATTGAAACTGTTAATGCCAATGTTTCCCTAAAAATGGTTTGGAAAATTTGAATATATTGTACAAATCCATGCTAATGCCACCAGGTGCCCCAATACAAACCTAGTGCAGCTGCCTACGTGAGTATCACCCTTGTTTGGGAAACTTGTCAATGTAAAATTTGTTGTGTAAATATTTTTAAATAGCATTACTTTAGCTGTTAAACAAACAACTGTTCTCTGACTTCTTGTGAATTACGAGCTAATAGTATTTAAAAGACAGGTTATAGTACCCACAAGCAACAAACATGTTAGGCAAGGTACTGACTCTGTAGATAATTAGATAAAAGAGCCATTAAAAGCATTTGCCACTTTGTGATATGGTTCAACCAAAAGCAGGATATTTTAATAACAGACTCCCAGAAGTATTTAGCTAAACTTCCGGGCAGACTACCTGACATTCTCCAGTGGAAAAAAAATGACACATATACAGCGGTGTAAATATATAGCTCTCAGTAATCTGACTATTAAAGTTAAAAACTACTGGACTTTGGTTCATATTCTTTCTATGCTCGTGCCCATCCTTCATAGTCGAAGTTGAGCATGACACCAACTAGAATTTATTGAGCTTCAAGAGTGATGTGTTTGAAGGTAGTTAATTGGGCTAATTTAAGCACGAAATGATCTGTTGCATGTTGGATACCCATGTATTGTTGGGGTGGAAGAGGTGCTTTGACAATTGACTCTAATAGTTGGCTTTACATTCTGCTTTTGTGGGGCAGGTTGGGTCGTGACTTCAGTCTTTTTTGGTGCTGATGGTGAGATCACATGCAGATGAGAAGTGGTCCATGCTATGTTGTGTTACAGCAAAAAGAAAGAAAGTCACAAACCACAGATTCATGCATTTTGGTTTTAACTTGTAATCTCCTCAAATCGAAGACTTAGCCCTTTGTGCAGTATCTAATGTGGATGCTACTTTCGCTAACACATAATGCTTCAGAAAGTATGGCTGAGAACATCATGCTGAATAGGGTAGGAGCCAAATCACAGCCCTGTTTCAGGCGTCCAAAGACTCTTCACCATCCAAGACATGAGCAAGCACACAGCTGGAATTGAATTGCTGTACCATAGTGATCGTTTTTTTTTCCTGGACAGATTATGCCACGATCTTCCTGAGGCCCTCATGATTAATTGTGCGGTTTAGCAGGACTCTTGCAAGTATTTTCTCAGCAGGAAGTTTCCTTGATGGTTGTCGCAAGCTTGGCAATTTCCCATTTGTAAAGGTGGACAATTGATGCATCTTTGAATTCCTGAGGAATAGCTTCCTGGTTCCACGTTATCAAGAATAGTTTGGTGAGTTTGTGAGTGAGTATTGCACCTCCTGTACTGTACATTTCACCTGGCATTGCACCTGACCCTGATGCCTTGCTGCTTGACAGGAGACATTACTTTCATGATCTTAGCTTTGTTGGGAGGGGTCAGAAAGTGATATGTTGACTTCAATTTGGGGCAAGACTGCATTCACCTTTTTATCGATTATTGAGGGCTGCTTCAGGACATTGTTAAAATGTCCTGCCTATCTCTCCAGATTTTGGTCTTGTCTGTAACCAGTGTGGGTTCCACCAATGTTGCGGAGAGAAGAGTTTCTGGGAGCCTGCAGACCGTAGGTTTTCTGCAGAGCATCATAGAGGCGTTTCGTATCATTTCTGTCTGCGTATGGTTGTATTTCTTCTGCCTTTTTGCCAGTGTCCTGCATCTCACTAAGCTTTGTTTGGATGATTTTATGGATATTGTTGAAAGTGGCTTTTTTTGAAGCAGATTAATCACCACTTTGGCTTTAAGGAGATGGTGTTTCTCATCCAACAGTCTGAGTCTCCTCGTTGTTTTCATTAAACCAGTCCTGGTGCTTACGGGTGGTGAGTCCAGATGTTCTAGGGTGGTTAGTCCAGATGTTCTAGGGTGGTTGAGTACAACAGACCTCTGAAGGCTATCCAATCATCCTACGCACTGTGGGAGACAGTTTTAAGACCATGTAGCTGGCAACCCATACCTTCTGAGAAGTTTGCCTTACAATATCCATTTTGAGTCTTGAGATGTCGAGTGTCTTGTTGACTTTATTCCGCTGGGCATCCCTTGGGATGACTGTAGCTTTGAGAATGAGTCTGTGATCAGTCCAACATTCTGCTCCACACATGGCTTTGGAGCCACTCTGACACCCTGCCTCCCCTTCCTTCTGACAATAATGTAGTCAGTTAGGTGCCGGTGCTTTGAGCAAGGGTGCATCCAGGATGCCTTGGTTTGGCTTGGCAGATGGAATACAGTTTTGGTAATGAGGAGGTTGTGCTCCGTACATGTCATCAGCAGAAGGCTGTTGCTGTTACCAACTCTGTTTCTCCTTATAACATCCTCCCAGATCTGATTGTTTGTGCCAACTCTGGTGTTGAAATCACTTATGCTACATTATGGTGAGAGTCAATTTTAGCACTTCCATTCCAAGAATGAAGAGAAGCTTACCTTTGGGTCCTTGTTGGCTAGACTGTCGCCTGATGCTGTTCGGAACATGCACGGCGCTTTATCCACCCAAACTCAGTCCAAAAATGGAAATCAAAGCACTGAGTGCTTCAAATTACCCTAATTAGCATTTTAAAACGTGCCAGATATCATCTGACTCAAGAAACTGCTCTGGCTGTCCAGTTTGGCTGAGATGATATTTACATTCCAACAGTGATGGAAACAACTGAGCGATAGATTGGTGCTTGCCATTTTCAGCATGCCAATTGCCCTGTTTCTGTCAGGTGGGAGGCCTGAAGTTTCTTTCTGCTGTCTTTTGGATGAGATGATAAATTGAGGTTTTCCTGTGAACATAAAAGGTTGCCTGGCATTATTTGAAAAGGAGTAGGGAGTTTGTTCTGTTTTCTGACCACCATTTAGCATGAAATTCATCACCATCATCACAGCATGTATGCTCTTTTCTTGGCAGTTTTTGTCAGTGGTGGTTTGCCATTGCCTTCCACTCAGGGACAGGGTGAGGAGGCAGGTCCCAAGCGTACTTTAGCCAGAACAGGAACCAAACCCGCACATTTGACGTTCTACTGAACCATATGCTAGACATCTAGCTGACTGAGCTAACCAACCTCCAAAATGCATAGTTAATTTTATTTCAAGATCAGGGGACCTTGTGATGTCCAAAAATAAAGGCTATTTGACAGCAACACATTTGGGCCCAATCCTGTCCTCACTTGACATGCATACCTGTGTCAGCTGTGATGCAGATAGTGGCACTCTCGCCTCTGAGTCAGAAGGTTGTGATTCAAATCCTACTCCAGGATCTGTGTACAAAAATCAAGACCAATACTCCAGTGCTATACCTAGAGAGTACTGCACTATGGGAGGTGCTGTCTTTTGGCTGAGACTTTAAACTGAGGCCCCCTATGCTCCTGTGTCCTGGTCAATAATTATTCCTCAGTCAACATCCCAAAACAGATGATCTGGTCTTCATCACATTGCTGTTGTGGGAACTTGCTGTGTGCAATTTGGCTGCTGTATTTCCTACATTGCAACAGTGATTGCATTTCATAAATGCTTCATTGATTGTGATGTGCTTTGGGATATCTTGAGGTCATGAAAGGTGCTATACAGATGCAAGTTTTTTTTCACACCTGGCAAGAATACATTGATTAGCAATCTAGATTGGGACTCTTAGCCAATTTTCTCCAACCTAACCCATAGAATGCAATGCCAATTATAAAATCTCAGTTGCCGGTGCATTGGAACACCAAAGCAAACTACATTTTTTAAGCCAAAAGCAATTTAAGAAGAATAGTTAATTCACATGAATTTGAACAACTTCAAACGGTAAGCAAACTGGGAAATTTTCTTTCATAAAATTGCTTGGCAACATATTATTTCCCATTCGTTGCATCACTAAAGCATTTTTTGAATGATATATTTCAGTTGTCATTGCTGCTGGTGCATGATATTTTCCCCCTCATTTGTGGTTCCATCCTATCCCCAAAGGTGTGCTGAAACTCATCAGCCTATTTAACACTCTCTCAGCCAAAGCTACTGAGAAAATCACACATGTAGAGCTTCTGCCTGCCTGAGGTGAAATGCACACTTTTTTCTTGTACAGATCAGCCTACATACCTAAATCTGGAGAGTTTCGGTATAGGTTTAGCAGAGTCAATGTTTAGAGACTGCCAGATAGCTGCTGACTTATTTCTGGAGTTTTGCCAATCATGCATTGGTAAATTTGTTGCTGCATATCTGGCTAGGACCACCCAATCTATTGAATAGATTACAAGGTTCTATGGAGCCAAATAGAAAGAATTCTCAGCTCCTAGTGACAGATCTACTTCTTTTCTATTACTTAGATTGACTGTCCAATCATCAACAGTACCCTGGATTACTTTATTCATACACGAGCTGTGGGTGTCACTGGCTGGGCTAGCATTCATTGCCCATCCTTAATTGCCCTTGAGAAGGTGGTGGTGAGCTGCCTTCTTGAACCGCTGCAGTCCATGTGGTGTAGGAGGGAGTTCCAGGATTTTGACCCAGTGACAGTGAAGGAACGGCAATGTATTCTAAGTCAGGTTATTGCTAAGCCGTTTCCACTTTACTGATGATTGAGAGTAGACTGATGGTAATTATCCAAGTTGGATGTGTCCTGCTTTTTCTTTACAGGACATACATGAGCAATTTTCCACATTGCCGGGTAGATACCAGTGTTGTAGCTGTACTAGAACAGCTTGGCTAGAGGCATGGCATGTTATGAAGCACAAGTCTTCAGTATTATTGCTGGAATATCGTCGGGGCCCATAGCCTTTGCAGCATCCAGGGCCTTCAACCGTTTCTTGATATCATGTGGAGTGAATCAAATTGGCTGAAGACTGGCATCTGTGATGCTAGGAACCTCCAGAGGAGGCCGAGATGGATCATCCACTCAGCAATTCTGACTGAAGATTGTTGTATATGCTTCAGCCTTTTCTTTTGCCCTCATGTTGGCTCCCCCATCATTGAGGATGAGTATATTTGTGGAGCCTCCTCCTCCAGTAAGTTGTTTAATTATCCACCACCATTCACGACTGGATGTGGCAGGACTGGATTTGGCAGAACTGCAGAGCTGAGATCTGATCTGTTGGTTGTGGAATCGCTTATCTCTGCCTGTCGCTTGCTGCTTATGCTGTTTGGCATGCAAGTAGTCCTGTGTTGTAGCTTCACCAGGTTGACACCTCATTTTCAGGAACGCCTGGTGCTGCTCCTGGCATACGCTCCTGCACTCTTCATTGAACCAGGGTTGATCCCCTGGCTTGGTGATAATGGTAGAATTGGGGATATGCTGGGCCATGAGGTTACAAATTGTAGTTCAGTACAATTCTGCTGTCGACTGTACACCACTGTGCTGCCACCTCTGCTGGGATGTACTGCTGGTTGGATGTTACTCACATTTCAGTTACTGACTTGACTTAAATCTGAATTTCCACCATTAGGTATGTCCTTTTGGTGCCATTTTCACCCCAAGAAACATTGCTATCTCTTGATAGGTGACAGTTGCAGGTTTGAGTCCATGCTAGCATCTCGAGATACCGGGAACTGGGTGTCATGAGTCACCATAATATATGTTAAATCATTGGTATAGTTCTGAAACATGGCAAATAAATAATGTCTTCCAGCAACCATCATCACAAGTCTGAATTTTATAATCTGGAAAATGGTAGATATTGCCCTTCTTTCTGGTATAAAGAAAAATGCCAGACAACTTGCCTTGTGCCCACCATCTTGATGCTGCTTAATCCAGATCCTTGTGAGGAGCTTTGGCGGAGAGGCTTACATTCTGCAATTCCAAAGTAATTAATTGGCTGCAAAGCACTTCGCAACTTCTTTTTGACATGAATGACATGTAGGGCAAGTTCTTACTTTTTCGTGTTCTCATGATTTGTTTTAGAAAACTGTTGTTACTAACCTAAATATGTAACAGAGCTCCCTGATGTGAAGTCAAATTCCAAAAGTAAAAAAAAGTTGAATCAACAATAAGTTGATTCCTTATTTGGAATTATCTTGCCGTTGAATGTTTTTTTGAATCAATTCTATTGTTTCACCTACAAAAGCTGCAACTGGGAAAGGGGCGTGCGTTGTCAGATGGGTGTTTTGGTTCTTGCCACTTGTCCTTTCATTTTTTTTGTATTCGCCATTGATGTACTGCTTTCATCCTTTTAAATTTATCCACCTTTCGGCCATGAGCACAATATTGTCCTCATTCAATGTGCAGTTTTGCACTCTTTCCTGTGGGGTCAGACTTAAGCCACACAGCAGTGAACCATCAACATCATATAAGTAAGTGTTCATTAAGGCGAACTTTCACTTTTACTGCCAGACAGAAAGAAAGAAAAGCAAGACTTACATTTATATAGTCCCAAAGCACTTTACAGCCAGCAAAGTACTTTTGAAATCTGAACTTGGCTGCTGTGTTACCTACGTTACATCAGTGTTTACAGTTCAAAAATACTTCATCAGCTGCAAAGCATTTTGGGACATCTGATGGTCAAAAAGAGTGCTATATAAATGCAAGTCTTTTTTCTTTTAACTGGAGGGGTATCGGCAGAGGATGGTGCGGTTGACTACATCAGAAGCTTTAGAGAATTTGAGGAGGACTAATGGGGGGTGGGAGCAGGGGGTGGCGTGATCGACCAGAATGGGAAGGTGTTGGGTGGGGGGAGGTGGTGGGTAGATCAGAGAGGGCTATCGATCTTGGAGCAGGGAAGATCAGAAGCACCATGGTGGGACGAGATCAGACGCCTCGGGGTCTGGTGCGGGAATCGGAGGTCTGCTGGTGTTGGGAGATCAGGACAATTAGGGCCAGGGGACAAGTGGTGGAGAAGTCAGAGGGATCGGAGACCCCAGGGAAAAGCCATTATGTGGGGGTTCCCGATTGCGAAGACATGACATATACACACCTGGATCCAGGAGGTAAGTGTGAAGGCATTTATCTCCTTAACCCACAAAAACCCTCACCAGGTGAAGTTGCCTGGTTCTCAACATTCAAGAAACGCAGCCAACAGAGTTAAAAGTAGAAAGCCTGCATAACAGTGAAGCTCACAGCCTTATTGTCATATTTAAAGTTCCAATTCATCACCTTGCATGAATTATGAACGTTTGAATTGTGCAAAAATAACTGAGGGTGAGGTTGAAAGTGATTTGAGGTGTTAGTACACTTTGATGCTTTAACACGTCACTTGTACTGTGAATACCAATCAACAGAGTGAACAAATGGTTAAATCAGTGGTGTACAGGTCAGAAGTAGTTCTGCTCAAGTTAAGTAGAGTTCTGATTAGGCTTCACTTTGAGTGTAGTGTCCAGCTTTCTTCATCAAGGTATAGACAGAATATTCAAGTCCTGGTAATGGTGCAAAGAGGAGCCACAAGGCTAAGCTCAGGTTTAGAAGACTGAGTGGAAGGAAAAATTAGAGAAACATTCAGCAGATCAATCCTCATTTGATAGGAAACAGAGAAGTTAAAATTTCAAGTGCAACATAATCAGAACTTCACCAGCATTTCTGACTTTGTTTCAGATTTCCAATGCTGTTAGTTTTTTCCACTTCCTGGCTGCATCTCACTTGTTCCTGCTTGTCCGACATTCAGTATTTTAAAAAGCCTTGAATTCACTTGGCATCTTTCACAACCGCAGGATTGTTCCAAAGTGCTTTACAGCTAGTAAAGTATTTTTGAAGTGTAGTTACTGTTGTAATGTAGGAACCACTGCAGCCAATATGCACACAGCAAACTCCCATAAACAGCAATGTGATAATGACCAGATAATCTATTTTTGTGATGTTGATTGACAAATAAACATTAACAAGGACACCAGAGATAACTCCCTGCTCTTCTTAGAAATAGTGCCATAGGGTCCTTTATGTTCACCTAAGAGTGGGGGTTCTCAATTTGAAAGTCTCATTTGAAACACAGCACCTCCCACAGTGCAAAACCCCCTCAGCACTGCATAGGAGTGTCACCTAGATTTTTGTGATCAGATTGTGAGTGAGACTTGAACCACAACCTTCTGACTCAGAGGTGAGAGGGCTACCAATTGAGCCACAGCTGGTAATCATTAAATGAACCATTGTTTTTGCCTCCCTCGCCACCAACTCTGTTTCCCTAGCCTATGGGAGGCTGTTAGGCTTAAGCAATAGTAGTAGTGTCACTGGGCTAATAATCCAGAGTCCCAGGCTAATGCTCTGGGGACACAGGTTCAAATCTCACCATGGCAGCTGGTGGAATTTGAATTCAATTGATAAATCTGGAATTAAAAGCTAGCCTCAACAGTGGTGACCATGAAAGCATTGTTAATTGACATAAAAAAAAACATCTGGTTCACTAATATCCTTTTGGGAAGGAAAATTGTTGCACTTAACTGGGCTGGCCTATATGTGACTCCAGATTCACAGCAATGTGGTTGCCTCTCAGCTACCCTCTGAAATGGCCTAGCGATTTACTCAGAGGTTTCAAACTATTACTGAAAAGTCGAAAAGGAATGAAACCAGACAAACCACCCAGCATCGACCTAAGCACCGGAAATGACAAAAACCAGCCCTGCCAATGTTGCAAAGCCCTCCTTACTAACATCTGGGGGCTTGTGCCATAATTGGGAGAGCTGTCCCACAGACTAGTCAAACAACTGCCTGATGTAGTCAAACTCACATGATCATACCTTACAATGTGCCAGACACTACCATCACCATCCCTGGGCATATCCGTCCCATTGACAGGGCAGATCCACCAGAGGTGATGGCACCATGGTATACAGTTGGGAGGGAGTTGCTCTGGAAGTCCTCAACATTGACTGCAACCCTATGAAATTGCAGGCTATTAGGTCATGGGCAAGGAAACCTTTCCTGATTACCACCTACTGTCTGCCTCCACTTGAAAGAAGTGGCTGGTGAAATACTTGATGTGTTGGTTTTAATTTTCCAAAATTCCCCATATTTGGGTAAGGTTCCATTAGATTGGAAAATGACAAATGTAACTCCTTTATTCAAAAAGGGAGGGAGACAGAAAGCAGGAAACTACAGGCCAGTTAGCTTAACATCTGTCATAAGGAAAACGTTAGAAGCTATTATTAAAGATGTTATAGCAGGGACTTAGAAAAGTGTGACCAATTTATTGGAGTTCTTTGAAGTAGTCATGTGCTGTGGATAAAGGGGAACCAGTGCATGTCCTGTATTTATCAAATGCCTTGTGGAAATCTAAGGTCCCACATCAAAGCTTATTGTGGAAAATAAAAGCTCGTGGGAACATATTGGCATGAATAGAAGATTACCTAACTAACAGGAGCAGAGAGTGGCAATAAATGGGCCTTTTTCTAGTTGGCGGGATGTAGCCAGGGGTGTGCCACAGGGATCAGTGCTGGGGCCTCAACTTTTTACAATTTATATAAATGATTCAGATGAAGGGATAGATAGTATTGTTGCTAAATTTGCTGATAAGACAAAGATAGGTAGGAAAGTAAGTTCTGAAGAGGGTGTAAGGAGGCTACAAAGTGACATAGATAGGATAAGTGAGTGGGCAAAGACCTGGCAAATTGAGAACAATATGGGCAAATGTGAAATTATCAGTTTTGGCAGGAAGAATAAAAAGAAGCTTATTATCTAAATAGTGAGAGGTTGTAGAGCTCTGAGATTGAGGGATCTAGGTGTCCTGGTGCATGAATCACAAGAGGCTTGTCAGCAGGTACAGCAAGTAATTGGAATGTTATCATTATTGCGTGGGAAATTGAATACATAAGTAATGAGGTTTTGCTTCAGTTGTGCAGGGCATCGGTGAGACCACATTTGGAGTACTTTGCACAGTATTGGTCGTCTTATTTAAGAAAATAAGTAAATGTATTAGAAGCAGTTCAGAAAAGGTTTACTAGACTAATACCAGGAATGGGCAGGTTGTCTTTTAAGGAAAGGTTGGACAGGTTAAGCTACTATCCACTGGAATTTAGAAGAGTGAAAGGTGACTTGATCGAAACCTTTAAGATCCTGAGGGGTCCTGATAGGGTGGATAGGATTTTTCCTCTTGTGGGAGAATCTAGAACCAGGAGTTACGGTTTAAAAATAAGGGGTCACTCATTTAAGACAGAGATGAGGACAACTTTTTTTCTTTGAGGGTCGTGAGTCTTTGGAACGCTCTTCCTCAAATGGCAGTGCAAGCAAGGTCTTTGAATAATTTAAGCCAGAGCTAGGTAGATTCTTGATTAACAAGAGAATGGAAGGTTATCAGGGGTGTGTGGGAGGTTACAGTCAGATCAGACATAATCTTATTGAATGTCAGAGCAGGCTTGAAGGGCTGACTGGCCTACTGCTGCTCTTAGTTTGTGTGTATGTTTATATGAATCCCCCACTTTCGACATCCTGGGGGTTACGCAAGACCAGAAACTGAACTGGACCAGCCATATAAATACCGTAGCTACAAGAGCAGGCCTGAGGCTAGGAATTTTGTGGCAAGTAATTTGCCTCCTGACTCCCCAAAGCCTGTCCACCATTAACAAGGTACAAAGTCAGGAGTGTGATAGAATACTCTGCACTTGCCTGGATCAGTGCAGCTCCAACAACACTCAAGAAGCTTGACACCATCCAGGACAAAACAGCCTGCTCAATTGGCACCCCATGCAGAGTGGCAGCAGTGATGCATTACAGCAATTCACCAAGGATCCTTAGACATCACTTTCCAAACCCCTAACCTCTAACACCACGAAAGATGCATGGGAATACCACCACCTGCAAGTTCCCCTCTGAGTCATACACCATCTTGACTTGGAACTATATCACTATTCCTTTACTGTTGTTGGGTCAAAATCCTCGAACTCCCTCCCTAACAGCATTGTGGATGTACCTACACCACGTGACCTGCAATGGTTCAAGAAGACGGCTCACCACCGCCTTCTTAAGGGCAGCTAGGAATGGGCAATAAATATTGACATGGCCAGCGATGCCTACACTCGATGAAAATAAATTTTAAATGCCACTGATTCCATTCCCCTCCCTGGTTGCTGTCTGAGGCTGAACCAGACTGTTTACAATATCCTATTTGATCCTGAGCTGAGATTTCAATCCCACATCCCCTGCATCACCAAAATCACCTACTTTCACTCACGTACTATCACGTATCTCCACCCTACCTTTGGCCCATCTGCAGCTGAAACTCTCAACCATGCTTTCTCAATATATAGGCCCAGATTTTTGTCACAGGTTCTCCATTGTGGCGACAATCCCAGAAATGGGTTTAAAAGTCTAAGTGCCGCCCCCAAACCCAGCATTTCCCATTTGCGCAGGGGCAGGATTGCAGTCGTGTCAGTGTTCACATATGTGTGATTTGCGGAGGCAGCTGGCCATTTAAACCACTAGCTGCCTCTACTGAAGCAGGATTTTGGAAAGCTAGGACTGTGGAATCCGGAATATGCAGGTTAGAACAGGTAAGAGGAGGTCTGAACTTGTTGGATTCATTTGGATAGCAAGGGTACTCCTTTGGAGAGGTAAGGTACCCCTTTGGATAGGGTCCCTGGACATCTTTGGCAGAAGTAAGGCACCCTTTGGGACTGTCACAATTAAACATGATTACGCACTTTTTACACACAAGCTCATTGGAACTGTCAAGCTGTCGAAGAACTGTCCAGCAGTCAAGGAACTGTTAGTTGTTGATGAACTGTCAAGGAAGTGTCAGAACTGTCAAAGCTGCCAAGGAAGTGTCCAAGGATATTAAGTAAGTCAACATATAAGGGCAAAGGGTGATGTTGGAGGGATGGGTTGGCATAGGTTACACTGGTATTTGGTAATGCTTTCATTCTTTTCTTCCATTGCTTTATGTTGACCCCCCGGCTGGTCAGTTTGGCCGTTGCATTGATCCATAGTTGCTGTTACTGCCGATCATTTCTTACAGGACAAATGAACGTGGTATTCACCTTCCTGGCATTGCTTTTTTTCTTCTTTTTCCGTGTGGGCCGTCTCGAAGCCCTTTGAGGCTGAGGAAGACGTTCCTGTGGTGAGAAGGTGGTTTTTGTGGTACATTCACCTCTGCTTTTAGTTGTCAATAGCGAGACACTGTTACCAGATTCTAGCATTCCTTGCGGTTGTGGCATGCTGGCTGGAAGTTGCTGTGTGTGCACAGTGTTTGCTGTGTTGACCAGCTGTAACATTGTCATTGTTGGAGGTAAAGGCTTCTCAGATCATTCTTTGGTACCACGTCCACAGGAGGTGTCATGGTAACCTCATGGGCGGTAGGTTGGTCTGAACATTGGGGACTTTCTGGGACTTGGAATGATAATGGACAAACCTGCTCCGCAAAGAGAGAAAAGAGATTGAATGTGAAATCTGCGTCTGAATATTCTTTAGTGTTTGAGTACTCAGGACCATACTGTTCTGGCTGGCTAACGACAGTGGTAGTCTTGACATCCTCCGCATTCTGGAGGAGATCCAGGGCTACAGGAGACAGGCTGGTTATGGATGATGTACATCAGCTCAACGATTCATTTGCTGCCATACCTCAGTGGTTCTATGATTGTGCCGATGACCATGAGTCGGATTCCCACTGCTCCCTAAAGTGGAGTATCCGTTTACCAAAGCCTGAGTTCTTTGAGCCATGGTTCCTTGTCTGTAAGGACCGTCATGCTAGCACCTGAATCTCATTTAAAATTTGTGAGATGACCACTTACCAAGATGTCAGCATTCCAAAATGAAGAGCCACAATTTTTGACCTCACCCAAGAAGCATGGCTGTGTGTCATCTAGGTTTTCAGTCTCAACCTTGTGGATTAATTTTGGGCTACCTTTACAGAGCTGGGGTTTTGACTTCCACAGTTTGCCAAAGTGTCCCTTCCTGTTGTGATGGAAGCAATGGACTGTACTTGTAGGACACTGATCTCCACCGTGTTGGTCGATCTGCTTGGCGGTTCTGAATTGCTTTCTCTGACTTGCATTGCCCCGTGTCTTTGATAAGCTAAACTGAGGGTTGGCTCCTGCCACATGTTGTATTCTCTCCACTTAGGATTATCCTGTGTTGCTCACGTAGCTCAGACAGCTTAACAAGCTGGATTGCCTTGTCCAGGGTAAGATCATCTTTAGCTTGTAGGAGGTCAGAGAGTGAATCGTCTGCAACACCCAGCACGATTCTGTCTCTGATAAATTCAGACCTTAAATCTCCATATTCACACCCCTGTACCATCCTGTAGAGATCATTTATGAAGGAATCGACAGGTTCACCAGTTAATTGGACTCTCTTGTTGAATTTAGCTCTTGCCAATATTTTGTTGGACCTCAAGTGGAAATAAACGTCAAAGGATTTTAAAACTTCCATGAATTTGGCGAGTGACTCATTAATATCCTGTTGTGCAATGATGTTGTCTACAATTGGCCATATTGAGTAAAGAAATTTGTTTACTTGTTCCGCTTCTGTTCTTTTATTTAAACCTGAAGCAATGCTGTATCATAAAAATCTTTTCATATAAACATACAAACAAGGAGCAGGAGTAGGCCATTCAGCCCCTCGAGCCTGCTCCTACATTTAATACGATCATGGCTGATCTGATAGTAACCTGAAATCTGCATCCCACCTACTTGCGATAACCTATCACCTCCTTGCTTACCAAGAATCTATCCACCTCTGCCTTAAAAATATTCACAGACTCTGCTTCCACCACCTTTTCAGGAAGAGAGTTCCAAAGACTCATGGCTCTCTGAGTGAAAAAAATTCTCCTCATCTGTCTTAAATGTGTGACCCCTTAATTTTAAACAGTGACCCCTAACTCTAGATTCTCCTACAAGAGGAACCAAACTTTCCACATCCACCCTGTCAGGACCCCTCAGGATCAAGAATGTTTCAATCAAGTCACCTCTTACTCTTCTAAACTCCAGCGGATACAAGTCTATTCTGTGCAACCTTCTCTCATAAGACAACCCAGCCATTCCAATTATTAGTCTGATAAACCTTCTCTGAAATGCTTCCATTGTATTTACATCCTCCCTTAAATAAGACCAATACTGTGCAAAGTACTCCAAATGTGGTTTCACCAATGCCCTATATAACTGAAGCATAACCTCCCTACTTTTGTACTCAATTCCCCTTGCAATAAATGATAACATTCTATTAGCTTTCCTAATTACTTGCTGTACCTGCATACTAACCTTTTGTGATTCATGCACCAGGGCACCCAGATCCATCTGCACCTCAGAGTTCTGCAGTCTCTCACCATTTGGATAATATGCTTCTCTTTTATTCTTCCTTCCAAAATGGACAATTTCACATTTTCCCACATTTTCGTCTACCAGATCTTTTCCCATTCACTTAACCTATCTAGATCTGTATGTAGCAACCTATGTCCTCTTCACAGCTTAGTTTCCTACCTATCTTGTGCCATCAGCAAATTTGGAAACCATCCTTTTAATCCCTTCATCCAAGTCATTTATATAAATTGTAAACAGTTGAGGCGCCAGCATTGATCCCTGTGGCACACCACTCGTTACATCTTGCCAACCTGAAGAAGACCATTTATGCCTACTCCCTGCTTCCTATTAGCTAGCCAATCTTCTATACATGCCAATATGTTACCCCCATACCATGAGCTTTTATTTTCCGCAATAACCTTTGATGTGGCATTTTATCAAATGCCTTCTCAAAATCTAAGTACAGTACATCCACCAGTTCCCCTTGATCCACAGCACGTTACTTCCTCAAAGAATTCCAATAAGTTGGTTAAACCCGATTTCCCTTCCACAAATCCTCCAAAGACTCCAATTTTGTGATTAGTTAGGGCCTTGGGTAAGTCCCAGCAGAGTTGGAAGTGTGAAATTGTGATTCATGTTGAAGATTTTTAAAGTGTGGGTACAACTTTAAGAGCTTACAGGCTTCCACGATGGTGCGCCATTCACTGAAGAACAATGGATTTCCTGCGTTTGCTTGTTTTGGCAGGCTTCGCAAAATGATGGCAGCGCACTCCTGGAAGAAGAATGTTTAACAATGGCAGCATGGGTCGGCTGTCTGTTGACTTATTTATTCAGTGATGTAACATTGTGGGTAGCAAAGCGTTTAAATTAACTGCAGGTTTGCTGTTTAAGGATTCAGATGGTTGCAAGGTTCCTGAGAGTTGAGTAAGTTCATTATTTTTTTCTCTTTACAACCCAGAGGCCATGTGCGGAGGCTCGGAGTAGGGAAGCAGGATTAGTGATGGGTTTCATTCGAACAGCACTTCTGACTGAATTAGTAGAAGGGATTTCTCAGGACTGGCTGCAGCCTGCAAGTTAAAAAGATTTATTTCACCCTTGCAGGTTCTCTTGACTCTGAAGCTGGACTTCCCAAGAATATTCAATGGCGTCTTCTGCTGCAGTAAAACTTTGGCCTTTAGCTTCCAAGGCTCTTCAAGTCTGGAGCTTTTTCTGGTGAATTTTCTCAGCATCTGTAGCTTCAGTAAGGGCTCTTTCAGTTCAGAATCTGTTGAAGATTTTCTTCTTCTTAGTTTTTCAGCATTCTTGTGAGGCTAAGGGTTTTCTTAGCCCCAGCTGACACCATGGGCAGAAATGCACATACCTGACCCGCTTGAGCGCAAAATGATGTGTGATGATGTTGGGCGAGCAATATTTCATTCGGCTGCATGCCCGCCGACAATTAACAGGCCTACTAAATTTATAATTGAATGAAATTTTTCACAGCCCATCCAACCTTACGGTTGGCAGACGGGCAAAAAGGCCAAGCGACCTTTGGATTTTTTAGGAAACCACATCCCTGGACGGGATAAGGTTTCCAACAGCAATTAAAAATTTAATAAAAACTTTTAAAATTCATTCATAACACGTCCCTGCTCATGTGACAGAGTCACATGAGGGAACATGTTTTTAACATTGCTAACGTTTTTATTTTTAATGTTATATATCTTCAGCTTCCTGAGACAACTCCATGCCTCAGGGAGCTTTCATTGCGTGCGCTCATGCGCATGCGCGAACTTCCACCCTCACCCTCCTCCCACTCCCACCCCGGCAGCACTACAGCATGCATTTCACACTGGCTCGCCATTAATTGGCCAGCCAGCGTGAAATCAATGTCGGGGCCCGATCGTGGTTGGCTTCACGACCACTCCCGGGCCAGCCCACTGCATCTGCCTGACAAGGTAAAAATTCTGGCCCATGTCATAATGGTGCTGGTTACAGAACATGTCTGTTAAAGAAGTCTTCGCAGTCTTCTGTATGTTAACACCAAGTCTTTACTAACTATTTGTAACTATATACAGTAAAAGGTACAGGCATGGAGCTACCTCCATCTCTAGGTCTTAATATGTCTCTGGCCAACACCACACTGACCCTAGGTCTAGGTCATGTGCCTTCTTACATCACTGTGTAGGCCTTACTGTCCTCAGCCCCACATAAACCCTGTATCTACCAGACCTTTATACTACATTGCCCCAGAAGTTGAAAACGTGAAGCAAAAATAGAAAAAGCTGGAAACGCGCAGAAGATCAATCAGCACCTTTGGTGAGAAAGTACAGACCGCATTTCAGGTACGTAATTCTTCTTTAAATTGCTGTGTGCCATACAGGAGCAACCACAGAAACTTTGGATGGCCTACACAAATATTATTTATGTACCTTGTTTCCTGTATTGTTGTTGCTGGCAGGCTCCTGTCAGTAGCAGAATGGTAAAATAAGCTGGCTGTTGTTGTTTTACTGGGGAATTCCATCATAGGTGCTGATACTTTACTGAGTGAAGCACTTTGAGTCTGTTGTGGTTTCAATACAATTTCTGTACTCCAGACTCTGAAGCATACCTGACTGAAAAGCAAATTGAACTGAAAGTGCAATGCTTTCATACTCCCACGTTTGATACCACAGAATAGTATGACACTGGTTTTGTTTGCCAGTTCTCACCCCTAGGGGCTAAATTAGGATCACATTTTTAGAGGCCACCTACGGTTTTGGTGATTTGCTACTGCCTTGAAAAATCATGCGCAGATTTTAGCAAGTTGCTTTTATCATTGTTTTTATTATACACTTGTATTTGCATTTTGCATTTCATCAGTTTTCCTGTGTTTACAAAATCTAACACTGACATTCTCGAGATATCAGATTCACTGTTAATTCCGACAATGCCGTACCTCAAATAGAAATCTGGCTACAATATTATCTTAGCTGTTCATTCTCCCTCTAGTGGTCACTTGCCCTCACTGTGCAGCAATATCTTCTGACAAATCTTGACTGTGCAAGGAACCGGGTGAAAAAAAAATCTTAAATTTTCAAAAATCAAAGTTTTAATTAAAAGACATCAATTGTTGTACAGGTATGGGCTATCTGCATCTGCCTGCAGAGTGCAGTAACTGTTTACTTTTTTTCTTAAATTTTCATTTGGTTGTCTTCTAGGCAGAAACCAAAACAATTGTGGGAGAGGGAAGATGAATTGATCGTGGGAACAACAGCCCCATGCTATCTTTTGCTTTCCAGAATTGTGGTGTATTCAGTGCAAGGGATACTGAGTCATTTAAAAAAGAAAAAACATTTTTTTGTAAAGTACCTTATCATAGCCTCAGAATGCCCCACAATACTTCATATGCAATTATCATTCCTGTTTGTTCAACAAACATGGCATCTGATTTTCACACAGCAAGATTCCACAGACGAATAGCTGGATAATCTAATTTTATTCTTGGTTTTGATTAAAAGCTCCCTGCTGTTCTTCAAATACTGTCATGGATCCTAACTTATAGAAGCAAACAGTCAAGCCCTCAGTTGAACATCTCCTCCACCTCTGACAATGGAGTATTTCATCAGTCATCCTCAAGAATGTCAGCCTAGATTATAAACTGAACTCCCCAAATGAAATTTAAATACATAATCCTCTGACTCAGAATCAGGAATGTGCTAGCTGCTATTATTTTACTGAAATTATGTTAATTCCTGGACCATGGCTCTTGTGCAGAGGGAAATTATGCTGGTGTTGGAATGGTTCAGGTCCAGTTAAACACCAGTAGAGGTGACCCAACATTTAAAGGGGGTGGAGTTTTTAAATTATTCATAGGATGTGGGTGTTGCTGTTGAGACCAGCGTTTATTGCCCATCCCTAATTGCCCTTGAGAAGGTGGTGGTGAGCTGCCTTCTTGAACCGCTGCAATCCATGTGGTGTAGGTACACCCATAGTGCTGTTAGGGAGTTCCAGGATTTTGACCCAGCGACAGTGAAGGAATGGCGATATATTTCCAAGTCACAATGGTGAGTGTCTTGGAGGGGAGCTTCCAGGTGGCGGTGTTCCCATCTATCTGTTGCCCTTGTCATTTTAGACGGTAGTGATTGTGGATTTGAAAGTTGTTGTCTAAGGAGGCTTACTGAGTTCCTGCAGTGCATCTTGTAGATAGTACACACAGCTGCCACTGTGCTATGACGGTGGAGGGAGTGAATGTTTATGGATGGAATGCCAATCAAGTGAGTTGCTTTGTTCTGGATAGTGTCAAACTTCTTGGATGTTGTTGGAACTGCACTCATCCAGGCAAGTGGGGAGTATTCCATCACACTC
This sequence comes from Carcharodon carcharias, assembly GCF_017639515.1. Lineage (NCBI taxonomy): Eukaryota > Metazoa > Chordata > Chondrichthyes > Lamniformes > Lamnidae > Carcharodon > Carcharodon carcharias. The sequence continues at coordinate 123,784,153 of NC_054472.1, read as the reverse complement.
CTGGCTTGTACCTTGTAGATGATGGACAGGCTTTGGGAGTCAGGGAGGTGGGTTACTCGCCACAGGATTCCTAGCCTCTTGACGTGCTCTTGTACTGCAGTGGTTACATGGCTAGTCCAGTTCAGTTTCTGGCCAATGTTAACCTTCTGGATGTTGATAGTGGGGAATTCAGTGATGGTAATGCCACTGAATGTCATGGGGCGATGGTTACATTCTCTTGTTGGAGATGGTCATTGCCTGGCATTTGTGTGGCGCGGATGTTATTTGCCACTTGTCAGCCCAAGTCTGGATATTGTCCAGGTCTTGCTGCATTTGGACATGGATTGCTTCAGTGTCTGAGGAGTTGCTAATGGTGGTGAACATTGTGCAGTCATCAGCAAACATCCCCACTTCTGACATTACGATGGAGGGAAAGTCAGTGCAGAAACAACTGAAGATGTTTGGGCTTAGGACACTATTCTGAGGAACTCCTGCAGTGATGTCCTGGAACTGAGATGATAGACCTCCAACAATCACAACCATCTTCCTTTGTGCTCAGTATGACTCCAACCAGTAGAGAGTTGGTTTTGTCCTGCTTTTTGTGTACAGAACATACCTGGGCAATTTTCCACATTGCTAGGTAGATGCTAGTGTTGTAGCTGTACTGGAACAACTTGGCTAGAGGTATGGCACGTTCTAGAGCACAAGTCTTCTGTACTATTGCTGGAATTTTGTCAGGGACCATAGCCTTTGCAGTATCCAGGGCCTTCAGCTGTTTCTTGATGTCACGTGGAGTGAATCAAATTGGGTGAAGGCTGGCATCTGTGATGCTGGGGACCTCCAGAGGAGGCCGGGATGAATCATCCATTCGGCTCTTCTGACTGAAGATTGTTGCAAATTCTTCTGCCTTATCTTTTGCACTAATGTGCTGGCTCCCCCATCATTAAGGATGGAGACATTTGTTGGGCCGCCTCCTCCAGTGAGTTGCTTAATCATCCACCACCATTCACGACTGATGTGGCAGGGCTGCTGAGCTTAGGTCTGATCTGTTGGTTGTGGAATCACTTAGCACGGTCTATCACTTGTTGCTTATGCTGTTTGACATGCAAGTAGCCCTGTGTTATAGCTTCACCAGGTTGATACCTCATTTTTAGGTTTGCCTGGTGCAGCTCTTGGCATGCCCTCCTCATTGAACCAGGGTTAATCCCCTGGCTTGGTGGTAATGGTAGAGTGGGGAATATGCCAGGCTATGGGTTTACAGATTCTGGTTGGATACAATTCTGCTGCGGCGGCTGATGGCCCACAGCACCTCATGGCTGCTCAGTCTTTAGTTGCTGGATCTGTTCGAAATCTATCCCATTTAGCACAGTGGTGGTGTCACACAACACAAAATAAACTTTTGAGGGTAAACTAGCAAGTAATATAAAAATGGACAATAAGAGCTTCTTTACATATAGGAAGAGCGAGGCCAAAGTAAACATAGGCCCCTAAGAGAATGAGGCTGGGGAACTAACATTGTGGAACCAGGAAATGGCAGAGGAGTTGAATAAATACTTTGCTTCAGTCTTCACAGTAGAAGACACTAATAGCATCCCAAAGATACTAAATAATCAAGGGGCAACAGTGGGGAGAAAATAAATACAATAACTACAACAGAAAAAGTACTAGGGAAACTTATGGGGCTAAAGGCCGCTAAGTCCCCTGGACCTGATGGGTTGCATCCTAGGATATTAAAGGAAGTAGCTGCAGTGATAGTGGATACACTGGTAGTAATCTTCCAATAATCCTTAGATTCTGGAAAAGCCCCAGAGGATTGAAAACTACCAATGTAACACCCTTATTCAACAAGGGAGGGAGACAAAAAAACAAGTAATTATTGACCAGTTAGCTTAACATTTGTCATTGGGAAAATGTTGGAATCTATTATAAAGGATATAATAGCAGAGCATTTAGAAGTGCATAATCTATTCAAGCAGAGTCAGCATGGCTTCATGAAGGGGAAATCATGGCTGACAAATATATTAGAATTCTTTGAGGAGGTAACTAGCAGAGATAAAGGGGAACCAGTAGATGTAAATATTTGGATTTCGAAAAGGCCCTCGATGAGGCACCGCACATAAGGTACAGGACAGGACAAAGCAGTCCGCTTGATTGGCACCACATCCACAAATATTCACTCCCTCCACCACTGACGCACAGTAGCAGCAGTGTGTACCAGCTACAAGGTGCACTACAGGAATTCACCAAGGCTCCTTAGACAGCACCTTCCAAATCCATGACCACTACCATCTAGAAGGACAAGGGCAGCAGATAGTTGGGAACACCACCACCTGGAAGTTCTTCTTCAAGTCACTCATCATCCTGACTTGGAAATATATCGCCGTTCCTTCACTGTTGCTGGGTCAAAATGCTGGAACTTCCTTCCTAACGACACAGTGGGTGTACCTACACCACATGCAGTGCAGCAGTTCAAGAAGGCAGCTTACCACCACCTTCTCAAGGGCAACTAGGGATGGGCAATAAATGCTGGCCCAGTCAGCGAAGCCCACATCCAGTGAATGAATTTTTAAAAAATAAGGCTACTTAATAAGATAAGAGTCTATGGTGTTGGGGGTAGTATATTCACATGGATAGAGGATTGGCTAACAAATAGAAGACGGAGTTGGAATAAGGGGGGGCATTTTCAGGATAGCAACCTGTTACTCATGGAGTGCCACAGGGATCAGTACTGGGGTCTCAATTATTTATAATATATGCTAATGACATAGATGAGGGAAGTGAATGTACTATCACCAAGTTTGCGAATGACACAAAGAGTCTACAGAGGGATATAGAGAGGTTAAGTGAGTGGGCAAAAACTTGGCACATGAAATATAATGTGGGAAAATGTGAGGTTATGCACTTTGGCAGGAAGAATAGAGGAGCTGAATATTATTTAAATGGAGAAAGGCTGCAGCACAGTGGGATTTAGGGGCTATCGTGCATGAATCACAAAAAACTAGCATACAAGTTCAGCGGGTAATAGGGAAGACAAATGGAATGTTGGCCTTTATTTCAAAGGGAATGAAGAATAAAAATAGGGAAGTCTTGCTAAAACTATACAAGGCACTTGTTAGACCACACCTGGAATACTGTGAACCGTTTTGGTCCCCTTATCTAAGGAAAGATATACTGGCATTGGAGGCAGTCCAGAGAAGGTTCACTAGGTTGATCCCATGGGTGGAGGGATTTTCTTATGAGGTGTGGTTGAGTAGGTTGGGCCTGTACTCATTGGAGTTTAGAAGAATGAGAGACGACCTGATTGAAACATATAAGATTCTTAGGAGGCTTGACAGGGTAGATGCTGAGAGGTTGTTTCCCCCTTGTGGGAGAATCTAGGGCCAGAGGGCATAATCTCAGAGTAAGGGGTCACCCATTTAAAACAGATATGAGGACGAATTTCTTCTCTCAGAAGGTAATGAATCTGTGAAATTCTTTGCTGTGGAGGGCTGTAGAGGCTGGGCTGTTAAATATATTAAAGGCTGAGATAGACAGATTTTTAATCAGTAAGGGAATCAAGGGATATGGAGAAAAGGCAGGAAAGTGGAGTTGAGGATTATCAGATCAGCCATGATCTCATTGAATGGCAGAGCTGAGCCGATGTGCCGAATGGCCTACTTCTGCTCCTACACCATATGGTCTAACATGAAGGACTGCGGTGGTCACCCTTACCAGTGCTGTCATGAACAGATGCATCTGCGGCAGGGAGATTGGTGAGGATGAGCTCAAGTGTGTTTTTCCCTCTTGGTTCCCTCACCACCTGTCACCCACCCAGCATAGCAGCTATGTCCTTTCGGACTTGGCCAACTCGGTCTGTGGTGGTGCTGCCGAGCCACTCTTGCTGATGGACATTGAAGTCCCCCGCCAAGAGTACATTCTGCGCCCTTGTCACCCTCAGTGCTTTCTTCAACTAGTGTTCAACATGGAGGAGTACTGATTCATCAGCTGAGGAAGGGGGGTGGGTGGTGCTGTTGTAGTGTATGTGAAAATCAGCAGGAGGTTTCCTTGCCCATGTTTGACCTGATTCAATGGGGTCCGGAGTCGATGTTCAGGACTCCCAGGGAAACTCCCTCCCGACTGTATAACACTATGCCACTATCTCTGTTGTGTCTATCCTGCCTATCCTTCTTAAGGATCCATAATGTTCTACTCCTGCTCCTATCTCAAGTTCTTATCCGGTAATGTTGGACAGTGGAGATGCTTTTTCAGGTGAAATGTTAAACTAAGGCTTTGTCTGCCCTTTTGGGCAGATGTAAAAATTTCTATGACAAAAAAGGGTAAGGAGTTTTTGTTGGTTGATCTGGCCAATATTTATCCCTCAACCAAAACCTAACAAGAGATTATCTGGTCAACATCTCAAAAAGCCATTTGCTGTGTGAAAATCGCATGCTGTTTTTCTATGGCCCAATCTTCCAAGTGGTGACAGTGATAGTCAGATTGCCACTGCATTCGAAACTTTCCCTGATTTGACACTGCTGCACCTTTCTTCTGAAACCTTTGGATCCCGGCTTTCACAAAAATGTGCAGGGTAGCGCCCTTCAGGGATCTCCCTCGGAACGGAGTAGAGTCGGAGTAGATATGGCACCAGCTGCCATATAGTAAGTTTAAAGGTCCAGTTTTAATGTTAACAAATGGAGAGGTGGGTTAGGGGGTGGTGGTTGAGGATGGTGGGTGAGGTGGGTAGGTGGGTGAGTTGTGTCATGGGCAGCCATGAGGGCTAGTCGGGTCAGGTCAGGAGGGTCGTTAGAGAGGTGGCCGGATGGTCGGGGATAGTCAGGACAGGTTGGGAGGGTGATCAAGTGGTTGGGTGAGGAGGTCGAGTCAGGTTGGGAGGGTTGTCGTGTGGTGTTGGAAGAGTAGGCGGGTGGCCGGAGGAATAATCACTTTAGGTAGTCGGGAGGAGTGGTTGGAGGGTGGTTGGGTCAGGAGGGTAGTCGTGGTGAGTCGTCAGGTGGTCAGGGCGAGAGTCAGATCTGGTCAGGAGTTAGCTGGTGGTCAGGTCAGTGGGAGGTTAGCCAGGTTGGGCTGGGGGCTAGTTGGGTGGTGGGGCAGATGGGGTCAGGGGGATGTGATTTGGTGAGGGTCAGTTGTGAGTTACCCAGGAGTTAGACTAGGTTTTAACCTGTCTAATATTTCCTAGGTAAATATTCAGGTAAGTACCTCCCCCAAGTCTCCAACTCCAGCTCACAGCTGGAGAGACTCGCCAAGGGTCCCGAGGAGCAGGGGAATTGCCCATCATAAATTGAAACTTCTCGAGCAATTTTCATGTGGGTCCACGCGTCAGGACTTTCACAGGGTCCCAGTGGGCATCTTCAGTCCCTACGGTCCAGAGATTAGAGGATTTGGCTCTATATTAGAGAAGTGACTACAATTGAAAAGTACATAATTGATTATGAAGTGTTTTGGGACGCCATGATATGAAGAGGCTATATAAATGCAAGTACTTGTTTACAAACACTTCCAGCAGGCACTGGATGGTAATCAGCGGCATCTTCCAAACCCATGTGAATTGAAGCCATTTGCACACCTACTGTCAGATGAGATCAGTTGACAGTATAGATCAGGGATCAAAATTGGAACCTAACTTGGCCTGTGTCACTGAAAAACTCATTGGATAGAACTCGACCAATCCTCAGAAAAAATATGGCCAATCTATTTCATAAGGTAAAATTACACAAGACAAAGGCGATTCAGCCCAAATTATTTCATCCATTCAAAAGCACCTTACAGTTCCCTCTTTATACCATCTGATTTTTCCTAAATAGGTCCAGGGTTTTCACCTCCACCATTTTGCTCAGATGTTCATTCCAAGTGTTGCTCAGAGCGTACATTTATCAAATTTTCATCCCCCAAGTAAAAGCAGAGCTGCATATTTGAGAGATTAGATATCTTCTTTATTACAGGGTTCTTTTTATGAACAGCATTATTTCTTTTCACAAATCAAACCAGAGAAAAGTTACTGAAGTAGTTGCCTGAATTGCTTTACTACTGACTACAGTTTTAGCGCAGAAGCTCCTGACCTGCATTAAACCAATAAGGCAGTGACGCAAGGAAGTAGTGTGCACCCTTCAAAGAAGCAGATAATATTACATTGCAGTCTAATTGTCTGTGGGACTTGTTTCTAAAAGGAGTCAATTGCAGCTCTTCTTTCTTGTAACTAAATCAAGAAACTTTAAGAGTGATGGGCTATCAGGAAATGAGCAGAGTGAGCTGTGAAAATGGAAAACATTTTGTGTTGTCATTAAATTGGTAATTCTCATTCCTGCATTCAAATTGGCGAAGGATTGAAAGAAGCAGTGTTGAAGGCGTGAAGATGCTGAATAGCATAAGAATGAGAAAGAAACAGGATTTAGCAGGAAATGAGGAATTGCATTGTGATTACACTGTTCAGGCTAGATTTAAATTGTTGAGGGAAATAGCATAATATTTATATATATCAGTAACGTTTCAACCATTTACAATCCTCATGAAATCAGTTGTATTTTCTTACCTTCTCTAAACTGAAGTAGATAAGTTTTCACATAGTCACATCACCACTAAGGCTGCCTACTTTCACCTCCTTTACATTGCCCAACTCAAGCCCTGTCTCAGCTCTCATCAGCTGCTGAAACCCTCATTGGGCCTTAACTTATCTTTAGATTTGACCATTCCAATGCACTTCTGACAGGCCTCCCATCTTTCACTCTCCAGTAAAGAGTGCAAGAGAGCATCCCAGGACCAGCACCAGGCATACCTAAAAATGAGGTGTTAACCTTGTGAAGCTGCAACACAGGACTACTTGCATGCAGCAGACAGAGCTAAGCGATTGCACAATCAACGGATCAGATCTAAGTTCTGCAGTCCTGCCACATTAAGTCGTGAACTATGGTGGACAATTAAACAACTCACCAGAGGAGGAGACGCCACAAATACCCCCCATTCTCAATGATGGAGGAGCCCAGCACATCAGTGCAAAAGGCAAGGTCGAAGCATTTACAACCATCTCCAGCAGAAGTGCTGAACAGATGGTCCATCTCAGCCTCCAACTGAGGTCCCCAGCATCACAGATGCCAGCCTTCAGCCAATTTGATTCACCCCACATGACATCAAGAAATGGCTGAAGATGCTGGATACTGCAAAGACTATGGGCCCTGACAATATTCCAGCAATAGTACTGAAGACTTGTGCTCCAGAACTAATCACTCCCCTAGCCAACCTGTTCCAGTACTGGCATCTACCCAGCATTGTGAAAAATTGCCTGGGTACGTGCAGTCTACAAAAAGCAGGACAAGTCCAACCCACCAAATACCGCCCCATCAGTCTACTCATGATCATTAGCAAAGTGATAGAAGGTGTCATTGCAAGTGCTATCAAAGAGCACTTACACAGCAATAACCACCCACTGTTACTCAGTTTGGGTTCCGCCAGGGTCTCACAGCTCTTGACCTCATTACAGCCTTGGTTCAAACATGGATAAAGGAGCTGAACTCCAGAAGTGAGGTGAGAGTGGCTGCCCTTGACATCAAGGCAGCATTTAGCCAAATGTGGCATCAAGGACCCCTGAAAAAAACTGCAGTCAATGGGAATTGGGGGAAAATTCTTCACTGGTTGGGGCCAGACTGAGCACAAAGGAAGACGGTTGTGGTTGTTGGAGATCAATCATCTGAGTCCCAGGACATCACTGCAGGAGTCTTGCAGTGTAGTGTCCAAGGCCCAACCATCTTCAGCTGCTTCATCAATGACCTTCCTTCCATCATAAGATCAGAAGTGGGGATGTTCGCTGATGATTGCACAATGTTCAACACCATTTGCAACTCCTTCAGATACTGAAGCAGTCCATGTCCAAATGCAGCAAGACCTGGACAATATCCAGGCTTGGGCAGATAAGTGGCAGGTAACATTCATGCCACACAAGTGCCAGGCAATGAAGATCTCCAACAAAAGAACATTTAACTATCTCCCCTTGACATTCAATGGCATTTCCATTGCTGAATCCCCCACTATCAACATCCTGGGAGTTACCATTGACCAGACACTGAACTGGAGCAACCATATGACTACTGTGTCTACAAGATGAGGTCAGAGGCTGGGAATCCTGCAGTGAGTACATTAATTCACCTCCTGACCCAGGCAGCAGATGCACGGTAATACCACCAGCTGCAAGTCCCCCTCTAAGCCACACAATATCCTGACTTGGAACTATACTGCTATTCCTTCACTGTCACTGGGTCAAATTTCTGGAACTCCCTTCCTAATAGCACTGTGGCTACACCTACACCACAGGAACCGCAGCAGTTTATGAAGGTGGCTCACACCTTCAAGGGGAATTAGGGATGGACAACAAATGCTGACTTACCCTGCGATGCCCACATCCTCTGAAAGAATAAAAAAACTTCCTTGAGAAGTTTGTTGAGCTGTGGTGGGGAAGCTTGGTGAGAGAGTTTTATTTACATGTCAAACTAATTACGCTTAAGCCCTGTCATAATCAATGTCACTGGTTTTCTGTTTCCGCAGAAAAACAGAGTAATACAATGCCCCTTGAATGTTGAATTTGGGACCAGAATTGTGGTCCTTTTGCACCACCACTAGATGCCTGCCTTGGGGCTCTGGTGCAGTGTCCAAAAATGTTTTTAAAAGAATAAAACATAAAACATCCCTCCAGCCCTCACCCTCAGGCTGCTACACGCTTCCCATGCCCCATCCATGCCAACCCATGCCATCTCTTTCACCCTACCCATTCCATAACCCCTCAAACACTCCATGCCAACTGATAGCCCTCTACTCACCCCATATCATCCTTGCCAATTTACGGCCCTGTATCCATTCCCATGGCCCTTATAGCCCCTATGCCGACTCAGTGCCAACCCATGCCCCCCACCCACCACTTTTGCCCTTACACCTGCTATGCCAACTCACCTAGACTCCACAATGGGCAGATCTCAGGACGCAAGCAGAGATGAGAGAGAATTTTATTTTATAGAACTTTATTTTAAGAGTCTATTGCGGTCTTCACTATATTGGGAAAAAAACACTCTCATTTGTAAAAGCCCATTTACTATATTTACATTCCATTAGCTACATAAAGCCTTATAACAATAAATATTACATTCAAGTGCACAATCCCTTCTCACAACAAGCATTGGAATCCATAGACCCACATCCAGAGCCTATAACCACTTATAGGTGTCAATCAAACTGTGAAATGGCAGACACCCTATTGTGAAATCAGTCATGCAGCACTGATCCAGTAATGGAAGCCCTGAGACTTATGTCAAGGACAGAGTGAAATACCATGCAATGATTTTTTAACACTCAATACATTTTTTCAAAGATTTAAAGGGCAGGACTTTTAAATGCTTTGACAGCTGGACAGCTCCCTTTGACAGGTGCTTTTGACAGTTCCTCTTGATAATTTCATCATGTCCTCTTGACAGTTTTGACAAGTCCTCTGGACAGTTCTTCTTGACAGCTCCTCATGACACTATTGACAGGTCCTCTTTACAATTTTGACAGGTCTGTTGATAGTTTCAATGTGGTTGATAGTTAATGAGTTTATGCATTTTTTAGGCACATTTATGCCTCTTTTAACAATTCCAATGGGCACCTGACCTTGCACATTTCTTCCCCCAAAGGTGTTCTGGGACTAGATCCAAAGGGGTATCTTACCTTTCCAAAGGGGTACCCTGGCTATCCAAAGACATGCACAAAGTTCAGACTTGCTCTTACTAAGTCTTCTCTGCACACTTCGGGTTTCACACTCCTGGGTTACAAAAAAATCCAACTTCAGTGGAGGCACTGATGATTCAAATGGCCAGCTGCCTCCATGAATCGCACACGCACAAAACATGAACTGCCCCCGTTCCCATCCCTGTTAAAATGGGTAGTGCCGTGCTCAGGGACAGGGTTTACAATTTGCAGGCACTTCTGCCAATTTACTTTCTTACCTATTTTTGTTCCATCAGCAAATTTAACAACCGTATATTCAATCTCTTCATCCAAGTCATTTATATAGATTGTAAATAGTTGAGGCCCTGTACTGATCCATGTGGCACTCCAGTGGTCACAGCCTGCCAATCCAAGGATGTCCCATTTATCCCTACTCTCTGCTTCTGTTAGCCAACCAATCCTCTATCCACGATAATATATTACTCCCTAAACCATAAGCTCCTATTTTGTGTGGCTTCTGCTTCCAAAAGCAGGAGCAGGAGCCCAGGCTAATTTTCCCATCTCTCACCCCAGGTGGTTGAGATAAATAAATAATAACAATTTAAATTTATACAGCACCTTTAACATAATAGAATGTCCCAAAGCAATCCACAGAAGCATTATAAAGCAAACTGTGACATTGAGCCACAGATTTGGTCCCTTTATATGTGGTTATATAAAGGGACCAAATGCTTTAATCGAAGTGGTTGGTTTTAAGAAGTATCTTAATGGAGGAAAGCGAGGTAGAGAGCAGGAGAGGGGTAGGGAGGGAATTCCAGAGCTTAGCTCTGAGGTAATTGAAGGCACAGCCACCACTGGTGGAGTGATTAAAATTGGGATGCTGAAGAAGCCAGAAGTAGATGAGTGCAGATCTTCAAGGGGCTTGTGAGGCTGGAAGAAATTACATTGAAGCTTTATTTCAGGAAGGATGTCAAAGTCTTGGAAAAAGTGTAGGTGAAATTTGCTACAATGGTACCAGAGATGACAGACTATAATTGTGTGGAGAGACAGGAGAATCTGGGGTTATTCTCGTTAGAGCAGAGAAAGTTAAGAGAAGATTTGATAGAGATGTTCAAAATCTTGGAGCAGTTTTGATTGAGTATTTAGGGAGGACTTGTTTCCAGTGGCAGAAGGGTCACTAAGCAGAGGATGCAGATTCAAGGTGATTGGCAAAAGAACTGGAGGTGACACGAGAAAACAGTTTTTTTTTACATAATGAGTTATGATCTGGAATGCACTACCTGAAAGGGTCATGGAAACAGATTCAATTGTAACAGTCAAAAAGGAATTGAATAAGTACTTGAAGGGAGAAAGAAAATTCTGGACAATGGGGAAAGCATGGGTGAGTAGGACTAGTTGGATAGCTCTTCCAAAGGGCATCACAGGCACAATAGATCGCAATGCGGTCTTCTGTGCTGTATAGTTCGATTATTGCATTTTTGATGTGTTTGCTATCTTGTGTGTCAACATACAATTTGTCTCAATATTGAAGATTTTTATTCCACAGCTTCACACTGAAAATCAAGTATTGAGAACGTATAAACTGATATTAAGCACTCTACAAATTCTTGTTGGAATTCTAAAGGGTTCTTGGAAGAAATAGCCCTGTGTGGTACAACACAAATCTGCAGAGGTAATTTGTAAAAAGGACAGCAAATGTAATTTTAAAAAGAGGAGAGTAGTTAATTTTAATTGTCTATTACCACGATATCTTGAATTTTAGGTTGTTGGGTTGTATTTGTTGTGTTATAAATCAAATACTAGTTAGTCCTCTCTATCAATAATAGTTTCACTGGAATTCTTTGGGCAGAATTTTCTGCCTTCCGGGCAGGCCGGACCCAATCTCTGGTGGGCGGGGAGATGATCCCCGCCGGAGAAGTGGGCCCTGCCACCATTTTACGTTGGTCCGCCCTGCGTGACATCCGCCGGGAAGCGCTATGCGCTTCCTGTGTAGGCGGGGGGGATTCCTCAAAATCGAGTGTGCACTTTCGCGCATGCGCACGAAAGAACGCACATCTCCCTGAGGCAGCACTTAGCCTCAGGGAGATCGCTGACAGTTCTAAAAACATTAAAGATAGAAAGGACAAAAATCCCTAACATGTCCTCCTCATGTGACAATGTCACGAGATGGGACATGTTCATAATTTACACTAAAACTTCATTAAACTTTTTAAATTCCGACATGATGGGCAGGTCCTTTAATTGTTTTAATGATCCTGTCAATGGCCTCAATTGGCCATTGACAGGTCAGTGGTGCTGCAGCTGATTTGGCTGCGCCCCCACCTTCCTGAAGATTTAAATGGGGCAGGATGATGTCAGGGGTTCCCCCCAATGTCATCCTGTCTCATTTTACGCGTCAGCGAGCGGACCCCACCCCCTGCTCGCTGACGGCAAAATTCAGCCCTTTATCTTCATGATATAGATTTAGATAAAATGAGATACCAACAACTTTTGTAGTGTTCACAGTAACCTCTGCAGTCCAGTCACTTTCACTCTGGGTGGGTTATGACTTGGCTGGATTTTCGTGTTTGGTCTGGGAAGGGCAAATTTCCCAATTTCAGAAACCTGAGCCAGTCACCTCTGCCCATACATGCCATGTTTTTGTCCCCTGGCAACGTGGACGGGCAGGGCTCGGGTTTCTTGAGGCAGCATAGGAAGCATGCAGGTGCTGAGATGGACTGGTTAGAAGGCCTGCCTTTCCAACATGATTCATACGCCCCCAACACTCACTCCTCAACCCTCCATGCCCCCCTATTTTCCCCCTCCATGTCTCCACATATTGCCTATGTTCCCTCATATCCCCCTCTTCCCTCATATCCTCAGTCCCCCTCTTAACCCCCATGACCCCTCCATGTTCCTCATGAATCTTCCAGAGCTACTCACCCAGTTTCATCTATATACAGTCTTCAGGAGCCATATAATAGCAATGGCAGGTCTTTGAAGTGGACATGAGAAAAGTACACCTCTAACAACCTGATAGAGTTATCACTCAAAAACACAAACATTCATACTAAACGAAAACTTCAGCGCCAATAAAAAAAAATCTTAAGTCCTTTCAAGTTCTCATTCAGTCGTAGAAACAAACATCTATACAGTAATGTTGTAGAGTTGATCTTCGGACAGCTTTTCTTTATGGAAACATTTAACTTTATTTGCAAGACAGCAGCAGCAATTACATGTGTGCATCAAACTCCATAACTAAATAAGAACTCCCTCTGTAGAGGTTCCCCACACTGCTAACGCATTGGTTTATACAGATAATGTGATCTTGCAACACAGGATTATTCTTAAAGCTACAGTCCTACATTTCCCAAAACTATCATGACTACAAGTAATCACATCAAAGACAGATAATCCTTGAATAATCTCTTAAAACTGCCAGTCAAACTGTATACACAACCCCATGCTGAGCTAAGTGATTATTTGGCTTTTGAAACTCAGCCAAGCATTCTTAATAGGCTCAGTTGTCAAAATGAGCCCTGGTAACTGCAAACAATGGAGCCTATCAAAACTTGGAAAAACAGTTCGCTTTTTTCTAAGCTACACCAGATGGCCTGTCATTCACTGTAGTCCAAGAGCTGTTTTTCTTTACGTGAAAACTGCAGAGCTTTCTTCTTCAAATTGAAGGCACCATAGATATTTAAATCACTTCAGATCAGGACAGTAGACTTCCCAAATACTGTGTTCCTTCAGTTTTAAATTCATAATACTACTTTTCCCAATGGGAAAGTATTCTAGTACATCTCAACACTTACATTATGCTTATCATGTAATGGTCAATTTACCAATCCCACAAAGAGAATGCAGAGGAAAAGCAAATTTTCCCTAAGGGCTGTCAGTGACGATCCCGATATTAAAGAATGTGCATGCAGGGTCACAACCCGACCCTAACCCAACCACTCTCCACCTATGGGAAAATTGCATGGGCTAATTTTATGCAGGAAATTTAAATTTTGTATGAAAAATACGACGTTTTGATAATTCCTGACTCCAGGAGGACACACAAATCCAGTCCTTTGAGTCTGGTTCACCTTTGAAATAAGGAAACTGAACTTAGTGATGTAAAATCTTGCAACTGGGAGCTAGTGCACGGTCACCTGTATCCTGGAATCCAATTCAAACAAGTAATGTTATCTGAAAACCCAATGACACAATGCCACCCTCCATTGTACTTTATTTTAGTGTTTGTTACAGTGTGTTGTATTTTGTTCTTTGATTTTTGAATATGACTTGCCTAGAATGCACTCCTGACTGGTCTGCCACCTTCCATCCTCCAGAAACTTAAAGGTCATCCAAAACACCACGTTCTAACTTGCACCAAGTCCTGTTAACACATCAACCCTGTGCTCGCTGACCTACATTGGCTCTTGGCTATAAGCAACATGTAGACTTAAAATTCTCCTCCTTGTTTTCAAGTCCCTCCATGTCCTTGCTTCTTCCTATCTCTGTAATCTCCTCCAGCACCGCAACCCTCCTAGATACAGGTCGAGTATCTGTTATCTAAAATCCTTGGGGCCGGACGCTTTCAGATTTCAGAAAATTTCAGTTTTCAGATACTCCGTATTAACTTACATTACAATAACCTAAGCCTAGGCTGCTATAAGGCACACATCTTTGTATTTATGTTGGACTGTTGTTAAGAACATATCTTTTTATTTTCTGTTGGAGTGTGGATTAGAATTACAATGGCTGCAGGTCGAAAGACATGTCCACTGGAACAGGATGAGAGATATATGCAATGTTGTAGTCCTGGAAAAAAGAGTGCCATGAAAGACAGGATGGTGCCAGAAAGGAGTCCTGGACCAAGGGAGCTGCCTGACAACAGCATTTTAATTGGCTCCTGACCAGAATACCAGATTTTGTGTGACAAGCAGTGCAACTGAATAGCTCCTAGCCTGAAAGGAACAAGACCTGAAACCTCTTTCTCCTGTGTGTGGAAGATTCCAGTGATTCCACAATAATAGCTAGCTGGTTTTCTTCTCCTATCTCTATAACCTGCTCTCTCTGAGAACCACTATCAGGAGGCAAAGGGGAAAATCAGTGTTAGTGATATTGAAAGGCAAGTGCTCAACGAGTGAACTAAATACCGAAAGTGCTGGAAGACAACCCCGTATCATCAACAAGAACTAAAGGAATTTGGAAGACATCGATCAAAATCAACCCACCGAATCCTGTACTCTGGAATTGGTGCTAGTGAACTGTTTTATCCCACCCTTAAAATCCATGTTTTTGTGTGTCTTATGTGTCTTGTATGTGTGTGAATAGGGATTTAAAAAGGGGGTAGAGTTTAAGTTATAATGTTAGAAGTTAGCAGTTCATATTTCTTTCTTTTGCCACTGATTAAGGACAGTTTGTTCAATAAATAGTTATTTACTTATTAAGTTTATAAACCTGGAGTTTGTATTCCGTTAAATGAAATTAAACGCTTAGGTAGAATAGGGGCAATCTGGTGGTTTGATCAAAATTTTTCATATTTGTCGTGGCTTGGGGAACAGTGGGGCTTTATATTACAGCGCACTATCCCCAGTGAGTCATGACACTACGTAACATAAACAAAATAGCTAGAAAAGTAAGATGTATCACTGAATAGTAAATAAAGGGTACTGTATTAAGTTCCAACCCATGGTGCCATCTGTGACTCTACTTGCAGGAGAGGGTTCAGAGTATCAACGTATTGACAATCAGCTAGACATCCCGCTAAAGGATGGGTGCATTCAGTGAGGTTCATGTTAGCTTGGATCGTATTAGTTCAGGTCAGGGACTTCCCGCGCTAAAGGTCGGATGCAGTCAGTGAGGTTCATGTCAGCTTTGGGCCTGTCAGCTCAGGTCAAGGATTTCCTGCGCAAAAGGTCAGATGGGGTTGGTGAGGTTCATGGCAGCTCAGGTCAGGTGCTTGTGACTTTTCAAAAGGACAGGCAGGAAGGAAAGGGTGGTGGGGTAGCTTTGTTGGTAAGAGGTGGAATAAGTGCAATAGCAAGAAATTATCTTAGATTGGAAGATGTAGAATCCATATGGGTGGAAGTAGGAAATAACAAGGGGAAGAAGACACTGGTGGGGGTAGTCTATAGGCCCCCTAACAGTAGCTATACTGTAGGACAGAGAATAAATCATGAGATAATGAGGGCATGTAAAAAAGTACATTTATCATGGGTGACTTTAATGTTCATGTAGATTGGGAAAATCAAATTGGCAAAGATAGCCATGAGCAAGAATTCATAGAGTGTATTCAGGACAGTTTCCTAGAACAATATGTTGTGGATCCAACCAGGGATCAGGCTATTTTGGATCTGATAATGTGTAATAAGCCATGTTTAATAAATGACCTTAGAGTAAAAGATCCCCAGTGACCAAAATATGGTAGAATTTAGCTTCCAGTTTGAGAGTGAGAAACTTGGGTCGGAAACAACTGCTAAACTTAAATAAGTGTAATTACAATGGAATGAGGGCAGAGTTAGCTGGAGTAGACTGGGAAAGGAATTTAGCAGAAAAGTCAAAAACAAAAATTGCTGGAAAAACTCAGAGGTCCGACAGCATCTGTGGAGAGAAAGAGTTAATGTTTTGAATCGGTATGACTCTTCTTCAGATTTCCAGCATCCCAGTATTTTGCTTTTATCTTAGCAGAAAAGACAGTTGATGAACAATGGCAATTGTTTAAGAAAATAGTTCAAGACTCACAACAGAGGTATATCCCAGTGAGGAAGAACGATTCCAGGAATAGGATAAACCAGCCATGGTTAACCAAGGATGTTAAGGATAGTATCAAATTGAAAGGAAAAACATACAATGTGACAAAGATTAGTGGTAAACCAGAGGATTGAGAAAGTTTTAAAAACCAACAAAAGATGACCAAAAAAAAGAGGGAAAAATAAATGTTGAGTGTAAACTAGCAAGTAATAAAAACAGGCAGTAAGAGCTTTTTTAAATATATAAAAAGAAAGAGGCCAAAGTGAGCATAGGCTCCTTAGAGAATGAGGCTGGGGAAATAATAATGGGGAGCCAGAAAATGGCAGAGGAGTTGAATAAATCCTTTGCATCAGTCTTCATGGTAGAAGACACTAACAGTATTCCAAAAATACTAGTAATCAAGGGGCAAAAGGAGCAGGGGGAGGAAATAAATACAATAACTATCACTAGAAAAAATGTACTAGGGAAAGTAATGCGGCTAAAGACCAGTAAGTCGCCTGGACCTGATGAGTTGCATCCTATGATATTAAAGGAAGTGGCATCAGAGATAGTGAAAGCAGCAATAGTAATCTTCCAAGAATCCTTCGATTCTGGAAAAGTCCCAGAGGATTGGAAAACTTCCAATGTAACACCCTTATTCAAAAAGGGAGGGAGACAATAATCAGGTAACTATAGGCCAGTTAGCTTAACATCTGTCATAGGAAAAATGTTAGAGTCTATAATAAAGGATGTAATAGCAGAGCATTTAGAAATACAAAATCTAATAAAGCAGAGTCAACTTGGCTTGAAGGGGAAAACATGCCTGACAAATTTATTAAAATTCTTTGAGGAGCTAACAAGCAGGATAGATAAAGGGGAACCAGTAGATATAATATATTTGGATTTCCAAAAGGCATTTGATAAGGTACTATACATAAGGCTACTTAATCAGATAAGAACCCATGGTATCAGGGGTGGTATATTAGCATGGATAAAGGATTGGCTAACTAATAGATGACGGAGCGTTGAGATAAGGGGGGCAATTTCAGGTTGACGAGTTGTAACTAGTGGAATGCCACAGGGATCAGTGCTGGGGCCAAATTTATTTACAATATAATTTAATGACATGAATGAGGGGAGTGAATGTACTATTGCCAAGTTTGTGGATGACACAAAAATAGGTGGGGAGGCAAGTGGTGAGGATGACACAGAGTCTACAGAAGGATAGACACAGATTAAATGAGTGGGCAAAAATCTGGCAGATGGTATATAATGTGGGAAATGTGAGGTTATGCACTTTGGCAGGGAGATTAGAGAAGCTAAATATTACTTAAATGGAGAAAGACCACAAAGTTGCTGCAGAGAGGGATTTGGGAGTCCTCAGGCCTAAATCACAAAAAGCTAGTATACAAGTTCATCAGGTAATAAGAAAGGGAACTGTAATGTTGGCCTTTATTTCAAAGGGAATGGAGTATAAAAATAGGGAAGTCTTGCTAAAACTATACAAGGCACTTGTTAGACTACACCTAGAATACTGTGAACACTTTTGGTCCCCTTATCTAAGGAAAGATATACTGGCATTGGAGGCAGTCCAGAGAAGGTTGATCCTGGGTATGGAGGGATTTTCTTATGAGGAGAGGTTGAGTAGGTTGGGCCTGTACTCATTGGAGTTTAGAGGAATGAGATGCAACCTTATTGAAACATATACGATTCTCGGGGGCTTGACGGGGTAGATGCTGAGGTTGTTTCCCCTTGTGAGAGAGCCTAGGACTAGAGGGCATCATCTCAGAGTGAGGGGTCGCCCATTTAAGAGATGAGGAGGAATTTCTTCTTTGAGGGTAATGAATCTGTGGAATTCTTTACTGCGGAGGGTTGTAGAGGCTGGTTTGTTAAGTATATTCAAGGCTGAGATAAACAGACAGATTTTTAATCAGTTAGCAAGTCAAGGGCTATGGAGAAAAGGCAGGAAAGTGGAGTTGAAGATTATCAGATCATCCATGATCTCAATGAATGGTGGAGCAGACTCGATGTGCCAAATGGCCTACTTCTGCTCCTACATCTTATGGTCTTAAGAGTCGATAAGGTTCAAAATAATTGTGTTTTTTGGATGTGTTCGGTTTTCGGATTTGTGGAAAAAATTTTCCTCCTGTCAGGGGGAGGAAGTGCAGGAGTGGTGCGGGCGGGAGCGCCTCTGATTGGGGGCGCCGCCATTTTACGTGGGTGAGCCAATCCTGCCCACCCAGCGAGATGTCCGCCAGGAAGCCCTGTGCGGGCGGGGGGGGGATTTCCTCAGCCAGGAATGCACTCCTTCATGCATGTGCGAGAAAGAGCGCACAGATCTCCCTGAGGCTAAGTGCTACCTCAGGGAGATCAGCTCGGAATTTAAATTTTCAATGGAAATGGTAATAAAAGTTCCCTGACAAATCCCCTCATGTGACATTGTCAGATGAGTTGGGATATGTCCATAGCTTTTATTGAAAGATTTGATAAAAATTTAAGTACCCTCATGAAATCTCATCCCACCCGTGGATGAGGTTTCATGATTTTTCTGAAGCCCGCCAGGGCTCCTGGCCTGCCCAGCAACCTTAAGGTTCATTAATTACCTTAATTAGTTTTTCAATGGCCTCAGTAGGCCGTTGACAGGTCAGCAGGTGCACAGCTGACTCGGCTGCGCCCCCGCCGACCTGAAAATGGAAGTGACGCAGGGTGACGTCAGGAGTTCCACCCGTCATTTTACGCGTCAGCGAGTGGGCCCCGCCCCCACTCGCTGACTGGGAGATCCTGCCCTATGAATAAAGGATGCTCAACCTGTTTCTGTGCTCATCTAACTCTGGTCTGTTGCACATTCCAATTTTAATCTCTTTACCATTGGAGATTTGCTGCTGATGCATACCCTGAGGCAAAAAGCCCTACACTCTCCATTCACTGCACTAGGTGACAGTTTATTTCACAAAGTTAATAACTTATCATGAGTAGTTATTGATTTAGAAAGCATTCCGCCTTTTCTCACATTCCTAGTTTTTCAAAAAATTTTGCTGGCTTTTCCTTTGTATCTGTTTGTTTCATGATTTTAAAAATTGTCAGCCCTGCCTCCTATCACAACTTTACTTGTATTAACTTTTGTTACTTCAGCTGCACTTTGTTTACCTTTATTGTCACCAAATTTTTCCCTCTGTTTGCTGTCTTGCAAGTGTGGCCCCTTGGCTTGTAGTTCCAGGGGCACTGACTTCAGTGCTATTTTTCTGCTTTGAACCCAGAAAGTGAGGCTTTATTTTCCTCTTTTGGAGAACTGGGGTATATCCTTGAAAGGAAGGTTTTTGCTGCTCCAAAGATGCGCCCCTTGCCCCAATTTATCTTCCAGCCTCAATCATTTTCTCGGGGCCTTTAGTCTTTGCCAAAGAGTCCACCAAAAGTGAGGATGAAGATTTGCTGCTGCGGCACCTGATGCCAACCAGTAAAACTTTTTCAAATCTTTTTTAAAAAAAACGGATCTGTGGTGTGCTGTGTGATCAACTGCACAGGAATTCTGTAGTTAAAATTTTTAATTCACTCTGATGTCACTGCAATACTGGACGTCAGAAACAAATCTCACATTCGATTTTGTTTCCAGTCAAATAATGTAAAAAGCATTGGAAGACATATTGCCATTTTTTTGGCAATAGTTATTTCTAAATATCCACTTGTAACAACAACAACTGATGTAAATATAGTGCCTATGGTGCAATAAAACATCCCAAAGTATTTCACAAGAGTATTTCAAAGCCAAAGATGACACGGAGCCACTTAACGAGATATTAGGTCAGATGACCAAAAATTCGGTCAAAGAGTTAGATTTTAAGAAGTGTCTTATATGATGAAAGCAAGGAGGGGGGCAGAAAGCTGTAGAGAGGGAATTCTAGAGCTCAGGCACCAGGCAACTGAATGACCACCAATGGTGAAGCCATTAAAATTGTGGATGCTCAAGAAGCCAGAATTAGATGTGCATAGCTATCTCGGAGGGTTGGGAGACTGGAGGAGATTACAGAGCTAGGGAAGGGCAAGACCATGGACAGATTTGAAAATGAGAATGAGAATTTTAAAATCAAGACATGCTTGACCTGGAGCTATTGTCGGTCACCAGCACAGGGGGGATAGGGGAATGGGACTTGGTGTGAGTTAAGATATAGACAGCAGAGTTTAGGTTACCTCAATTTTACAGAGGTTAGGATGTGGGAGACCAGCCAGGAATGCGTTGGAATAGTCTGGAGGCAACAGAGGAGGAATGAAGGTTTCAGCAGCAGATGAGCTGAGACAGGTGAAATTGGACAATGCTGCAGAGGTGGAAAAAGGCAGTCTTA
The DNA here is from genome assembly GCF_017639515.1 of Carcharodon carcharias. NCBI lineage: Eukaryota > Metazoa > Chordata > Chondrichthyes > Lamniformes > Lamnidae > Carcharodon > Carcharodon carcharias. The sequence goes on along the minus strand of NC_054472.1, from coordinate 123,763,451 downwards.
GTAATGGTGTGAATACCTGATCCATAGCTTACCTCGGGATCAAATGTGACACTGGTTTAGTCTCAGATGTTGTCAGGGAAAGGAGTGGAATAAGTAGCTAGGGAATGGAGTTTGGAGTGTGGACATAAAACAATAACTTCAGTCTTGCAAATATTTAATTGGAGAAAATTTCTTCTAATCCAGTACTGGATGTTGATTAAGCAGTCTGATAATTTAGCAACAACAGAGGAGTTGACAAATATGGCAGAGGTAGAGCTGAGTGTCCTCAGCATGCATGTGAAAACTAGTGCTGTGCTTTTGGATGATGTTACTAAGGGGCAGCAGATAGATGTGAAATAAGACGGGACAAGGTTAGATCCTTGGAACACCAGAGGTTAACAGTGGGGGAGCAGGAAGAGAAGCAAAAGAGGGAGTGGTCAGAATTGACAGAAACAAGTACCTGGTGCCCCCTGGCAATGAAAAAACACGAGGTGGCCATCCATGCAAACTACAAAGACCATTTGTTTCTAAAACAGTGTATCAACAATCTTTCTTCCCAAGGACAATCCCACAATGGAACAAGCTGCCAAAGGAAATAGTTACAGCTCCATCACTTGAATTCTTCAAAACCTAGCTTTAGATTATTTCCATTTAAAAGTTTTCATTATCAGGACTACCATTTCATCAGGTCATGCCTGGTTTAGCTAGCATTGCCCATATAAATGTTGGCAGAATACGGATATTTGTCTGTGATGTCGACACAACTAAAGTAGAATTGGAAGCCACTGGCTACGATTAGATAGGTAACAATGGAACCAGGTGAGAGCACCTGCACCCAGGCGGGGTAACAGTGGAGAGGCATTGGAGGAGGATGTTATGGTCAACCGTGTCAAAAGCTGCAGACAGGCCAGATGAGGAAGGATAGTTTACCTTTGCCACAGTCATGCAGCACGTCGGTTGTGATTTTGGTAAGAGCCATTTCAGTACTGAGGCGGGGGTCGGAAACTGACTGGAGGGGTTCCAACATGAAATTTTGGGAAAGATAGGCATGCATTTGCAAGGCAACAACATGTTCAAGAGCTTTGGAGAGGAAAGAGAGGTTGGAGAGAGGATGGTAGTTTGCAAGGATGGTGGGGTCAAGGATTGGGTTTTTGAGAAGAGGGTGATGACGACAGATTTAAAGGAAAGAGGGTCAACACCTGAAGTGAGAGAACTGTTAACTATATCAGTTAAATGGGGGCCAGGAGGGGAAGTTGGGTGGTCAGCAGTTCTGTGGGAATAGGGTTGAGGATGCAGAAGATGGCTCTCATGGACAAAAGGAGCTCAGACAGGCTATGAGGGGAGATGGGAGAGAAATTAAAGAAAGATGAAAATTTAGGAATAGGGCAACAGGAAACTTGAGAGTAAGTTTTATCTATTGAACTAGTGAAAGGGATGGACACAGCAAAGGCAGCTGATGGATGAAATCATAGAAAATTTACCAGAGGAGGTTATTGGCCCATTGAGTGTGTGCTGGTCAATGAGCTGCCCAGCCTAATCCCACTTTACTCCATGAGGTCCATAGCTCTGCAGGTCAAGTAGACATTCAAATACCTATAAAATGTGAGGAGAGTTTCTGCCGCTACAGTCCTTTGAGGCAAAGAGTTCCAGGTCCTGGCAATGTGCCCTTAAATCTCCTCTGCAACCTTTCCAATTCTATCACACCTTTCTTGCAATATGGTGACCAGAACTGTACAAAGTACAGAAGCTCTCGATCTTAGTGACAAATCCATGAGTTCCTTGCGCTTATTGTTGGAGATGAGGACATAGGAAATGGGGGAATTAGGGTTTAAGAAAACAGTTTGCAGTGGAAAGAAGAAGCTGGGGGTTAGCTTTGCATTCCAGGATGATCCTGGAATAATGAGCAACTTTAGCAGACAAGAACAGGACCTGATAGTGCTTTATGTAGTCCAATTAAATCTGGCAGTGGACAGCTAATCCTATTGACCACCATATACTTAACAGTCTGCATCTCTTGTAGTTAAGGGAGTTGAAATGCAGACCATACCAGGGGAAATGGCCAGGGTGAGAGACACTAATGGACAGGTAATAGAAGCCTTCCACCAATTTTGGAAGAAATTTCAAAGGTGTGAAAATGAGTGGGATCATTGTCCCTCCAGGGAGTGACGGTAGTGTAGTGGTAATGTTACTGGACTAATAATCTAGAGGCTCTGGTGACATGAGTCCACAGCAGCTGGTGAAATTTAAATTCAAACTAAATAAAAATCTGGAATTGAAACATAGCCTCAGTAATGATGACCATGCAACTATCGTCGATTGTCGTAAAAACCCATCTGCGTCACTGTGCTCTTTAGGGAAGGAAATCTGCTGTCCTTATCTGGTCTGGCCTACAATGATTCCAGATCCACAGTAATATGGTTAACTCTTAAATGGCTTAACAAGCCACTCAGTTGAAGGACAATTATGGATGGGCAACAAATGCTGACTTGCTAGCGATGCTCACATCCGATGAAAGAATTTTTAAAAATCATGCTGGATTTTATGGCCCCCTCCCTGCCGGGCATGTTTTTGGCAGAGGTACACCTGCCCACCCCCGACCCTGTCCCGTAATGACCAATTAAGGACCTCAGTCCAGTTGCATTGCCATAATACACTGTTGAAGGTGGGCGAGAGTGGAAAGACCGTTCTTTGACCAAAGTTGGTGAAAAGGTGAGAAGCAAGGGGGTGCTTGGGGAAGTGGTGGTGGTAGAGCAGGGGGGAGAGGAGAGTCCCTGTGTGCTTTGAAGACACCACATTGTGCCTGCCCATCTAGCATCCGAGACCTATTGCCCACCCCCTCTCCCCTCCTACTTAATGTGCCTGATCTCTTTCCGCCAAAAACACCTGACTTACCTGTCTCCGGTGTCCATGACACTTCTTCGTAGAGCTGCTTATAGACTCAGCAGCACCCACCACTGAGTTCCGGTGCTGCTAGGACTGCAAGAATCGTCGGCCAATCAGATTGGCTGGAAGCTATCGAGGGCTTCCTTCCACCGAGGCGCAGAAGTTTGTCCCTCAGCTTGTTAAGGACACCCGCAGCATAATATCGCTAGGGAGCAGGGGTTTTTAAAGTGAATCGGATTATGAGAAACTTTTCAAATGGGCGGATGGGTGGAGGTGGGGGAGGAGCAAGCAATACACCCACCCCTCCCTCCCTTAAAATTCAGCTCCATGTCTCTGCCATGTTTTCCACCCCAGATCCACCTTAAAATTGTCAGAGGACAGAAAAACCTAGATTGCTTAGCAGTTAACTGTGTAAATGAGGGAAAGTCATCACAACCACATGCAGGCTTCCAGCATGAGCCGCTGGATGATGGTAAAGTGTTGAAGCTCCTTATCTTAACCCAAGACTGCTGCCTCTGGCTAACCTGGAGCCCACCGAGTCTGAACAGGTCAATAACTCATTGCAAAAACAGAAATACCTGGAAAAACTCAGCAGGTCTGGCAGCATTGGCGGAGAAGAGCAAAGTTGACATTTCGAATCCTCATGACCCTTCAACAGAACTAAGTATTCTCTGCTGAGTTTTTCCAGGTATTTCTGTTTTTGTTTTGGATTTCCAGCATCCGCACTTTTTTTGTTTTTATCTCAGTAACTCATTGCATTGCTGTACATATTTTGTGTAATCTATTCAGAATCATAGCACTTGAAAAAGATTATGGAAGTAAAATTGACCTTAGGCGGTTATCCAAGTGGATGCTGTTGAAATGGGCTGCATGTTTTAAACCCTGCTAAGTTTTCTTTCCCATTGAAGTTAATGTTTTGTGCTACTGCCCAAAACCAGTTTAACTGCATCTTCCCACACCAACCCCCATCACCCCCACACCACCCCCCGCCCGCAACACTCCATAGGCCCATTAGGAAAAAGACTAGTTTGAGTATAATTTCAAGATTAACCTTAATATTTCCCTCTCCCAACTACTGATAAGATGTTACGGCCATCACAGGCTACATTGTTCTGAGTAGGAGCTGTGTTGTCTCATGGCCAGTGAACAACCTGTGAAACTGTGAGACAATCTCCTTTGTTCATCTGCATGCTGCTGCAGGCTTTCTCAACCTTCATATGTTTGACCTCCTGTGTTAATTGCATTTCTTTGAGACAATACACTGGGCTGAAATTTGTGAAACTAAAGCAGACAAAGGGCCACTGTATGAGCAGATTGAATTTGTCGTTCGATAGTTTGACAATTCTCAGTGCCACATGAACATTTATTTTGGTTCTGCAGCATGTAAAGGCTGTTGATGTTGTGGAATTCATTCAGGTTTACATTGTTGGTGGATTGCAAAGAATAGATTTTCACACAGCTTTCAGGGTTTTTTTCCAAATCATGTCCGCATTGGAGAGGCCTGTACAAGACAACATGATGAGCACTGGAATGTTAGCTGACAAAGGTAGGCTAAGCATTCCATCCAGCTGCAGGGACAACCAAATGGCAGAACTACCGGTAGCACCTGTTTATATTTTGAACAGAAGGGTCTGTCTTCTGTTGCTGCTAGAGGCAACAAACCTGAGGGTCCCGATGTCGGCAGAGACACGAACTCAGACTTGCACTGCCGCCAGAAAATAACTTGTTTAAAAAAGCTGCTTCTGCTTTTTTAAAAAGTGATTTCCTTCACAGCAGTGGATTGGTGGCAGGAAAGGTCTTCTACCCGTTCCCTGTGTTCCCCTCCCCCGCCGTATCCACCCTGCCCCCTCACTGGAGCTAGCCTGGCCCTGCTGGAACACCCACTGATTTACCTTCTCATCTGGCTTCGTGGCTCCTTGCGGTTGGCAGCTGGCTGCAGTCAGAGCAGTGGCCGCTGCTTCCGGTGTCACTGCTGGGTCCAGAGAGCTGTCGGGTGTTTGGTTGGCCAACAGTTCCTGGAGGCAGAACTTCCTCCCCAGATGGGGGCAGAAGACTCACCTGAAGCCAATTAACAGCCCGACAACCATTAAAGACTGCAGGGTATCTTACAGTTTCGTCAGAGTAGCAGGGATCAGGCACTGTAAAATCCAGCCCAATGTTTCAGGTCTGTGACTTTGCATTTCTCACAGACTGAAGGAGTCCGTCCATATGGAGAAAGACCTAGAGAATATTCAGACTTGGGACAGATATGTGGCAAGTGACATTCATGCCACACAAGTGCCAGGTAATTACCCAACAAGTCAACCACATCACCACTGCTGAATCCTCCACTATCAATATCCTGGGGGTTGTCATTAACCAGAAACTTAACTGGACCAGTCATAGAGTTATAGAGGTCTGCAGCACAGAAAAAGGCCCTTCGGTCCTTTGAGTCTGCGCTGGTCAAACAAGAACCTAACTATTCTAATCCCATTTTCCAGTACTAGGCCCATAGCCTTGTATGTCATGGCATCGCAAGTGCACATCCAAATACTTCTTAAATGCTATGAGGGTTTCTGCCTCTACCACCCTTTCAGGCAGTGAGTTCCAGATTCCCACCACCCTGTGGGTGAAAAAATTCTTCCTCACATCCCCTCTAAACCTCCTGCGCCTTACCTTAAATCTATGCCCCCTGGTTATTGATCCCTCCACCAAGGGGAAAAGTTCCTTCCTATCTACCCTATCTATGCCCCTCATAATTTTATACACCTCAATCATGACCCCTCTCAATCTCCTCTGCTCCAGGGAAAATAACCCCAGTCTGTCCAATCTCTCCTCATAACTAAAGCTCTCCAGCCCAGGCAACATCCTGGTAAATCTCCTCTGCACTCTCTCCAGTGCAATCACAACCATCCTATAATACGGATTCCAGAACTGCACGCAATAGTCTAGCTGTGGCCTAACCAGCATTTTATACAGTTCCAGCATAACCTCCCTGCTCTTATATTTTATGCCTCGGCTACTAAAGACAAGTATCCCATATGCCTTCTTAACCACCTCATCTGCCTGTCAAGCTACCTTAAGGGACCGGTGGACATGTACACCAAGGTCCCTCTGGTCCTCAGTACTTTCCAGGGTCCTACCATTCATCTTGTGTTCCCGTGCCTTGTTTGTCCTGCCCAAATGCATCACCTCACGTTTATCCGGATTAAATTCCATTTGCCACTGATCAGCCCATCTGGCCAGCCCATCTATATCCTCCTGTAATCTAAGGCTATCCTCCTCATTATTTACCAGCCCACATATTTTCATGTCATCCGCGAACTTACTGGTCAACCCTCCTACATTCAAGTCTAAATCGTTTATATATACCACAAACAGCAAGGGACCCAACACCGATCCCTGTGGAACCCCATTGGACACAGGCGTCCAGTCACAAAAACACCCCTCAACCATCACCCTCTGCTTCCTGCCACTCAGCCAATTCTGGATCCGATTTGCCAAATTGCCTTGGACCTCATGGGCTCTTATCTTTGTTATCAGTTGCTCATGCGGGACCTTATCAAATGCCTTGCTCAAGTCCAAGTTGACTACGTCAAATGCATTGCCCTCATTTACCCACCTGGTCACCTCTTCGAAAAATTCAATCAAATTGGCTAGACATGACCTCCCCTTAACAAAACCATGCTGACTGCCTTGATTAATTCCTGCCTCTCCAAGTGCAGATTAATTCTGTCCCTCAGAATTGCTTCCAAAAGTTTCCCCACTACTAAGGTTAGACTGACTGGCCTGCAGTTCCCTGGTTTATCCCTTTCCCCTTTCTTGAATAACGGTACCACATTGGCTGTCCTCCAGTCCCCTGGCACCTTTCCATATAACTGCTGTGGCTTTAAGAGCAGGTCAGAAACAGGGAATTTTGTGACAGTTAATTCCCTTGCTGACTCTCCAAAGCCCATCCACCAGCTACAAAGCACAAGTCAGGAGTGGGATGGAATACTCTCCACTTGCCTGGATGAGTGAGGCTCCAACAACACTCAAAGCTCAACACAATCCAGGACAAAGCAGCTTGCCAAGCCTCCTTCAATAGCACCTTCCAAACCCAGGACCCCTAATACCTAGAAGGACAAGTGCAGCAGATGCATTGGAACACCGCCACCTGCAAATTCCCCTCCAGGCCACATGGCATCCTGATTTGGAACTATATTGTCATTCCTTCCTTGTCGCTGGGTCAACTTCCTGGAAGTCCCTTTCTAACAGTACTGTGGGTGTACTTGGATTGCAGCAGCCCACCAAGAAGGCAGCTCACCACTGCCTTCTCAAGAACAATTAATGAGGAGGAACAAAAGCTGGCCTAATCCCAGGAAAAAAAACAGTTTGAATCTAAATGTGAGGCTCTTCTACCATAGGGGCATCAGGTTTGAGTCCTGTCCTCTCTTTGCACCAAAACTTATATACATACTCTCTTCCTTGTGTGGCAATAGAGGGCAGGAGTGCAAACCCTTCGCAGCCTGGGTTAAATGTACAGTCTACTATCTAGCTGTCAGCTAACTCAACTTAGACCAACAACAAGAACTTGTATAAATCATCCAAACTTGTTTCAAAGACTGGAATCAAATCATATATTTAACACTCTGGCCTGTGTGGCTCAGCTGAATACTGCCTTTATGAACTGAGCATTAGAAGAGTACCCTATGTGCCTTGTCAATATCAAAGTTGAACTCAGATTGGGTCTCAGATCAAGTTTTCAGGTTGGGCTGAGATGAACTCAGAGTCCCAGGCAAGTTTGGGAGCTCAGAAAACTTATATTCAAGCCCAGAGATAAAAACAAAAAAACTGTGGATGCTGGAAATCCAAAACAAAAACAGAATTACCTGGAAAAACTCAGCAGGTCTGGCAGCATCGGCGGAGAAGAAAAGAGTTGACGTTTCGAGTCCTCATGACCCTTCGACAGAACTTGAGTTCGAGTCCAAGAAAGAGTTGAAATATAAGTATATAAGTATAAATATAAGTATATTTCAACTCTTTCTTGGACTCGAACTCAAGTTCTATCAAAGGGTCATGAGGACTCGAAACGTCAACTCTTTTCTTCTCCGCCGATGCTGCCAGACCTGCTGAGTTTTTCCAGGTAATTCTGTTTTTGTTTTGGATTTCCAGCATCCACAGTTTTTTTGTTTTTGTTTCTCCCTGTGTCCCTTTCCTGTTTTTGCATTTAAATCTGCCACTGTCTCCTGAACCAATGGGGTGATCAACCTTTCTGTCTATCAATATTGTTCCCTGTCTGTCCATGCACTAGTGTCTTGAATTATTTTTAGAATTTTTTGGTTAGAATGTTTGGCTGTTAGGATTTAGTCACTTAAATATGGATTTGCTGAGCAAAACTATTGTAAGAGTGAAACGTATGGGGGAATATATGCCAAATATCTTGCTAAAGAGATTCTGTGATCAAGTAGGCTGTTAACACTTGCAGTTAAGCTGAATTTTGACCAGAATCAATTCCAATCATGCTTATATGCACAGAACTAGTTCAGTGTGTTTAGTGGCTCAAAAGAGGAGACAGTTCTGACTGTGAATCGCAAGACTACTGTCAAAGGTATCTGCTGTCGTTGCCTGTGCAAAGTTTTGAGTCATTTATTTTTAGGAATGTTATTGCCAATACAAGAGCTGGACGTCTGCAGTTGACAACATTCCATAAAAGCAAAAGTGTCTTTAGTGTTCCATATGACCTTTGGAGTTAATAAAGCTTTCTTACAAACATAATGGGTTATGTTATGGTAGAAGGTAAATTAGAAAATGGCATAACATCCCGAATAAGCTTTCTAGGAGTCTATGTAAATCATGAAATGTTACGTAAAACTAGAACCCAGAAACTCTAGTGAGATGCTCCACAAGTGGAAGATTGGCAGAGAGGACCCCAAATCCATTGAATAAGATGCTAAGTCTGCCGAAGCAGAGAGGCCCAGACTGTTTCCAGCTTATGGGGACAGGGGAATTTCCATATAGAGCAGGTGCTTTACACCGATAAGAGGTTTACAATGACAGGCAAAGTAAACCATTACTGGGATGTCGGTGCCATGTATCTCCAACAGAGCAGAGTCAGGGCAGAGCTGAACGGAAATTCAGTTTCTGAACTTTTGAGCTTCTGAAGGATCAAGATTCTGAGTAGCAGCAAAAGTAGAATCTTTCCTGCCATTTCTGTGGAATTAACACCAGCTCTTGCCCCAGATAGCCTAGGGACACTCCTAGATATGCCCTCTTTAGAGGGAAGCATATGAAAATTTACCTATGCACCCCCTTTCCCACCACCATAAATAGATAGCTTAAAAAATATTGTCAGAATCCAGGAAGAACCCCATTTCCTTGTCCACCTCTAGGAATTCCACTAGGTTTCTGTCTTTGATCTGATCAGAATTACAGCACTCAGATGTGTAGTGGTAATATTATTTAAACACACTTCAGCCTGCTATTTGGTTAGGATTTACATTTATTTTTGATCTTTGTTCATTAATTGCCTCTGCTTAAGGTGAAACTGTTGTTGATTGTTTTGACCATTAAGTTATAATGACCTTTTTCAGATAAACAAATGCTATTTCCTGTCATAAACCTGTCTGACTCATGTGTAAGCAAGCACTTATTGTGTTCATTGCATTGGCTGTCAGCTGAGATTTGTTCATGCACCCCCACAGATAAAGCAGCCCTGTTGCAGGCTTGGTTGGCAGCCAAACAATTGCAACTGACAAGTTCTTCATCAATTACAAAACAGTCTATCTGAACTCAAAACTACTATTTAGTTACCCTCAAGTTGCTTCATCTTGTCTCCCGAGGTGTTTTATGTCTAGCTTCTATCAGACACATTGTACTGTGATTTTTCTTTACTGGACTGACTCAATAAAGCTCTGAATAAGGTTTCAAATTTCTCAAGTCCCATCAAAAGGGACATATTGAATGACATTTAATCATCTCTTTCTAGCTTGAGTTGCTTGAATGCTGTCGTAATTGTTGTCAGGTTTTAATTTCACTCATACTGTCTATTGTTTGTATTCTTGTCAAATATTGGGGAGGAGGTCAGGCATGCTGAAAAACAATCCTGCCTGAAATGGGAGTGAAATTGTAGTGGAAGATTATGCAAAATTCTGGAAGTATACATCCAGCCCATCTCAACTTTCCTATGGCATCCCTGCTGGCACCTCCTGTAGCTCATTTCCTTCCCCCTCACCCTATTTACTGCTGCTTTCTGTGAAGACTATGTGTAAGGTCATGGTAGGCCTGGTATAGTGGAAATAGTGCCCCAAAGCTCAGGAAATGTAAGGAGAGGGGCTAATACAGACTTCCATTCAAATACTTGTGTACATCATGGTCTCTGACAAGACTGAGGTTAATTGATATTCAAGATCCCTCTGCGTCCTTAAATGCCTAGCCATTCCTTCATAGGTTGTGAAGCACTTTGGAAACGTTGTGAAAGGCATTGTATAAATGCCAGTCATTTTTTAAATCACATCTGGCTATGCAGTGGTGGCCCTACTGTAGCACTACCAAGATTCTGTGGCTGGCACTGCTGAGCTCTCTTTTGCGAGCTTGCATTGCATCAATAATAATCCTTGACACAGGGGAATGGATTAGGCCTGGGGCAGAGTCAGAGGAGCAGGAGAATCTTGCCCAATGTGTCAAAGTACAGATCAAACATCAGTATTATTCAATCATGCTGCTCAGCCGCTAAATCACCTGAGAACCAAAGGAGTGCATGATATGTTCTTCTGTACCTCTATAAATGAGAAGTATCAAGAAAAGCCAACTTTTGGCAAGTTTCCAAAAATTAAAAGTACCAGGCACTGCTTAGCATTTAATTTTGCAGCCTCTTTAGACAGCAGCAGCAGCAGTGATATCCAAGATCTGCCTAAGAGGCCCAAAGTCCTTCAGTTCCTCCCCATCACAGTAGAGTAATAGTTTTAACACATTATCATTTTGCCTGTAACTCTTAAAGTTATAGGGGAGAGAAAAAAACCACATTCATGGAACGTTTTGGCCAGAAATATTTCTAAGCTCACGGGCACTTATCCAAAGTTGGATGCAGAAGATAGCAATTCATGCATTTCATCTACTACCTGCTCCTAATAATTTAAAGCAATTTTTGCATGAAAAGCATTTGAATAATCCAGTTATTTGAATGACCCAATGTAATTAAAATAGCAAGGTTGAGAGAGTGTAAAAAGAATTTGAATTTTCCAGTAATATCTGTTAATATATATGAGTTGGAAAAGTGACAATAAAACACTCATATAAATTCTGTCCAGTTGTGTAAAAATAGTGCTCACAAGCATATGGTATGTGATTTAAATGTTTGTACATGAACTTCATTGATCAGAATTCAACTATCTCACTCATTGATGAGTAAGATAACTTTAAATTCATGTCTCAGAATTTTTTTCCCAACAGAAATGCAAAACCCAGGTTAAATTGCAAACTCTCTCAATAACTCAGCTGCTAACATACTTGGTAGTGACTGGTAGAGAAAAATATCCAGGTATGTGATCAGGTATGATAACATTTGTACAAAAGCATGAAAATTTGCCAAAAAGACTTTGCCTTGGACTCACAACTATTGCCACTTTAAATAAGATTTTTATGCAAACAACAACTACTTATATAGCACCTTTAATGTCATAAAACATCTGAAGGAACTTCACAGGAGCATTATAATACAAAGCACTGAGCCTCAAAAGGAGTTATTAGGTCTGATGACCAAAAGCTTTGTCAAAGGGGTAGCTTCTAAGAAGTGTTTTAAAGGAGGAAAGTGAGGCAACAGTCCAAAATAGGTTTTAGATTTAAAATAGACTCAGCAAGTCCTGGGCAGTGGGATTCCAAATGGCTTTTCACTAGCTTCAGTTCCATTACACAGCAGACTTATGCACAAATGCTGGAGACTTCATTAAGGCTATTTCACACACTTCTGTTAGATCTTATAAGGCCTTCTCCCACAGAACCTTTCATTCTCCCTTATATATGGCTCTGTCTTTTAATAAATTTAAATTCTATTGTCCCATACGCCTTTAAAACTGTATCTCCCTCATAATATAAAAACTTTCATGTTGTTACTATATATTGGGAAAAAAAACCCACATTCCTTAGCCTTGCTTATCTAGCTAGTTGTAAACAGACTGAGATTCCTTTGAAATCCAAATGTCCCTTCATTTATCTAAAAATGCAAATTCCTGTCACACTTTACATGCTAAGCCAGCATCCATGTTTACTCATTAGCTTGTCAAGCACCTAGTTTCTTTTGATGATTTAAACTTGCAGTGTACTTGACTTCAAAAGTAATTAAATTGCACACAGACAGACTCAACTATACTTACTCCCATAAACCTACTTCACAATAAACCAGAAAAATGTTATGAAAATTATTATACTTTCATGACACTCACTCCACCTTGATGCAAAAATTCACAACGTAAACACTGTTTGTTAGGGTGTACTGCAGACAACATTCTCACTTACGTCCCTCTTTTGTTATTGTTGATACATTCCAAGAACCAACCAGAACTGTTCCGGGTGACCAGAATTTTACAGCATCCTAGATCATGTACCCTATCCAGGGCAAGCACCAGCTCAGATGTGTCAATTTTAGGAGATCTAAGCAGTTTAGGAGAGTGCAGCAGGTGAATAAAAATGTATAGATGAGCAGAAGCATTGTAGAAGAGAAGCAGAAGTGTGTTTCTCCACAGCTGCTGAATCTTTGGGATTGGACATCGCAGGACCTAACAGAAGGATAATAACTACATATTTATTGCTGACTTTAGTGATTAAGGAGGAGCCCAAAATCCTACTCTCACTCACTGACCAGATAGTGATTTCTGCATAGTTGGAGCAGGAGATATCTCCAATATGGCAATGAGGAGTTAAAATCACCAAGTCCTCGTGTGACACCTTCATGCAAGCCTCCCACCCACCCTATCAACCAGAGGCCACACTCAGGCCTTGATTTAAAATCGAGACATAAGTTTACAGTTTTACTACATGTATTGATGCGATCTCAAAAGCCAAGCACCACTGCTGTAAGTCATGACATCTTCTGGCAAAAAGAAAACTAGGAAAAACAATAAAAAACATGGAATATTAAGTTCAGATCAGTTAAAATATCAGCTGACTAAAGTCAATTATAAGTCTAAAAGACAATAGAGGACTGAGTTCGTGTTGATAAACCTTTCAGATTATGATGTCATCTCTCTATTAATATCGTACTGTTTATGAGACAATACAAATGGTCTTTTCTGAGATATAATAAGTGATACTGTTTATGGAACCCACAACAGTTTGTTTAGGTACTTTGTACAACACATTGTATTTAAATTCACATTTTAAAGTAAAATGGGTAAGCGCACTGAATAAAAATGATTTGAGGAGAATTTTTACTACTTTCTGTAATAAGTCAAAACAAGACAGTGAGACACTTTTGTTAAGCATTTACCTTGCCTTTAGTAAGGACATTTTTAATTGTAATGCAGCTGTTTTTTGTTACTTGCCTCATGGCTGAGTAATTGATGTATTTCAAAGGCAGCTGTAAAGCTTGTCCTCCAGCAGTAGCGGCTCCCTTGATGTTTGTTCGACAAACACATTTGTGGATTAGTGAAGTGAGTTGACAAAATGCCTGTAAAATGGGAGGGGGAAATTCTATGGCAAGGTTGCTAAACAACACCATAATGGTTGATCCACTTGGTGTCTGTTACAAACTACTGTACAATGCAGGAATAGGACTTTCTTCCCACCAGCTGCAATTCTGAGATCATGTGGGTAGCAGACTATTGAAGGTTTTGAAAACAAATCCTGACTTTCTGCCCCCAAGTTATTTCCTGCTCTGTGACTCAACAGTGGGAGTGGTAGCTCTAATACTTTCTTGTGTAATTTGTCAACTTTGGTATTTGCCGCCAAGGCTGTCTGGAAGTTGAGGGTCACTGGTGTTTCAAAGTTGCGCTGTGCGTCTGGCAGAAAACAAACAGAAACTGATGAAAAGCTTTACTGTTTCTCTTCCTAACTGCTGGAGCATACCATGGGAAATTATTGATACAAACTCCGCACATCTTTCTGTGCCCTGAGAAGCAAACCCAAGCCAAATTCTTCTAACGCCTACCCTTGTTACAGGTGTTGGTGGCTGCACCCTGTTGTGAAAATGTATTGTGTGTCATTTAGTCAGATTGGCACTGCAAAATCACCATGGCAATTTCCTATCAGATGTTAGAGGAAGATTAAACAAGAACTTAGAGGTCAAAATAAATAAAACTCCAAGTATGTCTGCGCTCATATGATACGTTTTGTCCCTCGGGCAGGAAAAAAACATCAGTCAACCTCGGGCCAAAGCAATTCATCTGTGCCAGCTTTGGAAGGGATTGCCACTCACAAATCAGCCTCGACAACCACAACGGACTATGTTCAGTCCAGAGGCGACATACACCCTGGGCGCAGTCCATCATCTCCAGAGACAGATGGATGCCACTTGTTAAATTATACTATCCTGCTTGAGGTCAAAGCAGCTTGACATTTGCATAAATGAGAAACAAAGTTCAAGTTAGTTGATGCTTGACTATAATTAAAGCAAAGTATATCGAGATCTTCTGCAGTGTCATCTTAAAGCCTAGCTTCAAGTGTGAAACCAGAATCCATATGCATTTGACTTTCCCATTTCAGTTGCTTTGGAGAATAGCCAGCCCATCTGTCTACTATATTCCAGCCTTTAGTGAAGAAACAAGTCAGCTTTACAAAGTGCAGGTTGTCCTCAGGAAACCCTTTTTTTTAGTAGTTCAACTGGTGCGGTAATTACTATAAATAGGAGTTTATGGAAACATCAATCTATGAAAAGAAAATTGAATTTTTTATGTAAGTGATTTTTTTAAAACTCTGCCAATTTTGCCCCCTTTTAAGGGGGATTGGGAGGCCTTTGCGTTCTCAGCCCTGTATACCTATTGCATAAGGAAAAGTATGGATAGGCAGATGAATTGATGTGATAACAGGCATACAAGTTAATGTTCAATATTACTGAATTGAGACAGAATAGAAAATACACCCTTGAGCCTAAATCTTTGTAGATTTGTCTATTACCTAGCGGAGCTAATAGCTCACGTTCATTGCTTGTGTCATCTTGCTGACTAGATACTAGCACCTGTCATTGGCACAATCACTTGTTATCACAAATAATCCTTGGTCCTGAAAATGAGTAGAGAATAAGCCATGTCAGTAATACTGTAATTTAAGGAACTGGTCCTCCAAACCACTTGATACTAAATGTTAAGGAACACTTAATAAACCTGCCTAAGAACAGCATTGCCAAGGTCAGACATTAGAAAATTATGAGGTATTTTCGCATTAGAAGCAAAAAATGCTAGAAATACTCAGGTCAGGCAGCATCTGTGGAGAGAAACAGAGGTCGGGATTTTCCATGTCCACTGGTGTTGGGCATGTTCGTTGGTGTGAGCAGACAATATGACAACAAGGCCAAAAATCGGTTTCACGACATTGTGAAACCAGATTGTGATTTTCTACTCAGTCCATCAATGGCGGGTCGTGTTCCCCGCCATCAGACGCCGAGAACCCCATTGTAATACATCAGTATTTCATTATAAGGCTAGCCCGCCAAACTCATCCCCCCAACTGGATTGTCCGCCCACTTTGGCAGGAAAACACACCGACGTTTTCACAATAGCCTATTTTAAGATGGGCTGTACTTCGCTTGGGACTTCAAGGTTTGTTTGCCTACCTTGCTTCATTCAGCACTCACAGTCATCAGAGCCAGGCTTCACAGACAGCACCACATCATTTAGAGGGGCTTACAGGCAGGTCTCTGCCTACCAGATCAGCCATATGTATGTGGCTTTTCAATGGCTGCAGGACTAGAGCTTGCTTTGGGAAGGGGGAAAAGTGGCCTCAGGCAGGGAAAGAGGCTGCAGGACGAGAGCTGTACTGGGGAAGGAAGTTATCTCAGGGTGTGTGTGGGGGCACATGTTGATCTGTGCAAGTGGCCTCAAGATGGTGAGGGCTGAGGAGGCAGTCTCCAGAGGAGATGAGGCCAGATGGACATGTGAGGGTATGTGAAAGAGAATGGATGGTGATGTCCCTTGAGTTGACAGTGAGTGAGTTGCCAGTGAATGTGTGATGGGCTTGAGTGTGTGAGTTTAGGATGATGAGATGGTTGCCATACCCTGGCTGCACGGATGAGATCATTCATCCTCTATCTGCACTGGATGGCCAACCTCTTCTGTGCAACATTGGCACTGATCACCACTGTCATCGCCTACCAAGCTGGAGTGGTGATGTTATTGCCCCTCCTGTGGCCAGAGTCGGGGTAGAGGACATCACAGCGGGGCCTCCATGGCATCTAAAAGGGGCTTGCAGGCTGCAGTCTTTTTGCCTTTTGGGGCCATAACTTCTTTGTTGTAATCCTGGGCTGGAAGCACTGAGCGCGGCTGTACTTTAAATGTGGTGCCTGGCGTGAGGAAGCGGCGAGGTGACAGTGTGGCAGGCGAATCGGAGCCCACCCACCATCAAAATGGCAGGTTTCCTGGGGATGCATAATTAATGCAGCGGGCTTGGGATGATACGGTGTGAAAAGCCGCCATTGCGGCTGGCGGGAAAATTGTTTTTCCCACCATTACTGCACTTAGAGCAAATCTTGGACGATTTTGCCCAGAGCCAACGTTTCAGGCTAATGGCCTTTCGTCAGAACTTTGTTTCTCTCCACAGATGCTGCCTGACCTGTTGAGTATTTATAGCATATTTTGTTTCTGTTCCAGATTTCCAGCATCTGCAGTATTTTGTTTTTGTATATGTATTTTTGCATGTTTTGTTTTTGATGGGGGTAGGGAAATGCACCATTGACTTCAAAACAATTGAAATTAATTGTGACCAGGTTATTCTTTTCAAGTGAGAAATGCAGAAAGATTTACTTATTTGTACATCTATTATACATATGTATACACACACACACATGCACGCAAGACACACCAGAATTAGCTGTCACTGGGAATAAGGAAAATTTGACAGCTTTGTAAGTATGCAGGTTTGTTTTGAGCAGGGCGAGGCAGCCCACATGGCTCCTAGTTATAAAAAAGCCTGGGGTGGATTACTGTCTTTTTGCTTGTATGCCTAAACTTATCTGAAGGGAGCAACAGCTCACACAATACTAAGACCTGTAATAACTTGTCTTAGACTGCAGCTGTTCAGTCTAGCTCTGAGATCAAGAAACGAGTTGAAGCTTTGAGTGTTTTATTGAATAACACACAGTCGTGTCTGTGTGTGGCCAGCATGATCAGGTATGCTTCTAATTTTCAGCACGTGGATAGAGCCCCTTAAATCAATATCTATCCAATTTTAGTCCTGAATACATGGCAGGATTGTGGGAATTTTGCAGATGGGGCTTTAAGTTGATGGAGTATTATGCCACATTCTTACTTCTCACCGTCTTAACTCACTTTAGATCAGTCATGGGAGGAAGACCACCCAACCCAGGCAGGTGGGAGCCTACCTTGCATTCATAGGCCATGGTGTAATGATGTAATTGGTGCCGCAGCCCCATTTTAACCTAGGGCTCCTCAGGCTCCTTACCTGTTTTCCTTTCGAGTCTGCCAAACCTGACTCCCTCCTGCCAGTTCAGTGAGGAGACAGTGCTAAAGCATTTAATGTGGTCCGTGAGTTAAAATGATCTGGGTGTCAAGCTGACCTATCAGTGGGAAAGAGGGAACCTCCTACCACGCCCACTACCACCACACCCACAAAATCACCTTGATAACCTTCACCCCTGTCCCATCTCCCCGCCTACCCACAGTCTTGAATATGTCACAGGATAAACTCAACACTTTTGTGTGTCTCATAAAATTTGTGCTTTAGACAATAAGAAGGAAAATGAAAATGAAAGATTTGCCGGGCTGTGGGCAAAAAGTGAGGGAGTGGCACTAGGTGAATTGCTCTTGCAGAGAGCTGGCACAGACACAATGAGACAAACCGCCTCCTTTGGTGCTGTAACCATTCTATGATTCTATGGTTTCTGCATAACTGGAGAAATATTTGCCCTTTCCCATATGATCAGAGTGGAGTTGCTTATGCAAAGACTGCCATAAACTACTTCACCATTTCACATTGCAATGAGTGAATTTATAGTCTACGGTTTCTTAAAATTAATTCCTAAAGCACAGCTGACAGCAAATATGTATTTCTCCTGCAGTTGGCTGCACTTGAAAATCTTAAATATCTGCCTTGTGAACAGCTGTTAAATTTTCCACCTGTGATGTGAAAAAATAGACAGGACACAGCATCACATTCCCAAAACTTCCATTGTTGTGTAACAGCATCCTACAGACCTACCAGGGGACACTGTATGAGTGTGCTGATAGATACCACAATTCCCATAAACAAAATCTCTTCATGATCGTATGTAAATTAGCCCATATTACATTGTGGAAATCAAAATGGAACAGTGCAAACCAGTTCACTGACAGTTAAAGGGGAATTAACTTCCTTCACCCAGCAGGAACTTCATGAGTTCACTTAAAGTCAGGGTCCTCTGATATACGTTGGGCCGCAAAGGCTCTTTCAATAGCATCTTGCAAACCCACAATCTCTCCCATCTAGAAGGGCAAGGGCAGCAGGTGCATGGGAACACCCCCACTATCTGCAAGTTCTTCTCCAAGCCATGCTGCACCATCCTGACTTGGAACTATATCGCCGTTCCTTCACTATTGCTGGATCAAAATCCTGGAACTCCCTAACAGCACTGTGGTTGTAACTAAAGCATTGGACTGTAGTGTTTCAAGAAGACGGCTCACCACCACCTTTTCAATGGCAATTAGGGATGGACAATAAATGCTGATCTTACAGCAATGCCCATGTCTCACTATCAAATAATAAAAAAGAGGGGTTTCAGGATAGTGATTAAGAGCACAACACTGCCCAGTTTTCCCACTTAGTCCGGAGGTTATGGAGTCAATTGTACCACCCAAACCATTGTCCAATTTAAACTCGTCAACATAAATCAAATATCAAGCTTGCAGCCTCGTTGTCTGTAAGACTTAGTTGTCCATTGAATAAGCTTACTGAAACCATTGACGAAGATCCTAAAATTATAATTTTCAAATTTTGTACATTTTTCAGAATTGCTGTGTAAAGGGGAAGCAAAGCATTTTGACGCCAGTGATCTTAATAAACTTAGTGGAGCTTTATCATCATATCAGCAGCAATACCCTTTCCCCCCATCTAATAAGAGAATTTTCATTTACAAGATATTGTAAAACAGTTCACAGTCACTTATATAAGAAGGTACATCAGCCAATTTGGACACAGCACGGTTCACAAAAAGAAAAGGAGATAATTGATCAATTGATCTTTTTCTGGCTGAGGTAGGAGATTGGACACCAGGAGACTTATCCAACCTACAAATAATGCCAAACAAACTTTTAACATCCACCTGAACCAGTAGTCGAGGCTTCAGTTTTGTCTCATTCAAAAGAGAATGGCCTTTGATATTCAGCTGCTAAATGGTCTCCTAAGACTCCAATATGGCGGGTAGGTATCATACACTCATTACGAGCTAGAAATACATTGCATGCCATATTGGTAAAGAGCAAAAAGTCAGTAGATAGTGCCCAAACCTGAAGCAGGCATAGGCTGTTCTATATGTAAGAAAGGGACCTAACTGAAGCCTCCACTGCAAGATTGGATTGCTCTCTGAAAAATCTGGTTTATCTGCAGCCTGAAAACCAGAAACCAAACTGGAGTGTCCACTTGGCACCTGCCACTCAGTGGATTTAAATTTAAATTAAAGCACTTTTTTGCATAGTTTTAAGTGATTTTGAGTGGAACTTTATTGGTGCATGGCACCATGCTGCTCATTATGATATCCTTTGTGGTCCTGTGCATTCCTGCCAGTTACTGAGTTACAGGTTTGAGGTCAGAGCTTAAGATGAGATCATAGAAAAAATTTTGCAAATTAACCCAAATAACTATTTTGCAAGCTTATGTATTCTGTTTGCACAATGGGTAAGAAGAACCATCTGTAACAATTTCAGCTTAATTTATGTGAGGTGTCTTGGCAATCCAATTTTTATCGGGGGGGGAACTTTTTCATCATTTTTGTCAGTTACTTCATACATGAGTGACACGACAAACATACATACAAACATAAGAATTAGGAGCAGGAGTAGGCCACTCAGCCCCTCAAGCCTGCTCTGCCATTTGATAAGATCGTGGCTGATCTGATTGTAACCTCTACTTTCCTGTCTATCCACTATACCCTTTCATTCCCTTGTCAGTCAAGAATCTATCTAACCAGCCCTAAAAATATTCAATGACCTTGCCCCTGGAGGAGCCGAGTGGCCTATTCCTCCAACTTTGTATGTTTGCATGTATGTTCATCATGTCACTCAAGTATGATGTAACCTGTGACAAAAATGACAATACATCATGGCACAGTTTGGGAAAACATTTTTCACTTACAAATTTTGAAGACAGCAAGTGCTTTGAACTTTATCACAGTTACTTAAAAATTTGAAAACGAAACTCTAAAACTGGTCATGAGTTTTAAAGTGCATCCAGTTCATGGAGTTTGGAAGAAATATTTGACATTTTGTTTTTGTTTATCTAACCAGTGTCATCATGTATTACTACATATAAGAAGAATCCTCCTCCAGTTCCACCACGGACTACAATTAAACCATTCATCTCGATCACTGCCCAGAGCAGCACTGAATCTGCTCAAGATGCATATTTGGATGGCCACACCCAGAGGGGTGACCTAAACAGCCAGTCAGGACTAAGTAATTCTACAGAAAGTTTGGACAGTGTCAAAGCCTTAAATGCTGCTATTGAAGCTGCGAATGCACAGGTTCATGGACCTTCTGACAGCCAACAGCACATTGACAGCACATCAGCAAATGACAAGGGAATCCTGCCAGCAGAGGAATCAAAAGGGGATGTTTTGAGGAAAAACAAGTGTTCTTCTGTCGGAATACAGGTGGAGTATCCCTTGCTACTTAGTTTAATTGCGGAGAGGATGTTGTTGTAAGCAATGTTAATTTTAAATGGGTTTATACCTCCATTAAAGAATTAGGGAGAGGAATTTAATATCTAGTCATTTGGTAGTATAGAACTTGAGTAATGCTGAAAAAAAAGACATGCTGTCTAAGCTTTTTGCCTTGCACTCATCAGGACAGACCGCAAGATTAACAACAGTAAAGGGAACAATAATTTATACTGCATGAGAAGGGAGTGCTGATTGATAGAGGCATTGTCATGGAGAGTGCAGCAGGGAACAGTTAACTGCCAAGCTTGTGTTTAAATTCAAACCAGGCAGGTCGACTCTGATTGGTCAAGGCATTGCCATGGGGAATGAGCCAGGGAATGACTTTCCCCCAAGCTTTTGTTTAGTTGAAAAAGGTGCTATGCGTGGACATGCTCCTTCTGTCTGTAAAGGACAGTTATGAATGCTAGAAGCCACATATATTCACAGACAGGGCTTTTGAGTGGGCGGCATTTCAAATGAAGGGGATGGGTGGGGTGGTGGCATGGAGGCGGTGGGGAATACGGAGCCCTGTAAAATCCAGCCCATGATGTTGGTGTCTGAGGAACCTGGCGTTGCTGTGATAAATAACTTGGAGTCGTCTGCACTTGAATCACAGTTCCTGCAACTACTTTTTAACTGTGTGAGAACTCATTGCCACTTTTTGTGCCGACTCAGTTTGTTTGTTTGAGGTGTAGATTTGCTTACGTACATAACGTGAACATGGACACGATTTTTCATAATCAATGACCAAAGGGCTATTTAGAAGTGCTATGTGCACTCTTTAATCCATTCAAAGTTCTGTCATGTATTCAGTTATATACGGCTTGAACAATTGGAAATATCACGTCACCACAGTTAGCTTTTCTGCTGCCTGGATACTTTAAGCTGATTTCAGGTCTCCATGTACACAATTCTGGATTCATTCCAAGGCAAACTGCTTTTGGCTGAGTGAAGTCACAACCATTGCTTACCCCAGGATATTTACTTTATTGTTGAAATTACTTGCAACAAAGTCATGTTTTACCGATTTGATAAATGTTGACCTTAAGCTAAATTGTTTGTTTAAGGTAGGCGAGTGTTTCTGATACATTGTATATGTGTATGTGTGTGTGTGTATATATATATATATATATATTTGCACCTATATAGTTTGATTGTTACACTACTTACTAAAATGTAGCTCTACCAAAAATCCCTAGAATAAATAAGACCTGTGGTTTAATCCTTTTCTTCCTGAATGGCTGAACCATGAGCAGAATTTTAAGGCCCCTCCCGCCAATAGGATCTTCATGTCCCGCCAAAGTCGATGGACTTCTGAACAGCTCACCGCATTTTCCAGCCCCGCCCTTGCTGCCCATGACTTTCAATGACACATTTGACAAGCCTTTAAGATACTGAACAGGCTAACGGTATTAGCTTTTGTAGAAACCATGGTGGTTCAATCGCTTACGAGCTTACATTTAAAACATTCATGGAGAATGATAATACTGCTAACTCTGTATTCATATGTACTAACTTATAATAAATATAATTGAAGGCGTTGTGGTATAATGATGCTTTTGATTAGGTATTCCTTTGCTTATTATTTTACAAATGAGTTTGTGATGTGGCAATACTTTCTTTCCTTTTCACAGTCAACCACAGTGCAGCTTCCTGTTTCTAGAAAAATGAAATTAATTGCTAAAAGATTAGCAAAACATGGGCATAATTGAATTAAAATGACTAGCTAAATTATTCTTTCTCTTTTGCTCTTAGGTTAACGGACCTGAACAGCCTGCTTTAGCGAATTTCAATGCAAATAAATTCCAGTCAGTAGGAGTTCAAGTGGAGGCGGAGAAGTGGTAAGATTGAATCATTTCTCTCTTGCTTCATACAACTTAAATCACATACTGGAAATCACACTTCTTTATTGCAGTACAAACATCTGAGAACCACATATTTCTTGGTGGCTCTATAAACCATTAGACAACACCCGATCACAAGGTAAGTACAAGTGCAGAAAGTCATTTAGCCAATTGCAGCTCATTCATTTAGGAAAACCCATCACAGCATCCAGTTGTTAAATTATTCCAGAATGTTTGCCTCCATTACGCTACCTCATTCATCTTTGTCTTGTGAAATGTGTCAGCCATTCTGCACAAGTATCTGCACAGGAAAGTAGTGTTAGATGTGACTGAAAACAATGGGCAGAATTTTCCGTGCCCACTTGCCATCAGGCTCACAGCCCCTTGCAATGTCAGCATCCCGGCTTGGACCAGCCTCCCCCATGGTTCAAGCTAACAGTGCAGCCTTGCAGTGCGGGTTAGGAGAATGCCTGTGCCAGAACTGAGAGCACAGCATGCAGTCCAATGGGCAAAACTGCCACCAATCGGTCAGGTGTAGTGGGGCGGAGGTGGTTGGGGTTTCGGGCAGCCACACAACGCACTAAACTCTAGCTATCCAAGTGGTGGCCAGCACTCTCTGGGATGCGTTAAGGGGCCTTCAGACTTAACCAATAGAAGTTCGTAGTGCACCCAAGCAAACCAACGCATCTCTGTCTTTCATCCTGCAGAAGGAGTACATCAGGAGCATGGTGCGTGGTGAACCAGCTGTATGCCTCATGGCATACAGAGAGCAGAGACGACAGAGAAGACAACAACAGAGGCACCTGGCTTATGCAGAGGGAGGAGCAGCACCCTCAGGAAGAAGGGGGGTTGGGGCTCCCACACACACCGCTGAAGAGCCACAGTGAGCCATCACTGGTTGGTGCCTAACTAGACCCAGGGTCTATAGACGCTACCTTTCATTCCTGCAGACCGACCGCCAGTGTCACCAAAGACTGCGCATGTCTAGGGAACTGGTTGGTCACACTTGCCAGCAGGATTTGGCGCCACGGGGGCATGAAGGGCATCCACTGCCAGTGGGCCGTGACAGTGACAGCGGCACTCAATTTTCACACCAGTGGCTCCTTTCAGGGCTCCACAGGTGACCTCTGTGGGATATCACAAGACTCCACCCACAGGTGGAGGTCATGGATGCCATCTTCACAACGGGATACAACTTTGTGCATTTCACCGGGGACCCGGACAGCCAGGATGCAAGAGCGATTCGATTTGCTCAGATCTCTGGTTTCCCACGGGTACAGGGTGCCATCGACTGCACTCATGTGGCGCCCAGATCTCTGTCGCAACAAGAGGTCAACTGTATCAACCACAAGGGATTCCATTCGCTGAATGTGCAGCTGGTGTGCGACCACCACAAACATCCTGCAGCTCTGCACACGGTTTCCAGGAAGTGTCCATGACTCCTACATTGTCAGTCGGTCACAGATCCCTGACGTCTTCCAGGATCCACAGAAGCTACAGAGTCAATTCCTAGGGGACAAGGGCTACTTGCAGAGGATGCGGCTAATGACACCCATGTGGCAACCTCAGACTGCAGCAGAGGGTCATGCTACAATTCGCAGTTTGGTGGAGCAAACCATTGGGATGCTGAAAATGAGGTTCCAGTGCCTGGAATGGTCTGATGGAGCCCTGCAATATAGTCCACAGAGGGTGTCATGCATCATCATTACCTGCTGCGCCCTTTACAACCTGGTGCTGCAACAGGGAGAGGAAATGGCTGAGGAGGTGCAGGAGCTGGAGGTCTCCTCCAATGAGGAGGATGTTGACGGTGCTGAGCCTGAGGAGGACCTCAAAGGTGAAGATGGTGGCGATGAGGCCCTCGCATTGGCCAGATGAGGCAGGTACACACGAGAGGCCCTCATAGTTGCTAGATTTGTGGAGGATGATGACAAGCATGAAGTGGGGAGACACCATAAGATCCTTACATTGCTTCTATAAACGTTTGACTCCAGTCTGGCTTATGGCAACGCACATACCCTTTGTGATAATGCTCCTGTCATGGAGATGCAGTGGAGGCCACTAATGGTCACTCAATTGCAGGAGGATGATGACAACATGCAGCAAGGATACTCCATAGACATTCACATAGCCTCTGAGAAAGCCTGACTCCTGTCTGGCCAAGGGCAGCTCATTTGTGCTCTCTGATCAGGACATATCATGGAGACGCAGCCATGGAACTTAAAAAGTACCCTGATCCCCTGTCCAGATTCAGCACCAGAGCCTTTCAGGAGCACAGCATCACTGGTCACAGATGCTGAAGAGATGGGGGCTAACCCCCACCTTAAAGGTGCTGAGAGCACACAGAGAGAATGATGGAACTCTGTGACACCTGCCCAACACATTCTGGCAACAATGACAAGCACCATCGAAGTGCAGGCATCACTAATGTGTTCAGGGAGTGTGAGGCCGGACCATCACTTTGGTCTGAAGGCTGCACAGAGCACAGGGAAGAGGCCCTGGACTGAGACACCTGCCTTTATCTTGTGCAGAAAGGTTTTACATCTGAGTGACATGATCACTGCTCGTCAGAACAAGGAGCGTTAGGCAGGGAGACATTCTTGGGAGTTTATTGACAATTGTGAACATTATGTACAAGTGATTAACACCCATGCCCAGGCTGTGCAGCTACATCTTCTTAACTGCCCCTCTTCTACAGCTACGTTCATGGGCTGGGTGTCCCTGGAGAGGGAGCACGCAGTGTCCGCTGGCATCATTAAGGCCTTCTGTGCTCGGTGGGCACCGCAGGGACTGGGGTGCTTCATATACCCTTTTGATCACATTTTGATTTAATGTTGGTAAGTTTTGTCTTTGTTTTTGCAGTTTCCCTTTAAGGGGCTGCTTTTACTTTATCCCTGATTTTCTTAATTTAGTTTTTTAGACTCAAAAGTGTTACATCTTAACTGCCCTGTTCTGCAGCTATGTTCATGGCTGGCTGTCCCTGGAGAGGGAGCACATGGTATCCGTCAGCAGTGTCAAGGCCTTCCATGCTCTGTGGGGACTGGGGTTATCAAGCCCTTTAATCACATTTTGATTTGACATTGTAACTTGCCTTTGTGATATGTTTTTCTTTTGCAGTTTCCCTTTAAGGAGCTGCCTTTTACTTTGTCTATGATTTTGTTAATTTGTTTATTTGGTTAGACTCAAAAGAGTTACATCTTCTTAACTTTCCTAACCCTGCCACTACATCTTGGTGCTCCTCAGACATCCACAGAGGAGGTGGAGGCAGCCTGCTGATTGCTACGCCCTGTCTGTGACGACCTTGGCGGGCGTGTTCTGGAGGGCTGAGACCTGAAGGGCCCCAGCCTGCTTTCAGGAACCTGCTGTGTGGCAGCGGCACCCTCCTCAGCCTGTGGAGCTAGGGCTGGAGCTGCTGAGGTCACAGGAAGAGGGGATTCAGATGAGCTGGACACTCCGAAGTCACCTGGATGGGTGGCCCCTGGGGGGTACACCTGCTGATCTTCCTCCCTATGGATGCCCGAAGGCCCTTGGCTGACTCCTTGAGAAGAAGGGGTAGCTGGAGTGAGATCGGGCTGTCCCGCATCCCTATGGCATCGGAGATGGAATTCAGCCGGTGCAGCAGTGCAGGAGTGTCATTCTGGAACAAGGTCTCCATGGCAGCTGCCAGCCTACCAGTTTTGATCTTGGTGCTATGGCATCCCTGCGCTATCACCTCAGCCTTGCAAATCTGAGGAGTGCAGCGGAAATCCCTTCCTGATGTTCTCAAGCTTACCTTTGCAGCTCCAGCAACTGTGACATGACCGAGTCCAGAGGCTTCTCATCTGGCTCGGATTCAAAATCACAGAACTGTTATGTTGTCGAAGGAGGACCTTTCAGCCCATCGTGTCTGCACCAGCTCTCTGAGCGTTTTAACTTAGTACCAATCTCCTGGCTTTTCCCTGTAACCCTGCACATTGTTTCTATTTGAATAACCATCCAATGCCCTCTTGAATGCCTCAATTCAACCTGCCTCCACCACACTTCCAGGCAGTGCATTCCAAACCTTAACTATTTGCTGTGTGACAAAATTTTTTCTCACCTAGCATTTACTTCTTTTGCAAAACACTTTAAAACTGTGCCCTCTGGTTCTCAACCCATTTACAAGTGGGAACAGTTTCTCCCTATCTATTCTGTCCAGACCACTCACTATTTTGGAAACTTCTATCATGTCTCCTCTCAGCTTTCTCCTCTCCAAGGAAAACAGTCCCAACATCTCCAATCTTTACTCATAACTGAAGTGTCTCATCCCTGGAATTATTTTCGTAAACCTCTTCTGCACACTCTCTGATGCATTCACATCCTTCCTATAGTGTGGTGCCCAGAACTGTGCACAATACTCCAGCTGAAGTTTAACCAGTGTCTTATATAAGTTCATCAAAACCTCCTTGCTCTTGTACTCTGTGGCCCTTTTAATGAAGCCTACAATACTGTATGCTTTAGAAACAGATCTCTCTACCTGTCCTGCCACCTTTAATGACTTAAGTACATATACACCCAAGTCTCTCTGCTCCTGCATACCCTTTAGAATAATATCCTTTATTTTATACTGTCTCTCCACGTTCTTTGTACCAAAGTGTATCAGCTCACACTTCTCCGCATTGAACTTCATTCGCCACCTATCTGCCCACTCCACCAATGTGTCAACGTCCTTTTGAAGTTCTATATTGTCCTCCTCAGTTTACAATTCTCCCAAGTTTTGTGTCACCTGCAAACTTTGAAATTGTCCCCTGCACACGAAGATCTAGATCATTTATATATATCAGGAAGAGCAAGGGTCCCAATTCCGACCCCACTACAAACCTCCTTCCAGCCCAAAAAATACCCATTAATCATTACTCTCTGTTTCCTATCCCTCAGCCAATCTTGTATCCACGTTGCTACTGCTCCTTATATTCCATTACCTATAACATTCCTCACAATTCTGTTGTGTGGCACTGTATCAAACATCTTTTGGAAATCCATGTACAACATATCAATGGCCTTGCCCTCATCCACCATCTCTGATACCTCTTCAAAAAACTCCAGCAAATTAGTTAGACATGATCTTCCTTTAACAAATCCATGCTGACTCTTTCGAATCAATCTAATTTTTTTTCACGTGACTATTAATTCTATCCAGAATAACTGTTTCTAGAAGTTTCTCCACCACCAACGTTAAACTGACTGGTCTGTACTTGCAGAGCAGATCTTTACAACCTTTTTTGAACAAGGGCGTAATGTTTACAATTCTCCAGTCCTCCAGCAGCTCCCCCGAATCTAGGGAACATTGAAAGATAATTGCCAGTGCCTCTGCAATTTCCACTCTCCCTTCAATATTCTTGGATGCATCTCATCTGGCCCGGTGCCTTATCAACTTTAAGTACTGACAACTTATCCAATATCTCCTCCTTATCAATTTTAAACCCTTCTAGTGACTGACTCCTCTGTCACTCAGCAAATTTCTGGCCTCCAGCAGTCCTCCGAGTGCCGGGGACCTGGGAAGTCCCTGTTGCCCCCGGCTGTGGATCAGAAAGTGCGTGTCTCTGCACTGGGTGAAGGGTGAAGGGTGTGGCTGAGGCTGTGATGGGACTTCAGGGAGGGTTTCAGCGGATTCCACTTCTGAGCTTCCCTCGGGGCTTGATTGGAGGCCCTGGGTTGTGGACTCTCTTGGTTGTTTGGCAGATATGCCTGCAAAAGCAAGGAGAGATAATTAGTGCATGGCAGTGGCCTATGAAACAGGACACATCACTCACAGCATGGTTGTCTAATGGATGTTGCACTGCTGGTTCCTCACTTGGTTTCAGCACCGCTGACCTCACCGTCAGCACAGGACCGATCCAGCTCCTCACCGGCCAGCTGGAGGCTCTGTTTTAAAAGTCTGTGAGGACCTTGATTTCAGGCATTCCTTCAGTAGTCTGCGACCTCTTCTCTTGTTTTTGCCAGCTTGTCTACATGGATAGAGATAGAGAGACTGTAAACAGGATGCCTGCCAAGCCAGATGAGAAGTATGCCTGGGATGTGTGGGTGGTGAGTGGTCCCGTGGACAGGATGAGGACAATGAAGGTGTGTGGATTGAGAGTGAATGTCCCTTGAATGTCCCTGTGGATGTGTGATGGGTTTGTGAGTGTGTGGATTGAGAGTGATAAGAAGAGTGACTTATCCTGGCGGAGCGGAGATCATTCATCCTCTTGTGGCACTGGTTAGCTGTACTCTTCTGCAGGGTGTAGGCACTGACCACCGCTGCCATTGCCTTCCAAGCCAGATTGGTAATGTTATTGCCCCACCTGCAGCCAGAGCGGGGGTAGAGGACATCACGGCGGACCTCCAAAAGTTGCTCGAGGGACGCATCATTAAACCTAGGAGCTGCAGTCTTTTTGCCTTTCGGGGCAATCTGGTCTTCTGTGCAGTAGTAATGGGCCGGAAGCACTGAGGGTTGTGCGCGTGGCTGCAGTTTAAATATGGCGCCCGGCATGATGAAGCGACGAGCTGATGGCATGGCAGGCACTTGAGAGCCCACACGCCATGGAAATGGCGTGTTTCCCGGGGATGCATAATTAATCCGGCGGGTTTGGGATGATACAGTTTGAGAAGCTGCCATTGTGGCCAGCGGGTAAAACATCATTTTCCCTGCCTGCTACTGCACTTAGTACAAACCTGGGACAATTCCATCCAATAAAGGAGTTTGTAACTACAAAAAGGACCCTTAGTACTCTAAGTGTACCATTGTATTTATTAATTCTGTCATGGTTTATTCACTCTAGAAGTGACGTACCCCCTGGGCATAGTCCATCATCTCCTGAGACAGATGGATGCCATCATAATGATTTATACTAAATTAACTAAAATGTACTGCAACATAATTGGTGTATATTTGTCCCTTTAATAAAAATGCTGAAAGTGAATTTTAATTGCATGATTGCTGTTTCCTTTATTTGGCTACAACTTATTAATCGTATCGTATTGTTAATGCAGTTTATACCTCCATTTTTGTAATATCTGATTTGAAAAGGGGGATTAAAAAACACATATTTTAAAGCTAGACCTTCCAACTCCATGCTGGAAGAGTTAATTCCAACTGCTTTGCAACATTCTCAATTACAGGGTGAAAGATTATGGATTTTGTGACCTTCTACTGCTAAGCCTCACAGTTGCTTATTAACAAAATTTGTTTACAACGAAACATTTCCAGACAGCCAAGGGTTTTTTGTAAGTTCTCAGATAATTGCACCATCCATAAAACTGCTTGAAAATTTGCCTAGAAAAGAATACAAACCGGGCATCTTGCACAATATTAGTAGTGCAGTTTCTACATACTGAAAATAAACCTTGTTCAACTACTTTACATGGAATACTTATGAACACTTCATGTCGTGGGATGCCTGTGAGCAGTTACTATTGTTTTACTAGTTACATTGTTTAAAGGAATTCTCCTAACTATGACCAGAAACAAGCAGAACTTCTGCTTGTAAAAGAAGCGAAGTGGATGCCACATTATGCAGAGGGATCAAAGAGGTAAACTTGCTTTCATTGGAAAGAAGAAAGTTAAGAACAGACCATTTGAAGGTTGTTAACGTGCAGGAGGAATAGGTAAATTCATGAATTGATGAATCAATCATGAATCAACTATTTAACTAAACTGCGAACACAGAGTTAAAGGACACAAGTTTTAAAATAACAGCAGCACATAAAATCGTCTCGTACCTTATCATTTTTCCTTTCATAAAGATGCGTGAAATAGACTGCCATCAAAAGTGTTGTATTGCTGTAGTGATTAAATGCTTCAAAAGGTCTAAGGAGAAGTCAGACTGAGTTGATTAGCTCTCTCTCTTTGGATCAGTGTGTCTCACCACACCACATGGTGTATATATATGACTCACCAAACCACACGGTGTTCATTCTCACTGAGATATCCCCGCAGCTATTGTGGTGAAGTTCAAAGTCCAGTCCATTCTGCAATCCCAACAAAAGAATGCAAGGTGACAAGTGGCTCAGTGTTATTTAGAGCACATTATAGATTTGTGCTCTAAGGCTCATCTAACTGTCTTTGAGATCCTGACCCCATCCAAATAACATACAATATACAAAGAAGAATATTTATGGGTTGTTGTGGATGCAGTTTAATATTCATCTCATTGCTATTTGCTGGGACCTTGTGCACAGTTTGCCACATTTGTTTACATAATCAAAATTAATTCTCTCTGAAAAGTGCTTTGGATCATTCCTGAGAAACATGGTAAGTTGCTATATGAATGTAAGTTTTTAGTTTTATTTATTGTGTGTGTATATGAAAAGTTCTAAGTAGATAAAATATAATTTTTATTAAGAATGAGGGACTTGCTAGGCCATTTCAGAGGACAGTTAAGAGTTAACCATATTGCTATGGCTCTGGAATCAAATCTGGAATCACTGTATTTGAATTTAGAATTTTAATTGTTTTTAAATAAAGCTTTGTCAAGTTTGTATAATATATATAAATTCTACATACAGAATGAACCATTCCACTCAACATACATTGAAAATTCTAAAGTCATGCTTCGTCAATAGCTAAACCTATTTTAAAAGTGTCATTTTTTATTGTCAGTACCAGTTATGTGCATAGGTAATGCTGTAAATGACCTATTTAATTTAAATCTGTCACATAACAGTAGTTGAGTGTTATCCTCCAGTTTTGTTAAAAGGCCAGGAATTTGTTTGGGGGAGTGGTAATGCCACTGGACTAGTGATCCCGAGGCCTATGCTAATGCTGTGGGGCACGTGTTCAGATCTCACCACGGCAGCTAGTAGAATTTACCTTAATCAATAAGTCTGGAATAGAAAGCGAGTCTCAGTAATGATGACCATGAAGCTATCATTGATTGTTGTAAAAAACTATCTGGTTCACGAATGTCCTTTAGGGAAGGAAATCTTCTATCCTTACCTGGTCTAACCTACATTTGATTCCAGATCCACAGCATTATGCTTAACTCTTAACTGTCCTCTGAAGTGGCCTAGCAAGTCACTCAGTTCAAGGGCCATTAGGAATGGGCAACAAATGCTAGCTCTGCCACTGATGCCCACATCCCATAAAAGAATAAAGAAAAATCAAAGTGTCTCTGGCAAAACTAAGTCTTTCCCAAGTGGACCATGTTAATAAAAGGTAATTCGTTAAAATTAATATTTCTTCATCTAAAAATAAGAGCTCTTACTGCAGTTCTAGGAACATACTGGACATCTATATTAAGAGGCCCATCACAGAAAGATCAGCCACTGGCTGACAATCATTCTGTCCCTAATCTGTCAATGCTGTGGAAATACACAGAAATTCTGCGATTTCCCTTTAACCTCTTTGGAGAACCAGTCAACCTGTTCTCAGTGGCAATGATTTCCCAGAGCTTGTCAAGCATTCCCACTCGTTGAGTGATTTCAGGAAACTTTGTGACCTCCACACCACCACCCGCAGCCTACACTCAGCTGAGCAATGTCTGAAAACTGTTGGCCCCTCGCTTCAGCTGAGCAATTTCAGAGGTTCATCCCTCCCGCAGCCCCATTCCCTACATGAGAGATTCTGCAAAATTGTTTTTGACACAGCAAGCACCCCAGATCTCACTAAACTACTGCCACTAATCACTAATGTCTTCTGCTTTAGAGCCAAATGAGCAGCACACACGTCTGAACCTGTATGTTCTCCCATTGCTATTAGTGTTCACAGTTTCACAACATTGACATTTTCACATTTCAAAGAAGTGTAGCTCAATTCCCCACCACTCACACCCCCTTCACAAGAAAGATATCCTGGTCATGTGGAAATGAAGGGTATTTCACATCCCACCCCATGCTGAGGAGGATATGTAGGATTGGTACAGAGAAGGCCAGCTTGTATCTCCCCTTCTTTAAAAAAAAGCAAGTCTGAGATGGTGGAAAAGGTTAGCTAACCCCAGTTCCCCTACCCTGAGATGATTCCAGGGAGTAATCATAAGAACCGAATACTGTCTTCAGCCAGAATCCACATGCTGGGTGACGATCAAGAGGAGGAAGTCTGGTTGTTTTATTTTGTTGCCCCTCAGTAGCGTGAGGGCACTGGGTCAATAGTCCTCACCCTATTTGCAGCTGAGAATCAGGTAACCTGGGATATTCCTATTTGGTGTAACTCAAACTTGGCAGTATGCTGAGCCACTACGTCCACCTATAACACGTTTAGTACTATCAACTACAGTATTCAAGCACCACAAAAATCGCCTCTATATCAAACTGTTTTGTTATTTCTATTCTGTTGAAGCTTTCGAAGATTTACACGGTCAAACAGTGTGACAGCAGCAGTACAGGCTGATCTGGATGACCAGGAAAATTCAGAAGGCTCTTTAGGACCCCAGGAAGTGGCTTCAGGCCCATTGTTAAGGCAGTTCTCCAAAGATGCAAGTACATCCACAGCTAGCGTACTTGGAGTGGAAGGAAACCATTTGCAGGCCTGTGCGCAGGAGAATGAATTTGACTCAGATTTTGATCCTTCTTTTCTGCCGCCACCGGAACCCTGGATTGACTCTGCATCAGAAACCAAAGTAGAAGCAGGCAAAAGATCAGTGTGTGAAAGGGATGGGCGATGGTTCATGAAGTTGCTTCAAGCTGAAAAAGAGCGAATGGATGCCTGGTGTCAACAAATGGAAAAAGAAGAACGAGATAATGATCTTCCTGAGGAAAGTAAGTGTATAGACTTTGATAGAAAATCTACATTAGATAACTCTGGCTCCGTATAAAACAAACACATTTTACAGATAGTTTATAAAATGTATCTAATGTTACCTGTTGTTTATCTGTGGAGGTGAATATTCTCAATGCTACTCTCGCTCTGTTGCCAAACTTCCAACAAAGTTGCAGGAGGAAAATCTACATGGACAATCGCTACTCCCCCCTGCCCCACCCCGCCCCCCCACCCCCCTCCGCCGCCGCCACCCACCCCCCCCCCAACTCCTTGAATATTGGTGTTACAAAAAAGGGGGTTTTTTTTAGATTGAAGTGTGAAAAGTAATCAAAATCAATGAACACCTTGGGGATTAAATTAGGCTGCAGAGTGCCCATTTTTCAGATGCTATTTGTTGTCCTAAGCAGGTAGGAAGTACCCACACAGGTAATGTTGTACAATTGTTTGAAAAGGGAGAAATGAGTAGACTGAATCATTAGAGGCCAGTCAACCTAACATCTGATAGGAAAATTATCGGGAAAAAATTCTAAGGGAAGGATAAATCCTCATTTAGGAGGGCACAGATTGGTCAAAGACAGTCAATGTGGATTTGATAAGGGAAGGTTGTGTCTGACTAACATGATTGCATTTTTTCTGAGAAGGCAACAGGAGGGTCAATGAGGCGACTGCATTTGGAGGAGTCCATTTGAATTTAAGCGAGGCATTTGATAAGGTCCCACACGGCAGAATGGCCATGAAAGTAAAAGCCATGGGACCCAAGGCAAAGTGGCAAGTTGGATCCAAAATTAGCTCAGAGTCAGGAAGCAAAGGTTAATGGTCGATGGTTGTTGTTGTGACTGGAAAGCTGTTTTCATTAGGGTTGCACAGAGCTCAATCCTAGGTTCTTTGCTTTTAATGGTATATATCAATGATTTGGACTTGAATGTAAAAGATTAAAAACTTTGTAGACAATACAAAAATTGGCTGTTTGGTTGATAATGAAGAAGAAAGCTGTAGACTGCAGGAAGATATCAATGGTCTAGTCAGGTGGACAGAACAGTGACAAATAGAGTTCAATCCAGAAAAATGTGAGGTGATGCATTGGGGAAGGTTTGCAAAGCAAGGGAATACACAGTAAATGGTAGGATGAAAAGTGTAAAGGAACAGAGTAACATTGGAGTGCATGTCCACAGATCTCTGAAGATGGCAGGACAGGTAGATAAGATGTTCAAAAAGGCATTTGAGATAATTGCTTTTATTAGCTGATGCATAGAATACAAGACCTGGGAGGTTATGTTGGAACTGTATGAAACACTAGTTAGGCCACAACTGGAGTACTCTGTGCAGTTCTGGTCACTGCATTTTAGGAAAGATTGTGATTGCACTCGAGAGGATACAAAGGAGATTTACGAGGATGTTACCTGGACTGGAGAATTTTAGTTATTTAGTAGGATTTCAGGAAAGATTGGACAGGTTAGGATTATTTCTCTGGAACAGAGGAAGTTGAGGGGAGACCTAATTGAAATGTATAAAATTATGAGGAGGCTAGATGAATTGGAAAGCAAAGTCCTATTCCCCTTGGTTGAGGGGCCCATCATCAGCGACAGTTAGAGTATGAGGTAGGAGATTTAAAGGGGATTCAAAGGGATTTTTCTTCACCCAGAGAATGATAGGGATTTGGTACCCAATGCAAGAAAGATGCAGAAATCCTCATAACATTTAAAAAGTACTTCAATATACACTTGAAGTGCCTTAACCAATAACACTACAGACCAGGAGCTGAAAAGTGTGATTAGGCTGGATGGCTACTTAAAAGCAAAATACTGTGGATGCTGGAGATCTGAAACAAAAAAAGAAAATGCTGAAAAAACTCAGCAGGTCTAACAGCATCTGTGGAGAGGTCCATATGACTTCTTCAGAGCACAATCATTAAATTTACAGCATGGAAAGAAGCCATTCAGCCCATTGTGGCCAACAAGTAGCCATATCTTAAGCAGGCTCTGTGGGACCCCAGGAAGTGGCTTCAGGTCCATTGTTAAGGCAGTTCTCCAAAGATTCAAGTACACCCACAGCTAGCGTTCTTGGAGTGGAAGGAAAACAATTGCAGGCCTGTGCACAGGAGAATGAATTTGAGTCAATTTTTGATCCTTCAGAATGCTAGCTGTGGATGTACCAAGCCAAGAGCATCTGTTGCATGAGAAGCAGAATTGATGGACAAAATTTTCATTCACCTGAGGAGGCACAATAGGAGGCAGATGGGCCCACAATTTCCCACTACCAGCCAACCTGCTGGTCTCCCACCAAGGACCCACAGCCAGTGCCTATTGTTTCAGGCTGGGTGGTGATGGCTACCTGCCTGTGAGAGGTGGGCAGCCATTGAGCTAATCAAAGAGCCTATTAGGACCACCCTGCAGATAAAAAAACTGGAATTTTCCCAGGATGGAGGCAGCATCCCACTGACAGATCAGATTTGGGTGAGTGGTCTGTAATGCAGGAGACCCTTCCGCCCCCCCCAACCCCCCTGCCCTGCAGCTGCCATAACCACAGTCCCATAAGGGAGGTGGTGGTGTAGTGGTACTGTTGCTGGACTAGTAATCCAGAATCCCAGGGTAATGCTCTGGCGACTGGGGTTCAAATCCCACCACGACAGAGAGTGAAATTTGAATTCAATTAAGATCTGGAATTAAAAGTCTAATGGTGACTGTGAAACCATTGTCAATTTTCGTAAAAACCCGCCTGGTTCACTAATGTGCATTAGGGAAGAAAATCTGCCGTCCTTACCTGGTCCGGCCTACATGTGCCTCCAGGCCCATGTTGACAGTTGACCCTTAAGCGCCCTCTGAAATGGCCTAGCAAGCCATTCATTGGTATCAAATGGCTAAAAAGTCTCAAAGGAATGAAACCAGACAGATCCACCGGCATCAACCGAGACATCGGAAACGACGATGGCAAACTCAGCCCGATCAACCTCGCAAAGTCCTCCTTACTAACATCTGGGGCTTGTGCCAAAATTGGGGGAGCTGTCTCATGGGCTAATCAAGCAACAGCCAGACATAGTCATCCTTTCAGAATCGTACCATACAGATAATGTGCCAGACATCATCATCACCATCCCTGGGTATGTCCTGTCCTAGTGTCAGGACAGACCCAGCAGAGGTGGTGGCACAGTGGTATACAGTCAGGAGGGAGTTACTCTGGGAGTCCTCAATGCTGACCCTGGACCCCATGAAATCTCATGGCATCAGGTGAAACATGGGCAAGGAAACCTCCTGCTGCTTACCACATATCATCCTCCCTCAGCTGATGAATCAGTACTCCTTCATGTTAAACTCCAGTTGGAGGAAGTACTGAGGGTGGCAAGGGCACACTGGGTGGGGGACTGCAATGTCCATCACCAAGAGTGGCTCGGTAGCACCGCTACTGTCCGAGCTGGCTAAATCCTAAAGGACATAACTGCTAGACTGGGTCAGCGGCAGGTGGAGAGTGAACCAACAAGAGGAAAATATATACTTGACCCCATCCTAACCAACATGCCTGCCACAGATGCATCAGTCCATGACAATATCAGTCGGAGTGACCACCGCGCAGCCCTTTTGGAGACAAAATCCTATCTTCATGTTGAGAGTGTCCTCCATCGTGTTGCGTGGTGCTACCACCATGCTAAATGGGATAGATTTCAAACAGATCTAGCAACTCAAGCCTGGGCAACCATTTTATTTTTATTCATTCATGGAATGAGGGCTCGCTGGCCGGGCCAGCACTTATTACCCATCCTTAGCTGCCCTTGAGAAGGTGGTGGTGAGCTGCCTCCTTGAACCACTGCAATCCCTGTGGTGCAGGTACACCCACAGCGCTACTAGGGAGGGAGTTCTAGGATTTTGACCCAGCGACAGTGAAGGAACAATGATATATTTCCAAGTCAGTATGGTGTGTGGCTTGGAGGGGAAATTCCAGGTGGTGTTGTTCCCGTCTATCTGCTGCCCTTGTCCTTCTAGATGGTAGCGGTCATGGGTTTTGAAGGTGCTGCCTAAAGAGCCTTGGTGAGTTTCTGCTTGAGGCGCTGTGGGCCATCAGCAGCAGCAGAATTGTACTCAACCACAATCTGTAACCTCATGGCTTGGCATATCCCCACTGCACCATTACCACTAAGCCAGGGGATCAACCCTGATTCAATGAAAAGTGCAGGGGGGCATGCCAAGAGCAGCACCAGGCATACCTAAAAATGAAGTGTCAACCTGGTGAAGCTATAGCATAGGACAACTTGCGTGCTAAACAGCATAAGCAGCAAGTGATAGACAGAGCTAATCGATTCCACAACCAACGGATAAGATCTAAGCTCTGCAGTCCTGCCACATCCAGTTGTGAATGGTGGTGGACAATTAAACAACTCACTGGAGGAGGAGTCTGCACAAATACCTCACCCCCAATGATGGGGGAGGCCAGCACATAAGTGCAAAAGACAAAGCTGAAGCATTTGCTACAATCTTCAGCCAGAAATGCCCAGTGGATTCCATCTCGGCCTCCTTCAGAGGTCACCAGCATCACGGATGCCAGTCTTCAGTCAATTCGATTCACTCCACATGATATCAAGAAATGGCTGAAGGCACTGAATACTGCAAAGGCTATGGGCCCTGATAATATTCCAACAATAGTACTGAAGACTTGTGCTCCATAATATGCCATGCCCCTAGCCAAGCTGTTCCAGTACAGCTACAACACTGGCATCTACCCAGCAATGTGGAAAATTGCCCAGGTGTGTCATTTACACGAAAAGCAGGACAAATCCAACCTGGCCAATTACCGCCCCATCAGTCTACTGTCAATCATCAGTAAAGTAATGGAAGGGGTCATCATCAGTGCTATCAAGTGGCACTTGCTCAGCAATAACCTGCTCACTGACGCTCAGTTTGGGTTCCATTAGGATCACTCAGCTCCTGACCTCATTACAGTGTTGGTTCAAACATGGACAAAAGAGTTGAACTCGAGGTGACGTGAGGGTGATTGCCCTTGACATCAAGGCCACATTTGACCGAGTGTGGCATCAAGGAGCCGTAGCAAAACTGGAGTTAATGGTTATCGAGTGAAGATTCTCTAGTTGGAGTCAAACTAGCACAAAAGAAGATGGTTGTGTTTGTTGCAGGTCAGTCACCTCAGGTCCAGGATATCACTGCAGGAGTTCCTCAGGGTAGTGTCCTAGGCCCAACCATCTTCAGCTGCTTCATCAATGATCTTCCTTCCATCATAAGGTCAGAAGTGGGGATGTTCGTTGATGATTGCACAATGTTCAGCACCATTCGCAACTCCTCAGATACTGAAGCAGTCCATGTCCAAATGCAGCAAGACCTGGACAACATCCAGCCTTGGACTGAAAAATGGCAAGTAACATTTGCACCACACTAATGCCAGGCAGTGACCATCTCCAACAAGAGAGGATTTACCCATCACCCGTTGACAGTCAATGGCGTTACCATTGCTGAATCCCCCATTATCAACATCCTGGGGGTTTCCATTGACCAGAAACTGAACTGGATTAGCCATATAAATACTGTGGCTGCAAAAGCAGGTCTGAGGCTAGGAATCCTGCGGCGAGTAACTCACCTCCTGACTCCCTAAAGCCTGTCCACAATCTACAAGGCACAAGTCAGGAGTGTGATGGAATACTCTCCACTGAGTGCAGCTCCAACCACACTCAAGATGGTCGACAGCATCCAAGACAAAGCATTCCACTTGACTGGCACCCCATCCACGCACATTCACTCGGTCCACCACCGACGCATAGTTGGAGCAGCGTGTACCATCTAGAAGATGCACTGCAGAAACTCACCAAAGCTCCTTAGCACCTTCAAAACCCACAAACACTACCATCTAGAAGGATAAAGGTAGCAGACACATGGGAACACCACCACCTGGAAGTTCCCCTCCAAGCCATTCGCCGTTCCTTCACTGTCGCTGGATCAAAATCCTGGAACTCCCTTCCTAACAGCACTGTGGGTGTACTTACACTGCAGTGCAAGAAGGCAGCTCACCACCACCTTCTCAAGGATAATTAGCAACGGGCAATAAATGCTGACCTAGCCAGCGAAGCCCACATCCCTTGAATGAGTAAAAAAATAAATAACTTTGGCTGCTTATTATCCAATGAAGCAGTTGCCCTTCCAGCATGACAGCTTTGCAAATGTGGCCTTTTTGAATTTAAAATTTTTTAAAAGCTCTTCCGTGCATGCCTCTATATTGAAGTGCCTTCGTTCTCCTATCTACATTGACAGTTTACACCTCTGGGACTGCTGATTATTCAGTACCAGAGGGCCTCTTATTGGCCCTTTAGACTCAGGAGCCCACCCTTAATTGGACCATAAACGTACACCCTAGCCAATAATTAGGGTCGTGATGAGGGATCGGCACCTTGAAATTCACCCATCATCAGGATCTCGATCCCAGAATGAAAATTTGAAAGATCTAAAAAGTTAATTGTATGTCTCTCCAAAGAGGCATGCTTTACCTACTGCCATACATCCCACCTCCCCAACCTCTGCATAGTCAAATAAGTGGCCAATTGCCTACTTCAAAAATAAAATGTGCCTCAAAATGCTTTCCATCAGAGGCTTATGCCTCAGCATGGAGTTCAAGGGGGTCCTTTGGCTATTTCCCTCAGCTGGGAAACTCATAGAAGTATGCCATTATTCAAGTTTGGAGGGAATTTTGATTCTGCTTAAAAATACTTGATTACTATTGAAGTAATAAAGAAGGAAAGATGCAAGTAACAATTTAATAATGAGCTGAACAGCCTGTGTGTTATCTAGTATTTGATGATTCCAAATTATTACACTTTTATGTATTCCTTACACTTTTTCTATTTACCGTGGGTTTTTCATAGTGGACAATGAAAAGGTTTATTTACTGTGTTGGCAGAAATTTACTCAAGCAGCTTCCACACACTTATTTATCTGCCTGCAGTGATAACCGCATTTATATACCGCAAAACAATTAGTTTGCTCTCTTTGGCAAGGCATCTTGCATTGGAGAATTATATACCTTTCCCTTCATGTGCCAGCATCACTCATTTTTGCAAAAATATAAAAGGGCTCTGATTCAGCATAAACAATACATCCAAATCTAAGCTACTAATATTTATCACTAAAAGCAGTGGTCCTCGTACCAACCCCGAGGAACCCCATGTATACCTTCCCCCAGTGGGAAAACAGGTGTTCATCATAATTTTTTGTTTCTCGTCACTCAGACAATTTTGTGCCATATTCATGCTATCACTTTTATTCCATGGGTTTTAACTTTGCTGGCAAGCCTATCACATGGCACTTTTTAGAAGTCCATGTACACCACATCAACTGCATCACCTTCAACAAGCCATTCTGTTGCCTCATCAAAAAACTCAATCAAGTTTGTTAAACACAACTTTCCTTTAATAAATCCATTCTGATTTTTGAAAATTATTCCACAAGTTACTGTTAAATTTCTCCTGAATTATCGTTTCTAAAAGCTTTCCCACCAACACGGTTAAACTGACTGGCCTGTAGTTTCTGGGTTTATCCTTGCACCCTTTTTTAAACAGGGGTGTAACATTTGCAATTCTCCAACCCTCTGGCACTACTCGCTATGGCAACTCCAGCCCCACTCCTGTATCTCAGGAGGATCGGAAGATTATAGCCAGTACCTCTGCAATTACCACCCTTACTCCCCTGAGCATCTTCAGATACATCCCATCTGGTCCTGACTTATCAACTTTAAGTACTTTCTTTCAGCCTTTCTAATACCTCTTTATCAATTGATATCCAGTAACTCAACTACCTACTCCGTCACTCTGACTTCAACACCATCTTCTTCCTTGGTAAGTAGAGGACCCATTCAGTACCTTAGCTATGCCCTCTTCCTCCATGCATGGATCCCCTTCACCCTTCTGCCTACTAAGTTTTTATTATTTATATGCCTATAGAAAACTTTGGATTCCCTTTTTTGTTAGCTGCCAGTCTCTTCTCTCACTCTCCCTTTGCCCCCTTATTTTCTCTTTTACTGCAGCTCTGAACTTTCTATATTAATCTTGTATTATCATACTGACATCTGTCACATGCACCCTTTTTCTGCTTCATCTTACTCTCTATCTCTTATGTCATCCAGAGGGTTCTGGCTTTGGTTACCCTGCCTTTCCCCCTCTTTGGAATGTGCCTTGACACTAGCTGAACTATCTTCTCTTTGAAGGCAGCCCGTTGTTCCTTTACAGCTTTGCCTTTCAACCTTTGATTCCAATTTACCTGGGACAGATTCATTGAAATTGAAATCCCACTGAAATTGGCCCTTCTGAAATTAATAATTTTTACTCTAGATTAGCCCTTATCCTTTTCCATAGCTAACCTAAATTGCTGCCTAAATGTTTCTGTACTGACACATGATCTATTTTGCACACGTCATTCCACAGAACTAAATCCAGCAATACATAATTCCTCATTGGGCCAGAAATACATTGATCTAGATAATTCTCCTAAACACACTTCAGAAACTCTTTCTCCTCTCTGGCCTTTGCATTATTACCACCCCAACCTTCATTAGGTTAGGGAAAGTCCTCCACTACCACTACTCTATAGTTTTTGCACCTCTCTGTAAATTCCTTGCAAATTTGCCTCTCTATATCTTCACCATATTTGGTGGCCTATAGAATGCAACCAGTAGTGTAAAGCTGCCTCTACTGTTTCTTAACTCTAATCAAATCATGCTCTTGAACATCCTCTCCCTCCGGCACTCTAATATTCTGCTTAATTCGTGCTGCTGCCCCATCTCCTTTCTTTCCTTCCCTATCTTTCCTGAACACCTTGTATCAAGGAATATTTGTTGACCAGTTCTGCCCTTTTTGCGCCAGAACTCCATTACTGCCCAGGGATCATATTCCCATGTGGCTATTTTTGCCTGCAGTTCACCAACATTAGCATGGTAAAATACCCCAAGGCACTTCACAGGAGTATTATTAAACAAAA
This sequence comes from Carcharodon carcharias, assembly GCF_017639515.1. Classification (NCBI taxonomy): domain Eukaryota; kingdom Metazoa; phylum Chordata; class Chondrichthyes; order Lamniformes; family Lamnidae; genus Carcharodon; species Carcharodon carcharias. The sequence goes on along the minus strand of NC_054472.1, from coordinate 123,721,082 downwards.
TTTGACACCTAGGCACATAAGGACAGATGACCAAACGTTTACTCAAAGAGGTAAGTTTTAAGAGCAACTTAAAGAAAGAAAGAGAGGTAAGAGAATGGGACAGGTTTAGAGATGGAGTTCTAGAGCTTAGGCTTTAGCAGCTGAAGGCAGGGCCACTATGATGCATTGATTAAAATCGGGGATACTCAAGTGGCCAAAATTGGTGGAGTGCAGATATCTTGGAGGGTTGTCAGGCTGGAGGAGATTGCAGAGATAGGGAGGGGCAAGTACATGGATGGATTTAAAAACAAGAATGGGAATTTTAAAATCGAAGCATTGCTTTACAGGGACCCAAAACATGTAAGCACGCACAGGGTTGATGGATGAATGGAATTTAGCATGATTTTGGAAACAGTTCTTTCTGACCCCAAATTAACGGAGGGTAGAATGTGGGAATCTGGCCAGGAGTGCACTGGAATAATCAATTCTAAGGATAACAAAGACACGTTTGAGGGTTTCAATGTCAGATAAGCTGGGACAGGGCAGAGTTGGGCAATGTTACAGAGGTGGGAATAGCAGCCTCAGTGAAGGTGCAAATATGTGGTCAGAATTGACACCAAACTTGTGAACAGTCTGATTTAGCCTCAGATAGTTGCCAGGGTGAGGGAAAGAGTTTGTGACGCAGGCCTAATATTGAGGCTTCAGTCTTCCCAATATTTAATTGATAGAAACTTCTGCTCATGCAGCACTGGATGTTGGATAAGCAGACTGAGAGTATGGAGACAAAGGGGTTAGGAAAGGTGGTGGTAAGGTAGAGCTGGGTGTCATCAGCATTCATGTGGAAGCTGGCATTGTGTTTTAGATTATGTTGTCGTGTGCAGCTGGGATATAAACCTAAACAGATTGAAGAACAAATACAGCACATTTCATTAGTTTATTCTACCCACATCTCTTTCAAAATATTCAAATTTCTGAGGCTTTAGCAGTTCTTTGGATTGCTTTAAACAACAGTAATTTCCAAGTTGGTTTTCATGATCTCTTACCATAACTTTGGCAGAAGGGTGGAAACCCTAGAGGAGTGGTAGTCTTTCACCAAAGTTATAATAGATCAAGGAACTCCTACAGAAATTCTACCCCCTTGTGTCCTTGATGAAAGCGTTTTCACCTGAGAAAGACAAAGTCCTCTGCTTGCCTCCACCCACAAGACAGTCAGCAAAAAGGGAACTGCTAAATTGGGAGAAGGTTCCAGTAATTATTTCTTCTGTCTGGTGGCTTGTAAGCACAGAGCTGTCAATCAACAGTACTATCAGATACCCTGTCGGAGACATCTGCTACAACAGACTCACACCCCATGGTGGGCCAGCAATCCCAAAGCATTCGGTCTGTCACTTCCTCACAACCCCATGATTGAGTTTCCAAACAATTGTATCTTTGTGGATAGTGAGAGCATTAATGACTAACTGTTAATCCTCTATCCCTTAACACATTATTTGCTAGATCAAGTAATCTTGTTTATTCATTGCACCCTGCCTTGACTCCATCATTCTGTTGTATACCACAAGGCAAGAATGCTTTCACCGGCACCCTGCCCACCTCCCCCACTGACCATAGCTTGTGTTTGAACATGATGTCAGCGCTACCACTTTAGAGGTCAAAACTCCAGCCAACTCCATCTCTTAATCATTCATGAAATGACACACCCCCCCCCACCCCACCCCGCAATTCTGCAGCATTCCTATTTAATGGGATCATCAGCTACTTTCAAGTTAATTGCTGATTAATTTCTACTCTCTGTTGCTATGATTGTACAAGTGTTTCTAGAGTTCTAAAGCTGCTGAAGTCTACAGTGAGTAGCTTGGCAGGTACTGAAGGTCTTTGTCCTGGCTTCAGCACAAACCAGTTGCTTGAAGTTGCATGAAGTTGTGGATATTCCCCTTGGAATACCACATTATTAAGAGAAACAAAGCAGGACAATCTGCTAGAAGAGCGAGGAGAGGGAGAAGGACTTTCAGAGCCATTAAGTGCCCAGGTTGTTCATGGGGCTGTTCTTCTACCTGAACCTCAGTGAAGAGCTGTCTGTAAGGTGTTTGCTCTTCACTAAGGATATCCCCATTGAAATCTGCCACTTGCTGCAGCCACTACACCTTCAGAGCAGGGTGGGAACAGCATTGCCTGTGATTGTGAGGATGACCATGACCATGAACTCTTATGAGTGGGCTCCTTCCCAGCTAGAGATGGAGATATTTACAACATCTCACAGTTTGACAAACACTGTTGCATAACAGAGGTCATTGAGGCTATCTATTCAAAGAGAGCTAACCACATTTCATTCTCTCTTGCCAGAGGGAGGCAGGTGGAATGAGTATATAGCTTTATCAGGATTGCAGGCTTCCTCATGGTGCAGGGTGCCACTGACTGTGTGGACGCCACATATCCACCTTGAAATATACTGCAACTGAAAGAGATTCCACTTTCTGGCCAGGCTTTCTGTGAACAACTGATCTGACTAGGCTACTAGTGAATATAACCCCAATTCCCCATCCACAAACAGTCCCACCATTTACCTTCCCTCTGTTACTGACCATCACAACTTACCCTTGGCCACAATGCTAAAATAGAATCCAATGCAAAATAAACATTTAAAACCAAATTTATAAATCAAATCATGCCATATACAGATGCCAACTAATCACCTTGCGCATTCCCTTAGTGCCTGTTTTTTTTGTACCTTTCCTGTCCTGATGCTTCTATGCAGTGTAACCCTATTGGCTACATGACGGCTGATAGAAGACTGCTGACTTTCGATGGAGGAAATTGCAGATGGCCTTGGAGGCCAACCATGGGTAGCTGTGGATCTAGAAGGCATGAGCAGTAGCAGTTGGGTTTGCTGACTGACCAGAAGGGCACTGGCAGAGTGACAGTGACTGAATCACTATCTGGAGCAGTGCATCAGCAATCCTAGTTTTCTGTTGGGCTGCTGAACATCCTGGAAGCCACTTTGAACACTGTAATCCATGGCCCTGATGGCAGCAAGCGTGCCTTTTAGGCCAGCAGCTTGAGCTTCCACTGCAACACACAGACGTGTGCTTGGCCTCTGCTTGGGCTGCAATGGAAGCTATATTGGCTATCAGAAGCTGCATCATAGTTGGGTCCCACAAATGTGCTAATGATGTTTGCCAGCACTTCCGTATCAGAAAGGATGGACTCCAAGCTCTGTGCCAAGCACTGTGCAAAGTTGGTGCTGAATTCTACCATACTCCCTGACATTATACATAGGCTTTCTGGAAGGCCTGCAAAAGGAACCAAGCATTTTATTGTGTATATTCATCGGCTTCCCCCATCAAAGTGCTCATCTGAGTCTATCTGCTACATTAAGGGCTGGATTTTCATGGAGCCGGGAAGACTCCATGGACCTTTAAAAATGACGGACGAGACCCAGATGCGGAAGCCTCACCCCCATTTCTGATAGACCCGGGAGAAATTGGTGGGGTGTGATTCACACAGGTGGGAAACAAGAGCTCTGCAAGGCCATTTGAACTTATTGCTACATTCAAATAGACCCCATTTTGGCTGGTCCCAGGACCTTAACCCACAATGTGTGAGTCATGAATTGATGGAGTAGTCAAAAATGTCCTTGAAGGGTGAATAAGGCCTGTATAATTGTCATGATTTGAAGTTTTTAACATTCCCTGCTCTTTGGACATGAAAAAAAGGCTTAAGCTGCCAATGAAAGTTTAAAAAAGAAGCCTCTGCTGGACTGCTTTGATTGACAGAACATCTAGTGTAGGTCAGAAAAAAAATTGCCATCTGGTCCTGTGGTTTCAATAGAGGTCTTTGTTTACATTTCCCAAGGGCTATTATTATGTAATTATGAAAGTTTGGTGGAATTTCAAAGGCTAGAGTTATCTCAATAAGAAATTCTGAGTTCACAGTTTGACTGACAGTTTAAAGAGGCTATTAACGTTTTAGCTGTCTTTGATATGGGGTCTGAATATAAATTTGTTTTTATAAGAGATTAACCATTTGAGATTTAAACGCTATGCTTGGGTTTCATGAGTGGGAATTTTTTTTTCATTTCTACACATGGGAGTGTGTATAATTTGAGCTGTATTAGATTGTTAGAAGTTTGTTTTTTCATCTCCATATTGCTCCTGGGTTCTGCCCATGCTGATACTGGGTAAGTGTTATGGAAATAGCATGGGGGTATGAGGGGCCATTGGGGTTTGAGTGGGAGCCATGAGTTGGCATGAAGGAGTCATGGGGTTGGGTGGGATTGGCGGAGGGGGGGTGTGAGTGTTGCAGGCTAGAAGGCCTATCAGCTTCTAAAGCAACTGAGATGAAGTTCTAACCAGCCCACCTGGCATTTGCCTACCCCCATAACTGCATAGGATCTGCTTTTGGGTTGGGCAACCCAACCCGATCCCACCCCGCCCCTCTGGAGTGAAAATTGTGCCTGTTGGGGTCCTTTAAACAGAGCTGGGTGCCGAGTTGGGAAATTTCCTGACTCGAGCTAACTGTCTCGGTAACAAAAATCCTAGGCCTTAACTCTCGGATACTCTCTTTTTTGTTTTTTTTTTCTCTATGACCAGTTATAGGGCAGGAAAAGGGAAAGAACAGGAGAGCGGGCAATGGATAGAACCACCACTGGGGGCATGGGTTGATAACTATGGTACTGCACATATGGCTGCATTCATCACCATTCGTCTTTGAACATTGGGCCTGAGATACAAGCGGTGCAAGGCCCCACTAAGAATTCTCAAAGCCTTCTCTCCCTATCTGCCCGCATAATACTCCATTCCACAAAATCTTCCCCAATCCATTAAAACAGAGGCGTGTAATAAACTGTCCAAAGATTAAATATACAACCTTTAGAAGCCTCTGCAGTTCTTCATGAGTTTCTTCTATCTCTATGAGTGGGGAAAAAAGAACAATTCAGGAACAGAGTGCTTTGTGAATTCAGTGCTAAGTCAGGAATTTGATTCAAGAGGGATCTCTCCGGTAAGTATTTCTCAAGCTATAATTTAGATTAACAGTTAGAATCTTTACCTTATCTTAGAAACTGTAAAACTGCAAAAGCAACTGCAAGCCAATGAAGATACCTAATTAATAGAAACTGTCTGGCAGGGGCAATGGCAAAGAATATTAGTAAGTCTGAGGATTGGGAGTGGTTTAGAAACCATCAAAGGGGCCACCAAAAGTTGATAAAAAGGAAAAAAATAGAATCTGAGTGTAAACTAGTCAGGAATATAAAAACAGATTGTAAGTATTTTTAATGATCTATGAAAATCAGAATAGTTAAAGTAAACATTGATCCAATAGAAACAGAGACATGAGAAATTATCATGGGGAATGAGGAAATGGCAAAGGCATTGAACAAATATTTTGCTTCACTGTAGAAGACACAAATTACTTACCAGAAATAGAGAGTAATCAAGGCGCTAATAAGAGTGAGGAACCTAAGGTAATTACTATCAGCAGAGAAAAGTATTCGAAAAACTTAAGGGGCTAAAATCCAACAAATTTTCAGGACCTGATGGCCTGCATCCTCGGGTTCTAAAAGAGGAGCTGCAGAGATGTGGATGTGCTGGTTATGATTTTCCAAAATTCCCTAGACTGGAACAGTCGCCGCAGATTAGAAGTTAGCAGCTGCTATTCAAGAAAGGAGAGAGAAAACGGGGAACTACAGGCCAATTAACTGGATATTGGTTACCATGAAAATGCTGGAATATATTATTAAAGAGGTCTTAACAATACACTTAGTAAATTATTGTATAATTAGATAAAGTCAACATGGTTTTACGAAAGGGAAATCTTGTTTGACAAATTTATTAGAGTTTCTTAAGAATGTAACTAGTCGGGTAGATAAAGGGAAACCAATAGATATAGGCCTGTAACTTTGACCCCCGCTTCTGGAAGTCCGAGGGTAAGGATCGCCCGAAAAGTTCAAACTTCCATTGGGCAATTGCAACATCTGAAAGTCCGATTGAAATCACAAACTTTGGATGGTTCTGACTATTTTACAGTAACAGTGCCCAGGAAAAGTTGGAAAAATTAAAACCACTTCTAACTTCTGGGTAACTATAGTTCTGACCCCTCATGGGACTCCCCTGACCCCCCCTCCCCCCCGCCAACAGGATACCCCTCCGACCACCTGACCCCCAACCCTCCTAACCGATCCCACCCCTGACTGACCCACATTCACTGTTGACTACCCAAAAACCTCCTGACTGACCCACCACACCACTGATCACCTGACCCTTCCCTGGCTGACCCCGTCCATTGACTACTGAACCACCTGACCTTTCTCCCAGCCATCCGACCCCAAACCCCTCCCAATCCTACCCACTTAACTTACAAACCTACCTTCCTCCCTGGCTTCGCAAAGTGGCTGGACCTTTAAACTTACCTTCTTCATGACAGCTAGTGCTTAAAACAGGGGTGTGGCTTCCTTACCTCTGACTCTCCAGCCCTCAACAGAAGACCTTAGGAGCATGTTGCCTTACACAGTTCTCACCTGGCCTGAGTCAGAAGGTCAGGCGAGAAGGGAGCGACTGGATTTCCAGGTAAGTAACTAGACTCTGATTGCCATTCCGCAGAAGTTCAGGCCCACAGGATACTTGGTACAACGATAGTACAGCAACCAATTAGAAAGGCAAATGGCATGCTGGTGTTTATTGCAATAAAATTGAAGCACAAGAATAAGGAAGTCTTGCCACACATATACAGGGCTTCAGTGAGACCACACCTGGGATACAGTGTGCAGTTTTGGTCTTAATACAAAAAGGAAGAATATACTTACCTTGGGGGTGGTACAGTGAAGTTTCACTATTTTGGTCCCTAGGATGCAAGGGTTGTCTTATGATGAGAGGTTGAGTAAATTGGGCCTATACTTTAAAAGAATGAGAGGTGATCTCATTGAAACACACAAGATTCTGAAATGGCTTGACAGGGTAGACACCAAGAGTTTGTTTCCCCTCCCTGGGGAATATAGAAGGTAAGGGACTAATCATTTAGGACTGAACAGAAATTTCTTCACTGTGAATCTTTGAAATTTTCCAACCTAGAGGCATGCAGATGTTCCATTGTGTATTTGAGGCTGAGATAGACAGATTTTTGGGGTATCAGGCAATGAAGGGAGATTGAAAGCTGGTGGGAAAGTGGCGTTGAGGCCAAAGATTAGCCATGGTTGTTTTCAGTGGCAGACCAGGCATGAAGGGCCATATAATTTACTGCTCCTGCTATATTCTCCCTGCCCAGCTATGAGGCTCTGATGACATCTTCCACTTTTCCCAATCTGCTCACTGGTTTTTCAATTTTGGCGTCCTGTCACTGGGACAAGGTGCAGGCCACACAACGCAGTTAACCCCCCCCCCGCCCCCCCACTTCAATTCCAGTCACTGCCTGCCATGCATTAACATTAATACAACTGGCAGGCAGTGTTATAGTTTATGAAGATCTGTGCTCATGGTGTTCCTGGGCATGGACACCATAGGCCCTAAGGAGGACCATGTAACCAGATTTTGTAAAAGAGCAGGGATAAGGGCAGATTTGGAGTGGCTAGAAGGTAGAATTGAATTGTACATTATTACAGATTTCAAAAAATTTGTTTAGATAAGTTCACTTTTATTTCCTTTGTAATGAAGAAGAAATATGTACATTGCATCTGAGTATAACATATTTTATACAATGTTAACACAATGTTATGAATATCAGTGATTGTTGTCAAACTGTCAACTTTTACATGTTTCCTTGTCTTTTATGAAACTTTGAAACATTTTCTTTACAATGCTGTGTTATTGGTTTAACAGTTCACTTTTTCTCATCATCAGTTTTGCTTTATGTATAAATTCTAATGTCACAATCAAATTATGAACCATGAAGGCTTTAAAGAAATAGCTTGCATTTCCTCTATCTTTTTCCACCAAAGATACTCCAATCTGCCTCAGTGTTGACTCAGATTGTTATGGGAAGTGTTGATTAAGTGGCAATATAGTAACAGCACATATATAGTTTGTACAAGTGGGACCATATGGGGCTGAGATGGGTGGTCAGACCTGGGAGAAGAACAGCTAGTGCAGTTGATGTAGTTTATATGGATTTCAGCAAAGCCTTTGACAAGGTCCCACATGGGATACTTATAAAGAAGGCAAATGCACATGGGATACAGGGTAATTTGATAAGGTGGATTCAAAATTGGCTTAGTTGTAGGAAGCAGAGGGTGATGACAGAGGATGCTTTAGTGACTGGAAGCCAGTGTCCAGTGGCGTACCACAGGGATCTGTGCTAGGTCCCCTATTGTTTGTCATTTATATAAACGACATAGATGACTATGTGGGAGGTAGGATTACTAAATTTGCGGATGACACAAACATTGGCTGGGTGAGGTTGAGTGTCTTGTGTTAGAGGAAGTTATAGACGGGATGGTCAAATGGGCAGATAAGTGGCAGATGGAATTTAACCCTGAGAGATGATACACATTGGAAGGAGTAATTTGACAAGGAAGTATTCAGTGAATGGCATGACACTAGGAATTTCTGAGGAACAAAGGGACCTTGGCGTGTGTGTTCTTTGATCTCTGAAGGCAGAGGGGCATGTTAGTGGGGTGGTGAAAACGGCACATGGGACATTTCATCAATTGAGGCTTAGCTTACAAAAGTAGGGAGGTCATGTTGGAGTTGTATAGAACCTTGGTGAGGCCACAGTTGGAGTACTGTGTGCAATTCTGGTCGGAAGGATTTGATTGCACTGGAGGAGGTGCAGAGGAGATTCATCAGGATGTTGCCTGGGATGAAATATTTAAGTTATGAAGAGAGGTTGGATAGACTTGGGTTGTTTTCGTTGGAGCAGAGAAGACTGAGGGCCGACCTGATCGAAGTGTACAAGATTATGAGGGGCATGGACCGGGTGGATAGTGAGCAGCTGTTCCCCTTAATTGAAGGGTCAGTCACGAGGGGACATAAGTTCAAGGTGAGGGGCAGGAAGTTTAGGGGGCATTTGAGGAAAACCTTTTTTACCCAGAGGGTAGTGATGGTCTGGAATGCACTGCCTGGGAGGGTGGTGGAGGCGGGTTGCCTCACATCCTTTAAATGTACCTGGATGAGCACTTGGCACATCATAACATTCAAGGCTATGGGCCAAGAGCTGGTAAATGCGATTAGGTAGGTAGGTCAGGCGTCAGTGCAGATTCGATGGGCTGAAGGGCCTCTTCTGCAATGTGTGATTCTGTGATCAGTTAGCATCAGTAAAGAGGAAAGACAGGTTATTCTGTTTTGTGTCTATAACCTTTTATTGGAAGCATTGTAACTCCCCTTCTTTACTGATGTTGACCTATTGCTATATTTCCTTCATTTTCATTTTCAGTTTTTATCATGATGTAACGGTGGCTTTCCACACTTCAAACCTTTTAATGAACAGGAAAATCAAGACTGTTGCTATCAGCCTGAGCATGTGCAAATCCTAGTGGAAAGCTTTGGTTGAGCTATTTTTCATAGAAATTGTATACTCTTTAGTGGGATTGACAAAGTTTATGTCATTTATACGAGTTAAGTGGCTTGGTCGCTCTGTGAGGGAAATTAAAGTTTCAGTATCCCAGGTGCATTGTGATTGGCTGCCCTTATCTTTTAGTTAAATAGTATTGAATTCTTGGGAATTTCCCATTTCAAAAACGCATGCCCCTTAAATTAGTTGGCAGTTTATTGATTTCAACAAAAAGCAGGCATATCTGCCTTTTCTATTTTTTAAAAATAGGAATGACAGCCCCAAGAGAAATATGACAAATCCAACCCGGCCAATCTACCCTTAATTAACACATTCCTTAGATAATATCACCACCTTCAATACCTCTTTGTCCTTTTGTCTATGACATCTTTTGGCTACCTCCACCTATCACTGGCCCTCTATCCAGCTCTACTTGTCACCCCCCTCCCTTAAACCAGCTTATATTTCACCTCTCTTCTATTTTTACTTAGTTCTGTTGAAGAGTCATATGGACTCGAAATGTTAACTGTGTTCCTCTCCGCAGAAGCTGCCAGACCTGCTGAGTTTTTCCAGGTATTTTTATTTTTATTTTTGTTCCGGCCAATTACCGCCTTTTCAGTCTACTCTCAATCACCAGTAAAGCAATGGAAGGAGTCTTCTTCAGTTTAATCAAGCGGCACTTTCTTAGCAATAACCTGCTTACAGATGCCCAGTTTAGGTTCTACCAGGGCCACTCAGCTCCTGATCTCATTACAACCTTGGTTCCAACACAGACAAAAGAGCTGAACTCCTGAGATGAGAGTGACTGCCCTTGACATCAAGGCCGCATTTGACAGAATGTGGCATTAAGGAGCCCAAGCAAAACTGGAGTCAATGGGAATCAGGGGGAATACTCACCACTGGTTGGAGTCATTCCTAACACAAAGGAAGATGGTTGCGGTTGTTCGAGGTCAGTCATCTCAGCTCCAGGACATCACTGCAGGAGTTCCTCAGGGTAGTGTCATTGGCCCAACCATCTTCAGCTGCTTCATCAGTGACATTTCTTCCATCATAAGGTCAGAAGTGGGGATGTTCGCTGATGATTGCACAACGTACAGCACCATTCACGTCTCCTCAGACAAAGAAGCAGTCCACGTCCAAATGCAGCAAGTGGCAAGTAACATTTATGCCACACATGTGTCAGGCAATGACCATCTCCAAAAAGAGAGAATCTAACCATCACCCCTTGATGTTCAATGGCATTGCCATCACCAGTCCCCCACTATCAACATCCGGGGGTTACGATTGACCAGAAACTGAACTGGATTAGCCATATAAATACTGCGACTACAAGAGCAGGTCAGAGGCTAGGAACTCTGTGACGAGTAGCCCAACACCTGACTCCCCAAAGCCTGTCCACCATCTGCAAGGCACAAGTCAGTAGTGTTATGGAATGCTCCCCACTTGCCTGGATGAGTGCAGCTCCCACAACACTCGAGAAGCTTGACAGCATCCAGGACAAAGCAGCCTGCTTGATTGGCACCACATCCATAAACATTCACTCCCTCCATCACTGATGCACTGCCATCTAAAAGGACATGGGCAGCAGATAGATGGGAACACTACCACCAGGAAGTTCCCTTCCCAGTCACACACCATCCTGACGCCGTTCCTTCATTGTCGCTGGGTCAAAATCCTGGAACTCCCTTCCTAACAGCACTGTGGGTGTACTTACACCATATGGACTGCAGCGGTTCAAGAAGGCAGTTCACCACCACCTTCTCGTGGGCAACTAGAGATGAGCAATAAATGCTGGCCCAGCCAGCGAAGGCCTTATCCCATGAATGAATAAAGCAAAAAGAATCCTTGCCATGTTTGTTGGTGGATTAGAAAGGGGATCCTCATAATCATTCTTTAGCTCTGGGTCTAGGTAGAGAATGTGATCATTGATGCCTGCCTAACCTTTCTGACCTTCACCCATGCACTTTTCAGGCATGGTGGATGTTGTGGGGAGATCAGTGGATTGCACTCATCAGCAAAACTCCTGAATGAATGCTGACCTCAGCCTTCACCCTGCAGAAATCAGCCTAATTAACAAAAAAATATGCGATTGAACTTCTTCAGTATGGCTCAGTGCAATCCAGAATGTAAATTAGCTCTCTCAAGGTGCACCTGTTCATCTGCATTGATCACTGAACACATATATAACTATGTATTTATTAACTATACATACTATGCTAACTGGTACATAATTCTGACTAAGATAGTCTTCCCTCATATTACTGACTGGCAGAAAACTATTGGAAAAGATTTATTAGAGATTACTGATGTCATGCAAACCATTTTCATATCAAAATTGATAACAGTATGCACCAACAAATATTTTTGCTGATTTTCAATTTACGTGTTAAAGTGGACATTCAGATATCTGTGTATTTGACCATGGCTGAAAGTATCCCTTACCTTAACACGCAAAAATCAGCTTGTTCTTCACCTATACCCATTGTTCACAACAAATTGAGCAATTTCATGTTAATGAAACTCCTTCCTCTACTGCTATAACATAGGTTATCCATTTTATGAATTGTGTGAGCCACTATGCTTTGTGAGGATTCCCTGATGCCTGCTGACTACCTGGCAAGGACTCAAACCTATGCTTGTCAATTGTCTACTGACCAACTGATGACTGTCTTCTTGAGTGGGAGAAGTGACCTGTTTTGAGTTAAGCACATTGTGCATTAATATAGAGCAGAATTTTATGTCCCACAGGCAGGCATATGCCCAACCCGATCGAGCGTAAAATAGCACACGATAGCATCGGGTGAGCCTTCTGACATCATCACATACTTCACTATTTCAATTGGCGCATGAGAGTCGGCAGCGTGCCCGCTGACATTTAAGAGGCCTGTTAGGACGATTAAAGTATTAATTAACAATGATTTTTTGCTGCCCGTCCAACCTTATGGTTGGTGGGTGGGCAAATCGGCCAGGCAGCCTTTGCATTTTTCAGGAAACCTCATCCATGGGCGGGATAAGGTTTCCGTAATTTAAATTTTTAAAAATTAAAAATATTTGGGCAGAATTTTTATATTGCAAATGTTTAGGTGAGTGAGTCTGAGGTGTGGACATTTTTTTGTGCATTTATAAATCTTTATTTAATTGTTTTGAAATCTTAAGCTCGCTGAGGCAGCTCTCTGCCTTCAGGGAGCTTTCATTGCGCACTCCCCACACCTGCGCTGACTTCAGCACTCACCCTCCTCCTGCCTCCACTCTGGCAGCGCTGGGCCTTTCACGCTGGCTAGCTATTAATTGGCCAGCCAGTGTGAAATCGTGGCCGGAGGCCAATCGTGGGCGGCGAGCCGATTCCCGGCAGCTCCCGGGTCCACTTACTGCCACCACCCAACGATCCGAAAATCCTACTGGTAAACTTTATCCCACTTATACAATTTTTTTGTAGATACGGATGAAGCATAAAGAATATTACAACACATTGTAAAAGTAATCAATGCAGTGTGGAAGGGATCAGTCAGATGTTGTTTCTAAATTCCATGCAGTATAATATATTAATTAAATGAAGAAGACCTTGCTCGGATAGTGTCAACAGCATCCCCCTCTGGATCATTCAACCTAAAAATGGAATAACCTGAAGAAACATTGCCATTAATATCCATTGTTGACTATTTAAAACATAACAGGTCATTTCAGACTGTGAAAGTGAGAGAGAAAGAAAGATTGGACTATTAAAGCCAGGTGCCAGAGGGTGGTCAGCAGTAAACCAGAACTGAAAGCAAGCGTTACAAACTACTGGTAAAAAGATCCTCTCTATATCCACTGCTGTCAGAAGCTGAGTGTAGTTATAAAAAGATCAAGGAGTAGAATTTCTGTGGAGGCTCTCCACATTTCCCACCCTAAGTGCAGTGGAGGCACTAGAGAAACAGTGGAAAAAGTTGTCTCTGCTATTTCTACGAGGTTTCTAATGGCATTACAATGGAAGATTGGGAGAACTCCAGTGTAAAATCTACTTGGGGTTTTACTGCTAATTAACTGAGAGACGAGGTGTAGAGGCATTAACAAGTGAGCTGTTTGGTAATTTTTAAGGCTTTTTTTCTCTAATCTGGGGCAGTAGTTTAAACTAATACCAGGGAGATATAAATACTGTATTAACTTTATAGCTTAAGTAGTTACACTACTTGGGGAACCACAAATGATAATGATATTTCTAAATTTGAAACCCTAAATAGTTGAATAAAATACAATAGAGATGGCAGGGTGATCTGGTGCATCTGTAGCATGCGGAAGCTGATGAACACCAGTGTGATCCACAACAACCACACCTGCAGTGTTTGTAACTCAAGGAATTTCAACTCAGAGTTGATGAACTGGATTCTGAGCTTCGGGCACTGTGATGCTTCAGGGAGGGGGAAAGTTGCCTAGACACTTTGGCCAGGATTTTCCGACCCCACCGTAGCAGGACCTGTCGCAGGAGGTGCAGCAAGCCAGCCAAAGGTCCATTGACTTTTGGTGGGATCAGTGGATCCCAGCAGTGGAAAATCCTGGCCTTTGTTCCAGGAGGCCGTCACAATCCTTCGTCTAGATAGTTCATGGTGGTCTGTGGTTAGGGGCAGGAGGATGTGACTACAAGTGAGGCAGATATGGGGATCCAGGAGGTGGCACTAGAGGAGCCACAGCCCTTGCACTTGTCCAACAGGTTTGAGGTATTTGGAGGCTGCAGGGAGGATGGAGCAAACTGACCACAGCATACAGTGAACCATTCAAGTAGAGAAATTAAAAGGAATGTTGTTTCTGTAGGGGACTATATAGTTAGGGGGATAGATACTGTTCTCTGCAGCTAAAAGCTGTGTTGCCTGCCCAGTGCCAGAGTTAAGGACATCTCTTCAAGACCAAGGAACTTGGAATGGGAGGGGCAAGATCCAGTGGTCATGGTCCACATAGTTACCAATGACATATGTAGGACTGAGGTGAAGGTTCTGCTGAGGGGGAGTACGAGCAGCCAGGGACTAAATTAAAAAGCAGAACCACACAGGCTCTGAATTAGGTTTTGAATTACTATCGAAGCCATGAGCAAATTGGCATAGGGTAAATAAGATCAGAGAGTTGAATGCATAGCTCAAAGATTGGTGTGGGAGAAGAGGTTTTTGATTCATTGGGCATTGAAACCAGTACTGAGGAAAGAAGGGACCAGCTGGCAAATAATGTAACTAAGGCTGCAGAAAAGGCTTTAAACTAAATAATAGGGGGGAGGGTTCATGTGGAGCAAGATTTTGAAAGTTAATGAGAAAGGACAAGGCAATATTGCAGGATAGCAATATTTCGAATAATAACCAGAATGTGATAGCAAGGGACAGATTCTACAAACATAAGAGACTGCCAGCAAATAAAGTCAAAGTGGGGAAAAATGGTAAAAAGACAGAATTAAAAGTTCTTTATCTGAATGGACACAGTATTTGTAACAAGATGGATGAATTGATAGCACAAATTGAAATAAATGGTTATGGAATGACATGATAGCCATTACAGAAACATGGTTCCAGGTGGTCAAGGTTGGGAACTGCATACTCAAGGGTATTTGACATTAGATGAGCTTTCCAGTTGTCCACACAGCTGTGCTGTGACGCGTTCAGTGCCAGTAAGGGAATATCATTTCCTCTGCTACATCCGTTGAGGCAGCATTTTTTGAAAAAAGGTGGCTGGAGATAGGTGTTCTCCCTCATATGTGGACATCAGCCTGCATACTACTCTCACCTGGTTTGGCCTGCAAACCAACACAGTTACCAGACTGTGGCTGCTGCCATGCACAAGAAGCTGGGTGAATGTCTAGGGCCAGGTGCAGTTATCCATCCAGCTATGAAGTAGGATGTGGCTGACTCCTGCCATAGGTTCTACCTCTGACACATACCCTTGTAAAGCTGATTGGCACTGGCGCAGAAGGTGTTGCAGATCATCCATTGCAGTCAAGCACACCACAACCACCAGGAATAGATGTGCAAGACTGAGTGGGTGGGGCTGGCCAAGTGCAATCCACCTCCATATAATCAACTCACGTGCAGGTGTTTCTTGTGTGCACACCTTAACAACTCCTTCACACACATCCCGTTATATTGCAAAATGCACTCCTTTAGTATTCACACAGGCACACTGCAATATATTGCAGGCGGGACAAAAAAGAAGAAACATGAACGCTACTTAGCTTCTTGGAATGTACGAACTCTACTTGATAAAAACAACAGCTCCTGGCCCAGCACTGTTCTGGTTGGCAGGGAGCTATCATGATATAATATTGACATTGCTGCTTTTAGTGACACCTGCCTAGCAGAGGAGGGTCAGCTAACAGAGCTATCAATAGGTTACACATTCTTCTGGATAGACAAGCCAAAAATTCAGGGGCAAGAGACAGGCATCAGCTTTGCTTTCAAGTCTGACATCGCAAAAAATTTGGACACTTTCCCTAAGGCATAAAAGATCACTTCATGACTCTACGTCTACCTTCTGTGAACAACAAGTATGCAACAATCATCAGTCCTTACACTCCAACAATGACTAATCCTGAGGATATCAAAGACACATTCCATGAGAATCTAGACTGAGCTATTGCAAATACCCAACAAGAGGATAAACTCTTTGGCAATGCAAAGGTAGGAGCTGACTATCAGATTTGGGATTGGTGTCCTGGGGAAGGTGTGGAGAAATGCAGCAATGGCATACTCCTCCTGAGTCTTTACACCCACTGTTTTCTGTCAATCACCAACACCATCTTTAGACAGAAGGCAAAGTACAAAAACACTTGGATGCACCCAAGATCTAAGCACTGGCATCAGATTGACTTTGTCATTGCCGGGCAATGCAACATAAAAGATGTTATCATCATCAGGGCTATGAGAAGAGTGGAGTGCTCTACAGATCACAGGATGCTATGCTCCAAGATAAAATTTACTATCTCACTGAAAAAAGACCAACATATGCAAGACCTTCAAAAAGCGAGAGGTACAGAAACTGGCACCCAGAGTGCTGTGAACAATTCAGGTCCAGACTTGAACCCAAGTGACAACGTTGAAGTGGCACAGTGAACCTTCTAATCATTAATTCTGGAAGCTGCCAATGATGTCCTGAGAACACAGAAACCACTGAGATTGGTTCAATGAAAATGATGATCAAATTAAGGAACTGTTACATTACAGGAGAAAAGTGCAGCTGGGAAGCAAAGATACATCCACTGTTAAGAAATATCTCCAGGAGAACAAAAGGGACCGGCAACAGAGACTGCATAAGATGCAAGATGCATGGAGGGCCAAACAAGTCAGAGTGCTTCAAGTCTCTGCTGATCAGCGTGACAAGCAGAATTTATATAAAGCCCTGAAGACTGTATAGTCCTCCCTCATGGTTACTCACCTGTTCTCAGTACTGACAGGGAATCTCTCCTGATGGACAGAACAGTTACCAAAGGGTGCTGAGCACTTTAGGGGTGTGCTTAACCACCCATCAGCCATAAATGGTGTAGTTATTGACAAGCTTCTAGACAGGCCCGAATGTAAGAGCCTGGACAGCAAACCCTCCGTTGTGGAGGTTGACAAAGCCAACAGATCCCTAACCTCAAAGAAAGCCCTAGGCTCAGACTGGAAGATACCTTAGTTCAGTAACCTCAGATAAGACCAGGGATTCTGTGTGGCTCTGCAGTTCACTGGGTAAACTCACTGAACCACTGGGGGAGCTACAATTTGTCCTTTGTATCCTAATGAGCAAATCTATTTTCTGTCGCTCAATATTTTGCAGAATAAAGATGAATAGAGATGTAATGGCACACAGAACACTGCATTTCCTGTGCCTGACAATGACATTCAATGGTGAGGCAATTTAACCATTGCTTGAGTAGATGCCATCATTTAATAATCATTTAAAAATCTGTTACCATAAGATGATCTTTACGTGTAGTTAATACAAAATAAGAAAACCATTATTATATACCTGGTGCTGTTCTGAAGAAGGAAAAAAGTAACTGCGCATCTGGCCAAGCTAGTAGACAAAATGATAATGGTAGAATTTCCCACAAGAAAAATATTACAAATTGAAGTTTTTATTGATACTGTATGCCACACGGTACTATAGGCCAGAAACAATTTGGCTCTGAAGTTGGCCTAAATTAACATTCTAATATGCAATCTAATTCTTACATACAATATCCAGACACAGAAGGGGTGATGTTAACTCTGCCTGCTTGCGGAGAACAGGGCAGGCACTTAAATTGCCCATTCGATTCAGCCACCAACAACCCACACTGATCCTGGTTCCAATATTAACTTGCCTTTCTGAGCAGGTGAGCTGGACATCCACCATAATTTAGAGAGGGTCTTTCTTTAAATGTGCTGATTGAGCTTCAGTCATCAGGGCCTGACTTCTATTTTAACTGAGGGGCAGAGTGGGGACATGGCTGAGGCTTTCCCACCAAGACCACCTAGCAGGAAAAGTAAGTGAGGACACAATAAGCCCAAAAGATAAGTATTTTTATTCTTTTTCATTTTTCTTTTGGGGCTAGGAGGAGGACCAGGCAATTCCACCTACCTGCCCCCTCCCCTATTCAACATACCCAAGACTCGCCGTCCATTGTTGCAGTCCCTGACAATTGCCTCCTGCCACTCTTAGTTGATCCTGCGGTCAGTTTCAGGCAGGAAACTGGACAGAAGTATGCAGATAATAGTTTGCTACCCACCTCGAGCCCCACTTACCTATTACCCAGCCCAATTTAAGATCAGTTTTTGTGAGCGAAACTGTTTTTAAATTTTGAAAGGGGAATATTTTAAACACCAAGTGGGCTGGAAGTAGGTGGAAAGATAACAGTTGTAAAGTTCCCAAACCAGATGCCAACACTTCTAGTTTTAATGATGGCAAGATTGGTTGTGTGTGAGTGATCTGTTTGCTGGAGGCAGATTGATCATTATAACGAACTAGTATGGTGAATTTGAAGAGATTTTAACAGGATTTGAATTCAACACCTCCAGCAAGGGTTTCCTGGTCAAATTTGCCATTCAAATGAAGGTGAAATTAAGCAGCCCTTCATGGCAATATTTAAATTTCTCATTGCCCAATATAAATAAAGGCTCATTGCATTTTGCTGCTTTCTCAGTTCTCTTCGGAAAACATTTCATTGAGAGTTGTGGTGAGTGTTATTAGTATTTAATTGTTATGCAGGTGGTAGGCATTAACTGGGGATTCACTTGTGTTCCTAGAAAAGGGAACAGTGGGAGGCTCTCTATGCGGGAGTCCTCCCATTGTTCTTTGGGGATTGACATGAGGGTCTTACATGAATCAGTCCCATGCAATAGAATTTTAAATTGATTCACAGCTTCCCAGGCCGTCTGTATTTTTTGCAGCCTGGTGGAGACCATGTTTCATGTTTATGTAGAATATGTGATGGGTTCAGCCCCTCTTCCACTATCTGAAGGGACTAGTCCTCAATTTCTAGTTGCACTTGAGCCCCACATTCCTGATCTTTGCGTTGCTCCATTCCTCGTCGGTGTGGAGAGGGGCAGGCAGATCAGAGGATCCCCTTGTTGGACTGCTCTTGGTGTTCACCAAGGTGGCCATTAAAAGATTCATGCAGTAGACATTTGAGGGGGGTTACACGGCCTGACTGCCTGCCTCCCATCTGTACCCAGTCCCCCCAGTGAGGGAGCATGCTTTGTCCACCAATGCACTTGAGGCCTTCCGCGACTGGTGGGCCACCAGGGTTTGGTGTGGGGTGGGGACGCTACAGTGCATCATCAGCCCCAGGAGTGTCATTTTAATTTATGTTTTGAGTTTCTTTCAAAGTTGTAATTTGTTTTTGTTTTGTTTGTCTTTGCTACAATTGAAAATGTTGGGAAAATGTTAGAGTCTATTATAAAGGATGTAATAGCAGAGCATTTAGAAATACATAATATAATCAGAGTCAGCATGGCTTCATGAAGGGGAAATCATGCCTAACAAATTTATTAGAATTCTTTGAGGAGGTAACAAGCAGGATAGATAAAGGGGACCCAGTAGATGTAATATATTTGGATTTCCAAAAAGTGTTAGATAAGATACTGCACATAAACCCTCTTATCTTAATAAGATAAGAGCCTATGGGGTTAGGGATAGTATATTAGCATGGATAGAGTATTGGCTAACTAAAAGAGACAGAGGGTTGGGATAAGGGGGCCATTTTTGGACGGCAACCTGTAACTAGTGGAGTGCCACTAGGTGAGGATGACACAAAGAGTCTACAGAGGGATATGGACAGGTTAAGGGAGTGGGCAAAAACTTGGCAGTTGGAATATAATGTGGGAAAATGTGAGGTTATGCACCTTGGCAGAATGAATAGAGGAGCTGAATATTATTTAAATGGAGAAAGACTGCAGAAGGCTGCAGCAGAGAGGGATTTGGGAGTCCTTGTGCATGAATCCCAAAAAGCTAACATACAAGTTCAACAGGTAATAGGGAAGGCAAGTGGAATGTTGGCCTTTATTTCAAAGGGAATGGAATATAAAATAAGGAAGTCTTGCTAAAACTATACAAGGCACTTGTTAGCCCACACCTAGAATACTCTGAACAATTTTGTTCTTATGTAAAGGAAGATATGCTGACATTGAAGGCAATCCAGTGAAGGTTCACTAGATTGATCCTGGGTATGGAGAGATTTTCTTACGAGGAGAGTTTGAGTAGGTTGGGCCTGTACTCATTGGAGGTTAGAAGAATGAAAGGCGACCTTATTGAAACATATAAGATTTGTAGGGGGCTTGACAGGTTGTTTACCCTTGTGGGAGAGTCCAGGACCAGAGGGCATAATCTCAGAGTAAGGGGCGCCCATTTAAAACAGAAATGAGGAGGAATGTCTCCTTTGAGGGTAGTCAATCTGTGTGAATTCTTTACTGCAGAGGGCTCTGGAAGCTGGGTTGTTAAGTCTATTCAAGGCTGAGATAGACAGATTTTTAATCAGTAAGGGAATCATGAGTTATGGGAAAAAGGCAGGAAAGTGGAGTTAGGGATTATCAGATCAGCCATGATCTCATTGAATGACGGAGCAGACTTGATGGGCCAAATGGCCTACTTCTGCTCCTATGTCTTATGGTCTTATCATTCGTGCCCCTTTCATTTGGGGCACTTAATTGTTAATAGGTTCTACAAAAGAGATTTTTTTTAATTCATTCATGGGATGTGGGCTTTGCTGGTTGCACTAGCATTTATTGCCCATCCCTAGTTGTCCTTGAGGAGGTGGTGGTGAGCTGCATTCTTGAACCACTGCTGTCCATTTGGTGTAGATACACCAACAATGCTGTTAGGGAGGGAGTTCCAGGATTTTGACCCAGTGACAGTAAAGGAACAGCAATATATTTCCAAGACGGGATGGTGAGTGGCTTGGAGCGGAACTTCCAGGCGGTGGTGTTCCCTTCTCTCTGCTGCCCTTATCCTTCTAGATGGCAGTAGTCGTCAGTTTGGAAGGTGCTGTCTAAGGAGCTTTGGTGAATTCCTGTAGTACATCTTGTAAATGGTACACACTGCTGCTACTGTATGTCGGTGGTGGAGGGACTGAATGGCACCACATCCATAAACAATCAATAGGGCTGCTTTGTCCTGGACGGTGTCAAGCTTCTTGAGTGTTGTGGGAGCTGCTCTCATCCAGGCAAGTGGAGGAGTATTCCATCACACTCCCGATTTGTGCCTTGTAGATGGTGGACTGGCTTTGGCGAGTCTGGAGGTGAGTTACACATTGCAGGATTCCTAGCCTCTGACCTGTTATTGTAGCCGCAGTATTTACATGGCTAGTCCAGTTCAGTTTCTGGTCAATGGTAACCCCCAGGATGTGGATAGTTATAGTAATGGTAGGGAACAGTGTAATTAGGGTGATAGATACTGTTCTCTGTAGCCATGAGTGTGAGTCCTGAAGGCTGTGTTTCCTGCCCAGTGCCAGGGTTAAGGTCATTTCCTCAGGGCTGGAGAGGAACTGTGAGTGGGATAGGAGGGATCCAGTTGTCGTTGTCCACGTTGGTACCAACAACATTGATAGGAATAGAAAGGAGGTTCTGCTGAAAGAATTTGAACAGTTAGGAGCGAAATTAGAAAGCAGAACCTCCAAGATAATAATCATAGGATTACTACCTGAGCCACGGGCAAACTGGCATAGGGTAAATAAAGTCAAGGAGTCAAATGTGTGGCTCAGAGATTGGTGTGGGAGGAATGAGTTTCAGTTCATGGGGCACTGGCACCAGTACTGGGGTAAAAGGAGCTGTTCCGGTGGGATGGGCTTCACTTGAACCGTGCTGGGACCAGTGTCCTGGCGAACCAAATAACTGGAGCTGTAGAGAGGGCTTTAAACTAAATAGAGGGGGGGGAGCAGGGTTCTGGAGAGGGGATACCTAGGCTTAAAAAGCAAAAGGACATGGCAGCATTGCAGGGCAGCTATTTAGGTAATGATACCCAGAGTGTGACAGGAAGGGACAGAGTGTATAAACTTGAAAAAAAGCAGCAAATAGAGTCAAAGGGGGTAAAAAATGTAAAAAGGCAAAATTAATGGCTCTCCACTTAAATGCACATATTATTCAGCACAAAATAAATGAATTAACAGCACAGAGGTTAATGGGTATGAACTTATAGCCATTAAAGTGACATGGTTAAAAGGAGATTAAAGCTGGGAACTAAATATTCAGGGATATGCGACGTTTCAAAAGGACAGGTAGGAAGGAAAGGGTGGTGGGGTAGTACGCAATAGAATAAATACAATGGCAAGGAATGATCTTGGATCGGAAGATGTAAAATCCATATGGGTGGAGGTAAGAAATAACAAGGGGAAGAAGACACTGGTGGGTCTGGTCTATAGGCCCCCTAACAGTAGCTTTAATGTAAGACAGAGAATAAATCAGGAGATAATAAGGGCTTGTAAACAAGGCAGTACATTAATCACAGGTGACTTAAATCTTTTTGTAGATTGGGAAAATCAAATTGGCAGAGGTAGACACAAGCAAGAATTCATTGAGTATATTTGGGACAGTTTCCTAGAACAATATGTTGTGAATCCAATCAGGGTTCAGGCTATTTTGGATCTGGTAATGTGTAATGAGGCAAGTTTAATAAATGATCTCAGAGTAAAAGATCCCCTAGGAAACAGTGACCATAACATGGTAGAATTTGGCATTCCGTTTGACAGTGAGAAACTTAGGTCAGAAACAACTGTGCTAAACTTAAATAAGGGTAATTACAAAGGAATGAGGGCAGAGGTGGCTGGAGTGGACTGGAAAAGAAGTTTAGCGGAAAAGATAGTTGATGAACAATGAAAGTCATTTAAGAAAATAGTTCATGACTCACAACAAAGGTATATCCCAGTGAGGAAGAAGGAAGGGGATAAACCAACCATGGTTAACCAAGCAAGTTAAGGATAGTATCAAATTGAAAGAAAAAGCATACAATGTGGCAAAGGTTATTAGTAAGCCAGAGGAAAGTTTTAAAAACCTATGAAAGATGGCCAAAAAAATAATAAAGAGGGAGAATATAAACTTTGAGGGTAAACTAGCAATTCATATGAAAATAGACAGTAAGAGCTTCTTTAAATATATGAAAAGGAAGAGAGAGACCAAAGTGAACATAGGTCCCTTAGAGAATGAGACTGGGGAAATAATAATGGGGAACCAGGAAATGGCAGAGGAGTTGAATAAATACTTTGTATCAGTCTTCACGGTAGATGACACTAATAGCATTCCAAAGATACTGAAGAATCAAGGGGCAAAAGGGCGAAGAAGAAATAAATACAATAACTATCACTAGAGAAAAAGAACTAGGGAAACTAATGGGGCTAAAGGCCAATAAATCCCATGGACTTGATGGGTTGCATCCTAGGATATTAAAGGAAGTAACTACAGGAATAGTGGATGCAGTAGTAATAATCTCCCAGAATCTTTAAATTCTGGAAAGTCCCAGAGGATTGGAGAACTGCCAATGTAGCGCACTTGTTCAAAAGGGGAGGGAGATAAAAAAACAGTTAACTATAGACCAGTCAGCTTAACATCCATCATTGGGTAAATACTAGAGTCTATTATAAAGGGTGTAATAGCAGAGCATTTAGAAATGCATAATACAATCAAGCAGAGTCAGTACGGCTTCATGAAGGGAAAATCATGCCTGACAAATTTATTAGAATTCTTTGAGGAGGCCAATAAATCCCATGGACTTGATGGGTTGCATCCTAGGATATTAAAGGAAGTAGCTACAGGAATAGTGGATGCACTAGTAATAATCTCCCAGAATCCTTAATCAGATCCTTAATCCTTAATCCTTAAGCAGATAGATAAAGGGGAACAAGTAGATGTAATATATTTGCATTTCCAAAAGGATTTTGATAAGGTTCCATGCATAACGTTACTTAATAAGATAAGAGCCATGGTGTTGAGGGTAGTATATAGAGGATTGGCTAACTAATAGAAGACAGAGTTTGGATAAGGGGGGGCATTTTCAGGATGGCAACCTGTAACTAGTGGAGTACCACAGGGATCAGTGCTGGGGCCACAATTGTTTACAATATAAATTAATTACTTGGATGAGGGAAGTGAATGTACTACTGCCAAGTTTGTGGATGACACCAAATTAAGTGGGAAGGCAAGCGGTGAGGATGACACAAAGAGTCTACAGAGGAATATAGACAGGTTAAGTGAGTGGGCAAAAACTTGGCAGATGGAATACAATGTGGGAAAATGTGAGGATGTGCACTTTGGCAGGAAGAATAGAGGAGCTGAAAATTATTTAAATGGAGAAAGACTGCAGAAGGCTGCAGCAGAGAGGGATTTGGGAGCTATTGTGCATGAATCACAAAAAGCTAGAATGCAGGTTCGCAGGTAATAGGGAAGGCAAATGGAATGCTAGCCTTTATTTCAAAGAGAATGGAGTATCAAAATAGGGAACTCTTGCTAAAATTATACAAGGCACAAGTTAGACCACACCTAGAATACTGTGAACAGTTTTGGTCCCCTTATTTTACGAAAGATATACTGGCATTGGAGGCAGTCCAGAGGAGGTTCACTAGGTTCATCCTGGGTATGGAGGGATTTTCTTATGAGGAGAAGTTGAATAGATTAGGCCTGTACTCATTGGAGTTTAGAGGAACGAGAGGCAACCTGATTGAAACATATAAGATTCATAGGGGGCTTGACAGCTGAGAGGTTGCTTCCCCTTGTGGGAGAGTCTAGGACCAGAAGGCATAATCTCAGAGTAAGGGGCTGACCATTTAAGACAGAGATGCGGAGAAATTTCTTCTCTCAGAGGGCCGTGAATCTGTGGAATTCTTTACTGCAGAGAGTTGTAGAGGCTGGGTCGTTAAGTATATTGAAGGCTGAGATAGGCAGATTTTGAATCAGTAAGAGAATCAAGGGTTATGGGGAAAAGGAAGGAAAGTGGAGTTAAGGATTATCAGATCAGCCATGATCTCATTGAATGGCAGAGCAGACTCGATGTGCCGAATGGCCTACTTCTGCTCCTACATCTTATGGTCTTTTGATGGTGGGGGATTCAGTGATGGTAATGACATTGAACATCAAGGGGCGATGGTTAGATTCTCTGTTGTTGAAGATCATCAGTGCCTGGCACTTGTGTGGTGTGAATGTTACTTGCCACTTGAGGGAGAATTGCGCATTGTCAGCCTCACTCTCTCATCCTGATCTATCTTGGTCCAGTGGCTAAACGAGTCTGGATGGCTGGTGATAGATCCAGATGCAGCGAGTGACCAGGGTGTCTTCTGTGTCTTGTTGAGGTCTGCGCGTTCCAAACACAATGCTGACTCAATTTTAAAACCATTTGATCTTAGATTGGTCTCATTTGCCCAGTCCACCAGAATCAGTCCTCACATGCTCAGGTAGACAAATCCCTAAATCACTGATGGTAGGAGGTCAATGGCTGCCCTAACCTGGCTTGGCACAGCCTTCAAAATGGTTTGCCAAGGACAGTGGCCACAGGTGAGCATTGGGTGAAGGTGAGGTCCAAGAGCCACTCCAAAGAGTATGGCAAGCCCATCTGAGAGAGGTATTACCTCTCTCTTACAGGGCCAACAGTATAAAAAAACAGTTGAGTGGAAATAAGCAGAGAGGGAAACAACAGGAGTGTTGAGTACACAAAATGTACTAACCACATGAGACCGCATACAGACAGAGATTCAGCTTCCTTGACCTTTTTGAAGAACTGTCCGTCAAGGCTCAGATAGACATGACACATGGTAACAGACATCTGTAGCATCCTTCAAGAAGACATGCTCCTTGATGGACATGGTGGCAAATAATTGCCCATCAGTGTAAATGTCACTACTGCCCTCAATTTCTTTGCCTCTAGCTCCTGAAGGCTGCCTTAGCAGACATCTTGGGGCTCTCTCACAATGGGCTGTTTGCCACAGAGTTGAAGTGTTAGCCATGATTCAATTGGTACCACTCATGTCTTTGAATCAGAATGTTGTGGGCTCAAGTCCCACTCCAAGGCTTGAGCATGAAAATCTAGGCTGACATTCCAATGCAGTAGTCAGGGAATGCTGCACTGTCATAGATTCCATCTTTTGGATGAGATATCCTGTCCAAGGCCCTGCCTGCCCACTCAGCTAAATGATCCCATTTGCAGGAAGAGCAGGGGAATTATCCCCAGGGTCCTGGTCAATATTTATCCGTCAATCAAAATCACAAAAACAAATTATTTGGTCATTATCACATTGCTGTTTGTGGGAGCTTGCTGTGTGCAAATTGGCTTCTGCGTTTCCTGCATTAAAACCATCGCTACACTTCAAAAATACTTTATTGGCTATAAAGTGCTTTGGGACACTCTTGTGAAAGGCACCATATAAATGTAGGTCTTTTTTAAAATGTATTTTGGCTTCAACTGTGATGGAAATAGTCAGAATGACCAGGCCTTGGATTGGCCCCTCTGGCTGGCTTCCAACAGGTACAGGGTGCCATTTCACATGTGGCAATATGAAGACCCACTAGATCAAACAAGAGGTTTTATCTAAAGCAATGGGATTTCATTCCATCAATATACAGTTAGTATGCAATCACAGGAAGAGGTTCTTGCAGGTCTACATCAGATTCCTTGGGAACTGTCATGATTCTTTTATATGGCAGCAGCCCAACGTTTCAAACACTTCATGCCAGGGAACAGAATTAAAAGCTGGCTCATGGCAAACAAGTGCTACTCTCTTCACACTCGGCTCATGACATCTCAGCATCCCCACAAGTGAGACACAGAAATGCTACAACAGGAGCCACGTGGTCACCTGGTATGCGAACAAGCTATCGGCTTGTTAAGGATGCTTTTCAAATGCCTAGATAGTTTGGAAATGTTTTTCAGCACTCGCCAGCAAGAGTGTTCAGAATCATAGAGGTGCCCTCTTTCCAGCAGAACATTGTGCAATTGAGAGGATTAGAGGTGGAGGATGACTGAGACACTCATCAAGCAATGGCAGATGAGGACAGCATTAAAAAAAAAGAGTAGGAGGGCAAAGAGTACCAATAAAATGGGGACCCATTGCCAGATCAACCATGTGCATTGCTGCAGGGATTCCCTATTAGCTCAAATGTTCAGCTAGTGGTGACTCACACAGGAAAAAATAAAAGATGAAATCCTACAAAGTGCTCCCCTTTCCTTTGCACAAAACAACACTTCAAGCACTCAAACACCCACAGCATATCTACCCAATGTGTACCAACACGTATTGTCATTCATCACAAAACAAGTGGAAGGGAAAGTTGGACATAATTAATGGGCAAGTCGTGGAAGTGATGCTAATCAACAAATTTCATGTGCCATTATGACAAAGGGAAACTTAACAGCATAATAATTGCCAAATGCCCATCTGCATACCTTTGGTAAGTTAATATTACTTTAGCTTACTACCACTTCTTTCTCATCTGGTTTCAGCAGAGGTAGAAATGGGTGTTTGGGCTTTTGGCCTGAGTTTGGAGGCCCTGAGTGCCATTAAAGACTGCTGCACCTCTGCAGTGCAGATTTGGCCATCACAAGATGAGTCAGCATGCTGAAACACGCTGAGGACAGCACATGAGAAATGGGAGCACTTTGAATTGAGTTCCCACTTCCATGTTTTCTTTCTCCATCATCCCTCTACCGGGCCAGCGCTCCTGAGAGAAATTTGCTGAAGTTCTGTGACGTATTGTAAGCTCATATATAAGGAAACTATTGTCTTGTTTAAGGTGGCACCTCCTGCACGGCTATGGCACTGCCTACATTGACTCATTTGACAGTCATACTTGGGGCTGCACAGAGACGCCACTCTGCCCACGGCAGGCATACTTGCAATTATCTGGGCCACTATTGCACTATTGTTGGTATAGGATTCTTCCATCCTGTCCACTATTGTGGAGAGTGTGTATGACATAGTTTTCAGTACCTCACAAAATAGGTGCTGTACATCTTTCATTCTACTTCTCAATATTAAGCATCTGTGTACAGGGACTCGTCACAGCTGTCCCTGCAAACACAGTCGATTTGTGCTCTCTTGTGAATTGTGAATCACTAAGCAAAAACACAACTAACTGGCTTAAATGAATTCACCAAGGTGCAAGTATTTGCGTTGTATATGGCTGTATGTTCTGTCGTGGTGTACTCTCAGAAGGCATGAGGTCTTCTGGGCATCATCATTATACATGCTCAGCAACTCTTGTTCTAGGTGTGAGGCCTGGAAACCAATGAAAGGGATATGAATTAGTTGTGGGAAATCAGTAATCTTACCAGCCAGGATACAATGGCTTTTAGTTTATTTCCATTCTTTCATTGGACGTGAGCATCGCTGGCTAGGCTGGCATTTGTTGCCTATCGTTAATTGCCCTCGAGAAGGTGATGGTGAGGTGCCTTCTTGAACCACTGCAGTCTACCTGGTATAGGTACATACAGTGCTGTTAGGAAGGAATTCCAAGTTTTTCACCCAGCAACAGTGGAGGAACAACGATTATAGCTTCAAGTCAGGCTGTTATGTGGTTTCGAGGGGAACTTGTAGGAACATGGGAACAGGAGAAGGTCATTCAGCCTGTCGAGCCTGTTCTGCCATTCAGTGTGATCATGGCTGATCGAATACTTCAATGCCTTTTACCCACACTATCCCCATAACCCTTTACGTTATTGTTAGTCAGAAACCTATCAGTCTCTACCTTAAACATACTCAATGACTGAGCTTCCACGACCCTCTGAGGTAGAGAATTCCAAAGCTTCATAACCTTATGAGTAAAGAAATTTCTCCTCATCTCAGTCCTAAGTGGCTTCCCCTTATTTTGAAATTGTGTCCCCTGATTCTAGACTGCCCAACCAGGGGAAACATCTTATCTGCGTCTACTCTGTCTATTCCTTTAAGTGTTTTGTAGCTTTCAATGAGATCACCTTTCATTCTTCGAAATTCTAGAACATACAGGCCCAGTTGCCCCAATCTCTCTTCATAAGACAGTTTCGCTGTCCCCGGAACAAGTCTGGTTAACTTGTGTTGCACTCCCTCTATGGCAATAATATCCTTTCTGTGGTAAGGGGACCAAAACTACACAGTATTCCAGTCGCGGTCTAACCAAGCTGCTATACAATTGAAGCAAGACTTCATTACTCCTATGCTCAAATCCTTTTGTGATAAAGGCTAACATTCCATTTGCCTTCCCAATTGCTTGCTGCACATGCACGTTATGCTTCAGTGATTTATGGACAAGGTCACCCAGGTCCCTTTGTACATCTACACTTACTAATCTCTTACCATTTAGGGAATACTCTGCACATCTGTTCCTTCTACCAAAGTGGATAAGTGTAGGTGGTGGTGTTCCCATCCATCTGCTGCCCTTGTCCTTCTAGATGGTAGAGGTTGTGAGTTTGGAAGGTCCTGTCGAAGAAGGCTTGGTGAGTTGCTGCAGTGCACCTTGTAGATGATATACACTGCTGCCACTGTGCATCGGTGGTGGAGAGAGTGAATATTTAAGGTGGTGGATGGGGCACCAATCAAGCAGACTACTTTGTCCTGATGTTGTCAAGCTTCTTGAGTGCTGTTGGAGCTGCACTTATCCAGACAAGCAAAGAATATTCAATAACACTCCTGACTTGTGCCTTGCAGACAATGGACAGGCTTTGGGGAGTCAGGAAGTGAGTTAAATGCTGCAGAATTCCCAGCCTCTGACCTCTCAGTAGTTCAGTCATTGATGAAATAGTGCGTCAGTTATTTGTAATTCTGTCACCAAGCATCAGTGAGTCATCTAATGTACTCACTTTTCCTTACTTTTCATTAAACCAATTTTTACATTGCATCTGAGATCAGGGCAGAATTCTGCTGCTCACCTCAGCCAGCACCTACCACACAGTGTTGGCCTGAAAATTTGCTTATACGAATTTGGAATCGTAACTCATTTTAACTCTCCGGAATTAACATTAGCAAGGTAATGCAGCTGTTTCTTTAAAAGAGAATGTAATTGATTTCAGGTTATCTGAAAATGAGTATTATGACAGTTTCTCTAATGTTGCTAAAGTGCTTTTTAACATCCAAAGTATTTAATCGCTTAGCTGACTACGTTTTCTTATATCTGTGCCACAGAAGGCTTATTTTCATCCAACACTGACTTAGCTATTGAATTAAAATATGACTATGTAGTGTACAATTTGTTTGAAGTTCAATGCCTATCACATCCTCCTCCTATTGCTTTTCTTTAGTTTTGGGGAAAATCCGAAGTGCAATTGGAAGTGCTCAGCTCTTAATGTCCCAGAAGTTCCAACAATTCAGTGGACTATGTGAAGAAAACATGGTATGTGAATATTGCCTTAATCTGCATTCCATCACTTTTGTTCTGGCCAAATTACTGTAACCATGACAGCACTGATTCACCCTAACATTGAATGACCTGAATCGTTTTACCTCCAGTTAGTTTTTTTTCACTGGTATAGCAAAATCCACCAAAACAAAAATCTAATAGAAAAAAAATACATACATGTGTGTGTCTGTGCATGCATTCTTAGGAAATAAAATAAGTGCCAACCTTCACATTCTTTTCCTGCTGTGCACAGAATCCGAATGCTTGTCCTCGACTAACCTCCCAAGACTTGGCAGGATTTTGGGACATGTTGCAGTTGTCTATTGAAAATGTCAGTATGAAATTTGATGAGCTGCATCAACTGAAGGCAAACAATTGGAAGCAGGTGGAACTTCGTGAAAAGAAGGTACCGAGGATATTCCAGATAAACCAACACAAAATACACTTCTCTAAGCTGTGGTGTTGTCAAGTTATTTCTGTAATGCCTTAGTGGTTTCACAGATCCGTTTTGGGTGACAATTATAATGGATGCCAAAATCAGAACAAATTCTGTGACCAATAATTCCATAAAATGCGTTGTACCTCAAGCATTGTCTTGTCAAGCAACACTGTGAAATGGAATTTTAAAGAATATTTTGGAGTGTTCCACTACTGAATAGACTGAAATCATTTACTTCAGCATATATCACAAATCAAACTGTATGGGGGTTAATTTTCATCTTCATCACTAAGGGAAGTGAATATCTGAATAATGGGCTACCTCCAGAGATAAGAGTGTTTCGGGCACAGACAAGTATATTCCCATGAAGTGGAAAGGCAGGCAAACAAATCCAGAGCTCCATGGATGACAAAAGAGATAGAGATTAAGTTGAACCAGACTGAATATACAACGTTCAGAGGGGAAGTGAAAAAGCAAATAAGAGAAACAAAGAGTATGAAGAGTCTAGCCTCTAATGTAAAAGAGTATCCAAAAGTCTTCTATAGGCATATAAATAATAAAATAGTGGGAAAAGGAGGAATGGGTCAATTAGGGACCAAAAAGGGAGCTTACGCATAGAGGAAGGGGGTATAGCTGAGGTACTAAATGAATACTTTGCACCTGTCCTTACCAAGGAACAAGATGCTGAGCAGGTCATGGTGAAAAAGGAGATATTTCAGACACTTGAAGTATTTAAAATTGACAAGGAGGAGGTATTGGATAGGCTGTCTATGCCTAGAATTGGTAAGACACCAGGGACAGATGGCATGCGTCCAAGGATACTGAGGGAAGTGAGTGTGGAAATTGAGCAAGCACTGGCCATAATTCTCCAGTTTTCCTTAGACTCAGGGGTGGTGCCAGAGGACTGGAGAATTGCAAGTATTACCCCCTTGTTCAAAAAGGATGTTAAGATAAGCCCAGCAACTACAGGCCAGTCGGAAGCTTCCAGAAACGATAATTTGGAACAAAATTAATTGTCACTCGGACAAATGAAGGTTAATTAAAGAAAGCCAGCACAGATTTGTTAAGGGAAAATCATGTTTAACTAACTTGCTGGAGTTCTTTATTGAGGTAACAGAGAGGGTTGACCAAGGTAATTTTGTACATGGACTTTGAAGGCATTTGATAAAGTACCACACAACAGACTTGTGGACAAAGTTATTGCTCATGGAATAATAGAGACAGTAGCAACGTAGATGCAAAACTAGCTGAGTGACAGGAAACAGTAGTGATTAATGGATGTTTTCCGGACAGGAGGAAGGTTTGTGGTGAAGGTCCCCAAGGGTTAGTGTTGGGAACATTGCCCTTCCTGATATATATATATTCATGACATGAACCTTGGGTACAGGGCACAATTTCAAAATTTGCGGATGATACAAAACTTGGAAACATTGTGAACTGTGAAGAGGATAATGTAGAACTTCAAAAGAATGTAGAGAGGTTGGTGGAATGGGCAGACAAGTGGCAAATGAAACTTAATACAGAGAAGTGTGAAGTGATTCATTTTGGTAGGAAGAATGCAGAGAGACAGTATAAAATAAATGGTACAAATCTACAGAGGGTGCAGGAGCAGAGGGACATGGATGTATATGCGCATAAGTTATTGAAGATGGCAGACAGGTTGAGAGAGTGGTTAATAAAGCATACAGCATCCGAGACTTTATTAATAGGCGCATAGAATATAACATCATGGAAGTTATGTTAAACTTTTGTAGAACACAAGCTCAGCCTCAACTGGAGTAGTGTGTCCAGCACTGGGCGTCACACTTTAGGAAAGATGTGAAGGCATTGGAGAGATTGTAGAAAAGATTACAAGAATAGTCCCAGATATTAGGAACTTCAGTTATGTAATTAGATTGGACAAGTTGAGACTGTTTTCCTTGAAGAAGAGAAGGTAGTGAGCAGATTTGATATAGGTATTCAAAATCATGAGGGGTCTGGATAGAACAAATAGAGAAAATTTGTTCTCATTGGTGAAAGGATTGAGAACAAGAAGGCAGATTTAAGGCAATTGGCAAAAGAAGCAATGGCAACATGAAAAAAATCATTTTTATGCAGTGAGTGGTTAGGATCTGGAATGCACTGCATGAGAGTGCGCCAGAGGTGGGTTCAATCAAGACATTACAGAAGTAATTGGATTACTATCTGAAAAGGAAGGATGTGCAGGGCTATGGGGAGAAGGCAGGGAGTAGCACTAGGATAAATTGTTCCTATGAAGAACTGGCACAGGCACGGCGAGTTGAATGGCCTCTCTGCTGTAACAATTCTCCAGCGTTGCCTAAAACAAGTGTTGGGCCTCTTAGATATGTAAATGTGGGCCAAGCACCTGTTTTAGGCACCCTCCTTAAAATTGGAAGTGTTGAGTGGAGGAGGCAGTCCAAAGCCCTTATGCACGGTTTTATCACCTTGTGCTGGACTCCTGCTCTGCTCCCTTTGCAGGCCTACCTAATTCTACATCATATAAAGGACATTTTTTAATTAATTCATGGGATCTGTGCATTGCTAGGAAGGCCAGCATTATCCACCCCTAGCTGTGCTTGGGAAGGTGTCGCTTAGCCAGCTTCATGAACTGTCGCAGTCCATGTGGTGAAGGTTCTCCAAAAGTGCTGTTAATTTGGGAGTTCCAGGATCTTGACCCAGCAACCATGAAGGAACAGTGATGTGTGTCCTGTTAGGATGGTATGTGACTTGAAGTGGAATGTGAGGCCACGATTATATCAGCCATGATCTTATTGAATGGTGGGGAATTTTTGAGGGGCTGAATGGCCTGCTCCTGTTTCTTCGTTTGTTTGCTTTCTCATGATGCCATGAGATTTCCTGGGGTCCACATTCAATGTTAAGGACTTCGGTGGCAAATCCCACTGTGTACCATTGTGTCGCCATCATCGCTGATTGGTCTGTACAGTTCGTATGTCCTGTTCCATTTGGAGGGCAGATCCAGAGATGATGATGGCGGAATGTGAGAGGTGATATAATTTTATAAGACTATATCAGGCTATTGCTTGACTATACTTTGGGACATCTCTCCCAACTTTGGCACAACTTCCCAATGTCAATGAGAAAGACTTTGCAGAATCATCTGGGTTGGGTGTGCTTTTGTCACATTTTTAAAAATGTATTTGTTCACAGGATGTGAGCGTCACTGGCTAGGCCAGCATTTACTGCCCATCTCTAATTGCCCTTGAGAAGATGGTGGTGAGATGCCTTCTTGAACCGCTGCAGTCCATGTGGTATAAATACATCCACAGTGCTGTTATGAAGTGAGTCCCAGGATTTTGACCCAGCAACAGTGAAGGAACTGCGATATAGTTCCAAGTCAGGATGCTGTGTGGCTTGTAACTTGCTGATGGTGGTGTTCCCATGCATCAACTGCCCTTATCCTTCTAGATGGTAGAGATTGCAAATTTGAAAGATGATGTCAAAGAAGCCTAAGTGAGTTGCTGCAGTGCATCTTGCAGAGAGTACACACTGCTGCCACTGTGTGTCAGTGGTGAAGGGAGTGAATTTTTCAGCTTGTGGATGGAGTGCCAATCAAGCAGGTTACTTTGTCCTAGATGGTGTCAAGCTTCTTGAGTGTTGTTGGAGCTGCACTCATCCAGGCAAGTGGCAAATATTCCATCACACTCCTGACTTGTACCTTGTAGATGGTGGACAGGCTTTGATGAGTCAGGAGGTGAGTTACTCACCGCAGAATTCCCAGCCTCTGACCTGCCCTTGTTGCTACAGTATTTATATGTCTGATGTAGACATTGCTTGACCCAGAGCCAATACAGGTCAGCAAGTACAGGAGTGATTGTGGAATGGGACTTGCTGTGAGTTGAGATAAAGTTTACAATTACCTTAAGTTTCCAGAGGATTGAATGTGGGAGGCCAGCCAGATGTGCGTTGGAATAGTCAAGTCTATAGATAACAAAGGCATGGATGAGGCATAGATAACTTAGATAGTTGGACTTTTACAACAATCTTTTAGTTTCATCATCATTATTACTACTGATAAAAGATTTTTATTCCAGATTTGTTTGTTTGCTTATCTGCACATCCTCTGGTACTCCAACAACTCATTCTGCACCCCACTGCACCAAAAATAGCAATTGTTCCTTACACCATATTTCTGCCTCCTGCTGTTTCTCCTAAAACATCCTTTTGGCCCTCTGCTTTTAACAAGCTTTAACCTCCCTCCTGACCCTCTTCCTTTTCTCCTGCCACTCCTATCCAGCCCCCCATTCAGTATCGATTTCCCTGTGAAGTGTCCTGAGGCATCACTGAGTAAAAGTGAAGTGTAAACGGTTGTTCTACATCACTTCACAACCTCTGCAACACCACAAGGACCCATTCAAAAGGGCGAAAAACTACTAAGTGTTATTACTCTTCACAGGAATACCAGATAGGACCTTCACTTTTTTGGAAAGAATAGTTAGTGATTCATGGGCTTTTTAAAGACTTTGTTTATTTATTATTTTATTTTTATGGCTGCCCTACATTTCAAGATATTTGTAGCCTTTCATTGTTAACATTTATATTGTTGCCTCACCTATAAATGACGGACAAAGAGTTTCCCTCCTGCCAATTCAGTTCACATCGAGTTATTTAATTCAAATAAATTATTATGCTTGTGTACTGACCTCCCAAATAATATGTAGAAGTGACAAAATATAGCAAACTTACTGCTGTTGCTTATAATCAATGGGTCTAAACTTCCTTGGAGTGGCAGTCAGCATCGGATTGCCACTCTGCTCCCAGTTTCCTACCCGAAAAACCTGTTTCACCCGACCTTCCGACTCAGCCCAGGTCCTAGCGTCGAGTGCAGCCTGGCCAAGTCAAGGAAACCACGCCCTCATTTTACAGCTCTAGCTGCCGTAAAGCAGGTAAGTTAAAGGTGCATTCAAGTTTAAAGGTCCTTGAAAGGCCAGGAAGAAGTGTATAAAGTAAGTGGATAGGATTTGGGGTGTGGTGGGGGGTTTAGTCTCGGGAGCATTGGGAAGGTCGGTTCAAGCCTCTGGGGTTGGAGGGGAAGGGAAAGGTAGTGGGTCTGGCCTCAGGGTGGTGGGAGGTGGTCCAACCTCGGGGGAGGGGGAGGTTAGGTTGGGTCGGCTTCGGGGTGGGGGGGTATGTGGGATGAGAGTCAGGCCAGGCGGAGGGGAAGGGAGTGAGTCAGGCCTGGTGGTACGGCTGGGGTGGGGGAGAAGAGTCCCCATGGTGGTGGGTGGGGGGATCCTGTGGGTTGGGGAGTTCCTGTCGGGTGGTGTAGTCCCTTGGGGGTGGGAGAGTCCCATGTTAGGGGATGGGGGGGGAGGTGGACGGAGTGGAGGGAGACCCCTGGGGTTTTGGAGGGGTGGGAACGTCCCCTTGGGGAGGGTGGGGGAGACCTTTCGGGGGTGGGGTGTCCTGTGGGGAAGGTTGGTGTGCATCTGTGCCTTTAGAACAAGACAGAAGTTAGAAGAGGTTTTAATTTTTCTAACTTTTTCTGTGTAACTATTGGTGTACCCAGTCGGAACCATTCGAATTTTGCTATTTAAATCACGTTTTCGGACGGTTCCCAGTGCAGGGCAGTTGCCCAGGGTAGTTTGCACTTCTGGGCAATTGCAGTGCAAACCTTACCTGGGAACTTCCGAAGGGGATTCCCTAGCACATCTTTGGGATATGGCCCCAATATAATGCCCTGGAGCTCACAAGTTACAGCTCAATACATTTATGTCAACTCATGTAAAATCATGTAAGCTCATGATTATCCTGCCATCCTAGTGACATTCTTTGATTCACAAACAAAAAAATGGAAAACAATTTTACTATTCTCGTGATGTTATTGTAATTTTGCTGTAATTTGAGTTGCAATGAAGCATACAGACCAAGAAGGTCCCTCCCAGTCTTAACCCTCATCTGCACTGAGTTAGCAATGAAGCTAGTGAGACACTACAATTGGCACTAGTATCCCTGGGCTTGGTAGGGGGGAAATATAGCCAAGGCTCCTGCTTCTAATTGCTATTCAATGATCCTGGTTGAAAATACACATCAGGAGATTGAGTAAGGGCAGAATTGCGCTCAGCTGTAATGTCCCCCGCGCCACCACCACCACCACCACACCCCCCCCCCCCCCCCCCCGCCAAGGTTGAATGCTTTTCCAATATTTATTAATATTCAGACTGTGATATTTAAATAAAATGATGTAGCAGATTGCTTCTTGTGTATGTGAAACATTGCCCAGGTATGGAGCTGGGAGAAGAGGGAGAAAATGGGATGGAAATAATTTGCTTTTAAAACAAAGGTTTAAAAAATTGTCTCTCTTAATGTCAGATTTCTTCAGCCAAGACACAAAAGGATTTAATCCCAGTCAAACATTAATAGCCAGTGAATAGTGGTATTATACTGAGCTATTTAGATGCTGCTGTATTGTATTTTAGATGAACAGTACATTAGCAGCTCAAAGCATGAGAAATGTGACCACTTGTCTACATCTTGAGAAGGAAATGGCATGGCTAAGTAATTTGCATATACTTTTAGATGTAAAGTACTTACCAAGATGGTCCATGTATTTGAAAAATAGAAACTTCCCTTTGTTGCTCTGGATCCCACCTCAAAAGAATGCTCTCTGCCAACAGCAGGAAAGTAAAAATCATATCTTTCTCTTGTACAGTAGGATATAAGCATTCTATGATGATTCTTATCACCGTTCATGTTGTTAGCTCCTGCTATATCCTTGTTCCACATCTGAATTTGCAGAAGCTGATCACTGGTAGGAGTATATAAAAAGCAAAACACTGCAGATGCTGGAAATCTGTCATAAAAACAGAAAATGCTGGAAACACTTTGCAGATCAGGCAACATCTGTGGAGAAAGAAGCACAGGTCTGAATTTTCACAGAGAGGCTTTCCTTCTTAATGATAATAGTGCCAGAGACCCGAATCTGGAAGTCATGCCCCCAATCCCACAATTTAGCAGGAGGGGGATTGGGGACGCGTTCTAATTTGCACATCCGTAGTTAATGGAGGCAACTGCATATGTTAAAGTACAGCTGCCTCTGTCAAAACGGGTTTTTGCTGGTGGGATGTCCAAAACACAATTTGTGCACTTTAGATCTGGTAGGAGGGATAAACTTACCGGAGTTCTTTAGAGAGATAGGGTATCTTTTTGGAGAGGTAGGTTGGCCTTTTTGATATGGTCCCGAGACACCTTTGGGAGAGGTCAGGTGCTCTTTGGGATTGTTAAAATCAGACATGAATGTGCGTGAAAAGTACATAAACTTCTTGGAACTGTCAGGCTCATGGAGCTGTCAAGAAAGTTGGCAACAGTTGTCAAAGGGTATTGTCAAGCTATCAAGGCATTTAAGTCTCCTGCTATTTAAATATTTGAAAAAAACTGGCTGCATTGTTTTAAAAAATCAGTGCTTTTTCACTCTGTCTGTTGACATGCACCTGAGGATTATCAATTCAGGATGATTTTGCTGCATGACTGACTTCACAACCTATCATTGTCACAGTGGGGTGCCTGTCAATTCACAATTTTATTGACAGCACCAAGTGCTTTTAAAGTCTTTGAAGTGGCACTTTGAATACAAATGCTTGTTTTTATAAGGGATTAAAGGGAGTTAAAAAGAGTGAATGGACTTTTATCAATGAGAATGTTTTTTTAAAAATAGTGAATTCATCAATAGACAATTAAGAACTTTATTTAATCTCAGCATAGGTCCTAAGGTCTGCCCATGTTGGATTCTGGGTGAGTTGACATGGAGGATGTAAGGGCAAAGGGTGTTGGTGATGGGCATGAGTTGGAATGAGTTAGCACTAAATTGGCAAAGGGGCTGTAAAGGGCCATGGCAGTGGTGGAGGGGCATGGGTTGGCATGGAGGCTATGACCGGCCATGGGCAGTGGCTTGGGGGTATGAGGTGGTATGGATTGGCATAGATGGGACATGTGTGCGTGGGGGTGGGGTGAGGGCTAGAGGGCTTTTTTTTTTCTTTTTATAGCTTCGACAAGTGCAGGAGCACCTCAGCTAGCCTTTTGCCCCAGCCCATCTCTGCACCCAGCAGTCACCAAACCCTTTCCAGAGGTAGGAACCATGACTTCCATTTTCACCCAACTCCTGAAAACGAAATCTGAACTTCCGGAGCAGTTTATCACAAGTTGGATTTGCAGAGCCGGGATTTGTCCCGACTCTGCACTTCTGACGTTGGAGAGAAAATTCAGGCCAAAGGATTAACATTTCAGGTCGATAACTTCTTATTAATGTTTAAGCTTGTTGACCATTCATTGAGCTTTGACAACAACAATATAATACCTTTAACATAGTAAAACATACCAACTGCTTCACAGGGCCATTATTAAAAATAATTTGACACTGAGTCACACATGGGCCTGAAATTTTCAGGTGGTGGGTGGGGGCAGTCATGGAGCTGATTGCTGCCCATGATTGGCTCCATACCGCCATTTTATGTGGACGGGCCAATTAAGGCCTGTCCAGCATAATATGTGAGCTGTAGCACTCAACGTTACCTGTGCGGGAGGAGGGAGAGTCGGGGCCAGCGCTCTTTCGCACATGCATGCGAAAGAGCGTTTCAATCTCCCTGAGGCACGGAGCTGATTGAATTGATGTTTAAATAATTAAATAAATGGTTGAAAAATTTATTTAATATGTCCCCTCATGTGACACATTTTTATATTTAGGGAAAAAATGTTATTTATTTAATAAAAACTTTAGGAAACCTCATCCCGCTTATGGATGAGGTTTCCTAAGACATACGAAGGCCACTTGGCCTTTTTGCCTGCCTGCCAACCTTAAGGTTGGATGGGCAGCATTACCAATGACATCATTTACTTTCTTAATGGCCTTAATAGGCCATTTACATATCAGCAGGCACACAACCGACTCCGGCACGCCCGCCAAACGAAATATCGTGGGACTGCGCGATGACGTCAGGACGCACGCTCGACATCATCGCGCGTCATTTTACGCCTCGGCATGTTGGGCCTGCCCCCATACCCCAACTGAAAAACCGTGCCCATGGAGTTATGGCAAATACCCAAAAGTTTGGTCAAAGGGATAATTTTGATGTGCATTTAAAAGAGATGGAGAGGTTTTGTGAGGTAATTCCAAAGTAAAAAAGACCTTGGCAATTGAAGACACAGCTACCAGTGGGTGGAGTAATTAAAATCTAGGGTGCTCAAGAAACCAAAATTGGAGGAACGCAGATATCTCAGAGGATCGTAAGGCTGGAGGTTTTTAACAGAGATGGGGAGGAATGAGGCCATGGAAAGATTTGAAAGCAGATACGAGAATTTTAAAATCGAGGGATTGCTTAGCTGAAAGCCAATATAGATGAGCAAACAGTGGGTTGATGACTGAATGGCACTTGGTGCAAGTTAGGACATGGACAACAGAGTTTTGGATGCCCTCAACTTTACAGAGGGTAGAACATGGGAGGCCAGCTAGGACTGGATTGAAATAATTAAGTCTAGAGATAACAAAGGCATGGTTGAGCTGATGGAACAGTGTTGGGCAATATTTTGGAGGTGGATTTTGGTGGTTTTGGTCATGGTGCAGATATGGAATCGAAACTTCGTCTCAGAGTCAAACACTCTGGTTCAGCCTCAGCAAGTTGCCCGTCAGAGGAGTGGAGTCAGTGACTAAGGACGGAATTTGTGACATGTCCCAAAAACAATGGCGTCTCTCTTTCCAATCTTTACTTGGAGAAAATTTCTGCTCTTCAGTACTGGATGTCAGACAAGTAGTTGAGAAAGGTGGTGGTGAGGTAGAGCAGTGTACATGTGGAAACTAATGCTGTGTTTTTGGATGATATGGCTAGGAGCAGCATGTATGAGAAATAGGAGACAATTAGATCCTTGGGGAACACCAGAGATAGCAGGGGGTGGGAAGAGAAACCATAACCCTTTGTTTCTCACTCCACGGATGCTGCTTGGTCTGCAGAATGTTTCCTGAACCTTCTGGTATTTTTTATTTGTAAGAGTAAAGTACTACAGTTAGCATCATCATTTCCTTGGGCTGGGGTTGGGAAGAGTTAGTTCCTATACTTGATTGTGACCAGGTAACTGATGTTGGATCATATTTGGTTGTAATAGATAAAGACAGCAAAATTTGGTTGAGTTGAGATTTTCCCCCATCCCTAACAGTCACGGTGTAGATTGCACTTGGGCGAGCAGCCATTTGGGCAAGCTTTTATCCAGTTGGTAATACTGTACGCATGGAACCACACCAAGTTAGGAGAGGAGAGAAAATTAAACTTGCAGAAAGAATCCTAGTGTTATAGAGCTGCAGCTCTAAAGCAATAATTCTGAATAGGAAAAGAACAAACTTCTATTTACACAGCTCATTTCAGAACCTCAGGGCATCCCAGAGCACATTACAGCCTGTTAACTACCTTTGAAATGTAGTCACTGTTGTAATGTAACGGCAGTCAATTTTTGCACAGCAAGATCCCACAATAATAAAAGAGACACATGATTGGATACCTTCTTTTAGTAATGTTGATTGAGAGATAAATGTTGGTCAAGGTACTGGGCGAACTCCCTTGCTCTTCAAATAATGCCATGGGCTTACTTACATCCACCTGAGGTGCCATACGGGGCCTCAGTTTAACGTGTCATCTGATAGCTACCATTCTCAACAAGGAGTACAGCACCACACTGAAGTGTCCACCTGGATTATGTGCTCAAATTTCTGGAATAGGGCTTGAAACCACAGTAATCTGACTCAGAGAGCTACCACTGAGCTAAGGTTGAGTTTAAACACGTAATTAAGAAATGTGACAAATAGTCTGATCGCGTAATGCTCAAGTTTGTTTGCTTAACTGTAAAATACTATTTCTGACTTAACTATTGCTTCCTGAGAATCTGAAGTTGAATACAAGGCTGCAGAACTACAAGAACATTATGTTCTTTATTCTTCCTCCCTTTCTTGAGATATCATATTGATATGGTGTAACTGGGCACCAGAGAGAAAGATAATTGCTGTGTGAATTGGTGATATGACGGTGTCGATTTTTGCTCCATAAAACTTGAGTAATTTTTGATAATGACTTGATACGTTTTCTTTAAAAAAGGACAGCAACAATGTTGCCAGGTGCTGTATGCATCTAATAATTGTGTGAAATAGCGTAGTTTGTGATTTGTTGCACCTAGCTGAAGAACAGAACCGTTTCTATGTCATTCACATACTACTGTATTTCTTACTGCAGGAGAAAAGAATTCCCCCTCCCGTGCCAAAGAAACCACCAAAGGGTCAAGTGCCCCTCAAACGTGAAAAATCGCTGGAAGCCACAGAGAAACAAAGGCAGGAGGCACGGAAGCGCCTGATGGCAGCCAAGCGAGCTGCATCTGTGAGACAGAACTCTGCCACAGAGAGTGCGGACAGCATTGAGATCTATATCCCAGAGGCCCAGACCAGACTATAAGCCACACTGGATAGTAACTGTGATAACTTTACAATCACAGAGCGAGTTGTTTGTAGCATATTCATGTTACAGGTTCATTAGAGATACAACCAAGTGTTTGTATCCCTTCAAGCCCTATTGGAGCATTAAAAATCAGGACAGTTATGAGCAGGTGTGGCATTCTTAATAAACCCAGGAAAAGGATTGTAAACTGCTCTAACATATTCTACCATTAATGTAGCTACATAAAATACTTGCTAACTGCCATGTCATTTGCATGGCTTCACATTAATTGTTGTTGCTGTTGCATTTTTGTAATTTCTGTATTCTGGCTCCATTGAATCATCCACATATACAGTTAAGTTTCAGCTACTGATGGTAGTTTAAATACAATTAAGAAAAAATGTTAAAATGTATGTTTGCACAGCAATAGAAAACACTTTAATACTGCTGAAAGGTCTTTTGGGAAATTGATGTCTTCCTAAGCATAGATGTTAGAATTTAGGACCAAGATTAATTATTTCAGAATAGATGAATACATAACTCTTAACACCTCACACTTTTGTAACTGGATTTTGACAGCAGTGAACCATAAATGTACAAACAGCACCATGAACAAATGGCAAGGAACATTGTCTTTTGTTCTTTGAAGTGCACAACCTTCAGAAACTACATGCATTCACAAGCACATGGGTTAACAGTGATGCATTAAACACAAACTAAAATCTTGAATGGCAGATTTTAAAGATGTCCCATGGATTGTCCATCTGCTCCAGCAGTTGTTACAAAAGGGAGGAATGGCTGGGAAAGAGAATCTTTTTATAATGAGCGAAATGGGATAGTTGCAGGCAACTCATTAGATAAATTGAGTAAATGAAAGCCATGAGTAAAATGGGCTTCCTAATCTTTGTGTTCCCTAATTCCATGTAAATTCAAGAATAGCACTGGAGTGCTTCTTTCTGTACTTTTTAATTGGCAGTAGTTTGGTAAGAGCATATGGAAATGGGAAAATCTAATCGATAAACATGTCATTGTAAATGAGCCATTTGAGTGATGCAGTAAATATACAGTGTATACTTTTGAAAGGTATTGCCAATCATGGTTATGATGTTTATTTACAGAGGAGGGGTTTGCTTCTAAAATTCACCAGATAAGGGCTAGTGATTATTTGCCGTATCCTGAGAACAAACTGATCTGATCCTATCAGGTGTCTGACATTTTTTTAACTGAGTCTTTTATCAATTTCCCTTTGATCTATAATATCCAATACTTCACTGTTACGATTTGTACATGCTTTTGATTGAAATGTGTCCAATGATGTAGCTGCTAGAGTAAAATTACCAGTTATAAGTAATGTACTTTTGTCAGTGTGCTAAGCTCTTTCATTTTCTATTATTACACTTTAAAGAACTTGGAGACCTGGGCTGGTAATGCATTACTTAAATGCATTAATCTGTGCCTATTATAAATATATATATACATATGTGATATGAAAATAATTTCTTTTTTTAAAAAAAACAAGTATGTGTTTTTGTCTAGACAGAAATGTTTCCCCTCATTCTCTCCGCCCTCCTCCCAACCCCTGAAAACATGTGGTTTGCTCAGAGTTATTGGGTAAGAGAACCTATGTTAAATGTTCATTGTACTGCATCACTATTCAATCACCTGGAAACAGTCATATGAAATTTTAAAACCTACAATGTTCGTTTGTGGTGAACCTTTACTGTGAATTTGGAGGACAACATACCTGAACAATTTGTTGGAAAATGGTACTTCCTGTATCTCCATTGGTGGCATTTCCTTGTTCTCTGCACTTGTGGCCTAAATAATTGGCTTTAGCCTCTCTCACAACTTTCTATCCACCTGGGCTTAATAGAGCAATATGTGGATGTCACCCTGCACTCTTTTTTTAATACAAGTATGAATCAGTAGAACTGTTCTACCAGAATACATTGATTGCTTGTGAAAGTCAGTAACTGTGAATGATGTTACTTCCCACAGCGTATGGAAAGAAAAAGTAAATTATTTGTGTGACCAAGATTAAAAGCTTGTGGCAACTGGGCCCAATAAAACTCC
Source organism: Carcharodon carcharias (assembly GCF_017639515.1). NCBI lineage: Eukaryota > Metazoa > Chordata > Chondrichthyes > Lamniformes > Lamnidae > Carcharodon > Carcharodon carcharias. The sequence continues at coordinate 123,676,938 of NC_054472.1, read as the reverse complement.
CTAACTATGTATCCAACCACTGGTCAGATTTCAAGATGAATGGTATATGTAAAAGTTGTTAAATTTTTGTTACCTCATTTATATTTATTGTTTAAATGGAATCCTTAACTTATCAATGACTAAAGAGATTTCTCTGTAATTCAAATTACTAGGAGTATGGGATACTGAATAGAAAGCAAATTACCAGAGAAACCTGAGATGAATTCCCACTCTAATTTCAAAATAGTTTGTGCAATGGTAGTGTTTAATTATTCAAATAAAGTTTTCTGTAAATAATTGGATGTTTCCCATGATGTAAAAAAATTACTTAATTAAAATGATGTACACTTAATTCCTGAGTTATGTGTTGTCTGAAACCCTTTTTCATTTTAATCTTCTGTCTTGTTCTGAAGACATAGACTTCATTGAATGCTACCAGAGGCATTGGCAGGACTTCAGACCCTCCCTTAAGTGACCATTCTGCATGCACATCATTAGATAATGATAATCAGCAGGCTATTTAACCAGAAATGACAAGACAACTGAACCCCCTCTTGACACCCAACAGCTATTTTCCAGCAGGCATCAGAGGAGACCAATCAGAAAGGAATACTCATACTGATTTTCCCCTTCCTTTGCTAAAAGGGGCAAATGCAAACTGCAGCACTATTGATCCTGACGCATATGAGTCAAGCCTGGTCTCTGTGTGTCTTAGTATAGAGTATAATGTCGAGAAGTGTGAATTTATTCACTTTGGTCATAAGGATAGAAAAGCAGAATATTTTTAAAAGGTGTGAAAGATGTGTTTATGTGCAAAAAAACTTGGGTGTGCCCATACAAGGAACGCAGAAAGTTAGCATGCAGGTGAAGCAAACAATTAGGAAGATAAATGGCATGTTGGCTTTATTGTAAGAGGATTGGAGCACAGAAATGAAGTCTTGCTACAGTTCTACAGGGTTTTAATGAGACCACATTTTGAATACTGTGCACAGTTTTGGTCTCCACATTTAAGAAAGGATATACTTACACTGGAGGCGGCACAGCGAAAGTTCACTAAATTAGTCCCTAAGATGCGGGGGGGGGTTGACTTATGATGAGAGGCTAAGTAAGTCAGGCTAATATTCTATCGAATTTAAGAAGAATGAGAGGTGATCTCATTGAAACCTGCAAAATTCTGAAGGGGCTTGATAGGGTAGACGTTTTTTTCCACTGATGAGGGAGTCTAAAACACGGGGACACAGTCTCAGGATAAGGGGCCAATCATTTAGGACTGAGATGAAGAGAAATTACTTCACTCAAAGGGTGAATCTTTGGAATTCTCTGCCCAGAAGGATTGTGGACACTCCATCATTGAATACATTTAAGGCTGGGGTAGACGGATTTTTGGTGTCTCAGGGAATTACGGGATATGGGGAACAGGCAGGAAAATGGAATTGAAACCCAAGATCAGCCATGATCGTATTGCAGAGCAAGCTCAACGGGCCATATGGTCTACTCCTATTTCTTGTGTCCTTGTGTAGTACGGCATCAGGCAGGATATTCATCCAATGAAGTATGAGGAGAAAGGGGTGCTGATACATAACTTATCTACACTACACCTACCCCCATTTCTTGTCTGAGGGGGTGATCCCTCCCTTTGAATGGTTTCATTATCGGCAGGCACCTTTGGTATCTCATACAACCGGCTATTATTCACAATAATAATGTCAGAATGCTATCAAACAAGAAGGGGAAGCTGAGCCTTATAGTCATTTGATGTCCACCCATGCACACTTAATCAGCAAGGTTTCCTAGCTACTTTTTCCCTTCCTAACTCGGGGACATTATGGGCAATTTTTACATCTTCATTGAGATCAGCACAGAAGCACAGTGAAACACTATTGTCAAGAATACTGCCCTCTTCCTGTGAGCACTATTGTTCACAGTCCAAAAAGTATTATATTTTATACTAATGCAGGTACATTCTCATATACATTAGAACTTATTAGTCTCTAATTTGTCACACTGCTTGTCTGGCATACAACAAAATATTGGAAAGTTGGAAGCCATTGCCTTCAACTGCCTCAACACCAACTCTGTTACCTTGCCACAAAATCTATTCCTCTCCCTAGCAGTTACCTGAGGTGGAACCAAATCATTAGCAGCCTTGCTGCCCTATATAACACCATGAGCTTTTTTTTTATCCTTTAATAGCACATGAGCATTGCTGACAAGGCCCATCCTCACTTGCCATTGAATAGGCGATGGTGAGCCGCCTTTTTGAACAGCTGCAGTTCATGTGTCATAGGAACGCCCAGTGCTGTTAGGGAGTTCCAGGATTTTGATCTAGTAACAGAAAAGGAATGGTGATATAGTTCCATGTCAGGATGGTGTGTGCCTTGGAGGGGAACTTGCAGGTAGTGGTGTTCCCATGCATCTGCTGCCCTTGTCTTTGTGTGTGGAGAGGTCTCTGGTTTGGAAGATGCAGTTGAAGGAGGCTTGGCGATTTGCTGCAGTGCATCGTGTATATGGGCATTGCTGCTACAATGCGTTGGTGTTGGAGGGAGTGAATGTTTAAGGTGGTAGATGAAGTAGAGATCAAGTGAGCTGCTTTGTCTTGAATAGTGTCTTGAGTGTAGTTGCAGCTGCACTCATCTAGATAATTGGAGAGTATTCCAACACACTCCTGACTTGTGTCTTATAGATGTGGACAGGTTTTGGGAAATCAGGAGGTGAGTTACTTGCCACAGAACTCCCAGCCTCTAACCTGCTCTTGTAGCCACAGTATGACCACATATCCACTGCATCATCAAGACCACCCATACCACAGTTCAAATGTTGCTGAAAACCTTATACATGCCTTTGTTATCTCTAGTTTTGACTATTCCAGTGCTTTCCTGGTCAGCCTCTCATCTTTCACCCTTCCATCTTCCACCCTCCTTAAACATGAGCTCATCTAAAACTCTGCTGCCTGTGTCTTAACTTGCACCGAGTCCAATACTTCCTTATACCTATGCTCACTGACCTACATTGGCTGCTGGTACATCAATGCCTCAATTTAAAAAATATCATTTTTGTTTTCAAATCCCTTCTTGGCCTGGTTTCAAATCCCTTCTTGGCCTCCCTATCTGTAACCTCCTCAAGATCTACAACTCGCTGAGATCTCACCACTTCCCAATTCTGGCCCTTGCACAGGCCCAATTTTATTATCAACCATAACTCTGTTGCCTAGACCTTAAGCTCTAGAATTCCCTCCCTTAACCTTTCTACCTTGCTAGCTTTAAGAGGTTCTTCAAAACCTAGCTTTCGGTTATCTGTCCAAATATCTCCTGTGGCTCGGTGTCAAATTTTGTTTGATAACCGTCCTGTGAAGCATTATGGAACCTTTTATTGCATTAAAGATGATTTGTACATGACAGTTACATAGAAACATAGAAAATAGGAGCGGGAGTCGGCCATTCATTATGATCACGGCTGATCATCCAACTCAATAGGCTGCTCCCGCTTTCTCCCCATATCCTTTGATCCCTTTCGCCCCAAGAGCTATATCTAACTCCTCCTTGAAAACGTACAATGTTTTGGCCTCAACTACTTTCTGTGGTAGCGAATTCCACAGCCTCACCAGTCTCTGGGTGAAGACATTTCTCCTCATCTCAGTCCTAAATGGTGCACCCCGTATCCTCAGACTGTGACCCCTGGTTCTGGACTCCCCCTCCATCGGGAACATCCTTCCTGCATCTACCTGTCTAATCCTGGTAGAATTTTATAGGTTTCTATGAGATCCCCCCTCATTCTTCTGAACTCCAGCGAATATAACCCTAACCGACTCAATCTCTCCTCATATGTCAGTCCCGCCATCCCAGGAATCAGTCTTTACTGCACTCTCTCTATAGCAAAAACATCCTTCCTCAGATAAGAAGATCAAACCTGCACACAATATTCCAGGTGTGGTCTCATCAAGGCCCTGTATAATTGCAGCAAGACATCCCTGCTCCTGTATTCGAATCCTCTCGTTATGAAGGCCAACATACCATTTGCATTTTTTTAACCACCTGCTGCACCTGCTTACCTTTAGCAACTGGTGTACAAGGACACCCAGGTCTCATTGTACATTTCTCTCTCTCAATTTATAGCCATTCAGATAATAATCTGCCTTCCTGTTTTTGCTACCAAAGGGGATAACCTCACATTTATCCACATTATACTGCATCTGCCATGCATTTGCCCACTCACTCAGCTTGTCCAAATCACACTGAAGCATCTCTGCATCCTCCTCACAGCTCACCCTCTCACCCGGCTTTGTGTCATCTGCAAATTTGGAGATATTACGTTTAGTTCCCTCATCTAAATCATTAATATATATTGTGAATAGCTGGGGTCCCAGCACCAATCCCTGTGGTACCTCACTAGGCACTGCCTGCCATTCAGAAAAAGATCCTAGTCTTTGTTTCCTGTTTGCCAGCCAGTTTTCTATCTATCTCTATACACTACCCCCAATCTATGTGCTTTAATTTTATATTCTAATCTCTTATGTGGGACTTAGTCAAAAGCCTTCTAAAAGACCATATCCACTGGCTCCCCCTCATCAACTCTACTAGTTATATCCTTGAAAAATTCCAGTAGATTTGTCAAGCATGATTTCCCTTTTGTAAATCCATGCTGACTCTACCTGATTCTGCCACTGTTTTCCAAGTGCTCAGCTTTTAAATCTTTTAAGATGGACTTTAAAATTTTCCCCACTGCTGATGTCAGGCTGACTGGTCTATAATTCCCTGTTTTCTCTCTCTCTCCCTTTTTAAATAATAGGGTTACATTAGCTACCCTCTAATCTGTAGGAACTGTTCCAGAGTCAATAGAATCTCGGATGGTGACCACCAATGCATCCACTATTTCTAGGGCCACTTCTTTAAGTAATCTGGGATGTAGATTATCAGGCCCTGGGGAGTAATCGGCCTTCAATCCCATCAATTTCCCCAAACCATTTCCCTACTAATACTGATTTCTTTCAGTTCCTCCCTCTCACTAAACCCTGTGTTCGCCAACATTTCTGGCATGTTATTTGTGCCCTTTTTTGTGAAGACAGAACCAAAGTATGTATTTAGTTGGTCAGTCATTTCTTTATTCCCCATTATAAATTCCCCTGTTTCTGACTGTAAGGGACCTACATTTGTCTTCACCAATCTTTTTCTCTATTTTTATGTGTCAAAATCAAAAATGCTTCAATGTAAAGAAATATGCACCCACCATTCTGACTTGGAAATATATCGCTGTTCCTTCACTGTTGCTGGGTCAAAATCCTGGAACTCCCTCCCTAACAGCATTGTGGGTGTACCTACACCACATGGACTTCAGCAGTTCAAGAAGGTAGCTCAGCACCACCTTCTCAAGGACAACTAGGGATGGGCAATAAGTACGGGCCCAGCCAGCGACACTCACATCCTGTGAATGAATTAAAAATGTTCATTTATATGAAGTTTGCCATAACCAGCTTGGATCAAACAATCAACATTATAAAAAGATGAAAGGTCTGATTAAAGGGTACAGACTTTAAACGTTATCTCTTCTCTCCACAGATGCTGCCAGATCTGCTGAATATTTCCAGCAGTTTATGTTTTTATTTCAAATTTCTACTATCCACAGCATTTTGCTTTTGGATATCATGAAAGGGCATTTTTGTCAATAGGGTGAAAACAAGCAGAGAGCAGAACACACAATGGGTCTGATTGATTCACAATATCTCTTTGTTGCCCTGGTTAGTAGCTCTGGTTAGGAAATTTTCCAACTCAACAGATCCACCTCAGTTTAAAGGGCCCAATGTTCGCTATGGGGAGGCAGGGGCGAGATTGAGTTCAGCTTGTTGACTCTGGAACCAGATCATAGATGGCCATAGCAGCAGCAGAGTGCTGAGGAGGTTGTTAAGGTTGTTTTAGAAAGTGTTAGGCCCTCTACCCCTCAGCCCCTCACCCTCACCCATTCCCCATGCCCCCTCCCTGCCTACCCACACCCACCCATCCCCCATGCCCCCTCAAACCTCATGTTCCCTCATACGCCATGCTAACTCATGCCCACCATCTACCCCCATGATGCCTCCCTCTATGCCACCTCCATTTCCATTCACCCAGTATCCACTATGGGCAAACCTCAGGAGCCATTTGGAGATAAAAAAGACTAAACTGCTAACAATCCAATATAGCTATCACTCATACACATTTGATACTGAAAAATGCTCTCATTCATGAAACCCACTCAAAGGTTTTAAATGCCCTCAAGTATTCAACTTGTTATAAAAACAAAGTTCTATTCAGTAACCACTTCAAAGACAGCTAATTCTTTAATATCCCCTTTAAACTGTTAATGAAAATGTGAACATAACCCCGGTGCTAAGTGCCTTTGCAGTTTTTTAAACTCATCCAAGCATTCAAAATGCCTCCACCATATGAATTAGGAGCAGGAGTAGGCCATTTAGCTTCTCAAGCCTGCTCCACCATTTAATAAAGTCATTGCTAATTTGATTGTGGCCTCAACTTCACATTCCACCTACGCATGATAACTTTTAACTCCCTTGTTAGTCAAGAATCTATCCCCTGCCTTAAAAATATTAATTTTACCTCCGCTGCTCTGTGGGGAAGAGAGTTTCAAAAATTCACAATGCTCTGAGAGAAAAAACTTCTCATCTCTGTCTTAAATGGGTGACTTCTTATATTTAAATTGTGTCCTCTAGTTCTAGTCTCTTCCCTATCCTCTCAGCATCCACCTTGTCAATCCCCTCAGGATCTTATATATTTAAATAAGATCACCTCTCAATCTTCTAAACTCCAATCGATACAAGCCCAGCCTGTCCAACCTTTCCCCGTAAGATAACCCTCCTGTTGAGACTTGTGAGTCCCAATTGCATGCTAGCTGCTGGGTGACCGAGTTGGTACTTTAGATAGAGTAGATCAGCAGACACTTCTTGGGTGGAAACATATTCTGTTTAGTTACGAAGTACTCAGCAGCTACTAATGTGTGGTTCACATCAAACCCTTTCTCCATACTTATGACCACTAACTACGGCCTACAGATGTAGCCCGTGCTACTCTACTATTGGTTACACAAGATCATGTGATTTTCCTTTTTACATCCGTCATAAAGGTATACTACACATTAGGTAAAACCATAATTGCCATAAGCCCCATCCAAGGTATCAGTCCAGTGAACTTCTCTGAACTGCTTCTAATGCATTTATATTCTTTCTTACATAAGGGGACCAAAATTGTATATAGTTCTCTAGATGTGGTCTCACCAACAACTTGTACAACTGTAGCAAAACATCCCTACTTTTTTATTTCATTCCCCTTGCAATAAATGACAGCATTCCATTTGCCTTCCTAATCAGTTACTATACCTTCATATTAACTTTTCCTGATTCAGGTTCCAGAACACCCAGATCTCTCTGCACCTCCAGAACTAGCTGCACCCTTAGCCAAGCTGTTCCAGTACAGCTAGAACACTGGCATCTACCTAGCAATGTGGAAAATTGTCCAGGTATATCCAGTCCACAAAAAGCAGGACTAATCCAACCCACCAATTACTGCCCCATCAATCTACTCTCAATCGTCAGCAAAGTGATGTAAGAGGTTATTGACAGTGCTATCAAGCAGCACTTACTCAGAAATAACCTATTCACTGATGCTCAGTTTGGGTTCTACCAGGGCCACTCAGTTCCTGACATCATTACAGCCTGGGTTCAAACATGGACAAGAGAGCTGAACTCCAGAGGTGTGGTGAGCGTGACTGTTCTTGAGATCAAGGCCACATTTGACCGAGTGTAGCACGAAGGAGACCTGGAAAGGCTGGAGTCAATGGAAATTGGGGGAAACTCTATGCTGATTGGAATCATACCTAGCACAAAGGAAGATGGTTGTGGTTGTTGGAGGTCAATCATCTCAATCCCAGGATATTGCTGCAGGAGTTCCTCAGGGTGATGTCCTAGGCCCATCCATCTTCAGCTGCATCATCAATGACCTTCCTTCCATCATAAGGTCAGGAGTGGGGATGCTCGCTGATGATTACACAATGTTCAGCACCATTTACAACTCCTCAGATACTGAAGCAGTCCATGTCCAAATGCAGCAAGACCTGGACAACATTCAAGCTTGCGCTGGTAAGTGGCAAGTAACATTTGTGCCACACAAGTGTCAAGCAATGCCTATCTTCAACAAGAGACAACCTAATCATCTCCTTTTGACATTCAATTGCATTACCATCACTGAATCCCCCACTATCAACATATTGGGGAGTTACCATTGACCAGAAACTGAACTGGACTAGCCATATAAGTACTGTGTCAACAAGAGCAGGGCAGAGGCTTGGAATTCTGCAGCGAGTAACTCACCTCCTGACTCCTCAAAGCCTGTCCACCATCTACAAGGCACAAGTCAGGAGTGTGATGGAATACTCTTCAATGGTCTGGATGAGTGCAGCTCCATCAACACTCAAGAAACTTGACACCGCCCAGGACAAAGCAGCCTGCTTGATTGGCACCTCATCCAGTACCTCCAACATCCACTCCCTCCACCACCGACACACAATGGCAGCAGTGTGCAGTCTCTTCAAGATGCACTGCAGCAACTCACCTAGGCTTCTTTGACAGCACTTTCCAAACCCGTGACCCCTATCACCTAGAAGGACAAGGGCAGCAGATTCATGAAAACACCATCACCTACAAGTTCCCCTCCAAGCCACCCACCATCCTGACTTGGAAATATGTTGCCATTCCTCCACTGTCACTGGGTCAAAATCCTGGAACTCCCTCCCTAACAACACTGTGGGTGTATCTACACCTCATGAACTTCAGCAGTTCAAGAAGGTGGCTCACCAACACCATCTCACGGGCAATAGGGATGGGCAATAAATATGCTGTCCTAGCCAGTGATGCCCATATCCTGTGAAAGAATTTAAAAAACTAAGTTCTGTAATCTCTCTCCATTTAAAAAATATACTGCTTTTCTTTTCTCTCAGACAGTCATTGTATGTCGAATTCTCTTCCTCAGAAAATGATGGAGGCTAGGTCATTGAAATTATTCAAGGCAGAGTTAGATAGATTTTTGATAGACCAGAGAGTCAAGGCTTTGGGGCAGGCAGGAAAGCGGAATTGAGACCACAACCATATCAGCCATGATCTAATCGAATGGTGGAGCAGGCTTGAAGGGCTGAATGGCCTACTCCTGCTCTGATGTCCTGTCTTCTTATGTCCTATATTCTTATAGGCTAATGGCATGTTTCATTTATTGTTAGCATTCCTTTTCCTGACTAAATAGTGCGTGGAAAATTTGGCAAGTGATTGATTTAGGAGAGTTTCATTTGTTTGTTCAAGTTTCTGTCGAGCAATTGCTGCGCTTTTGTGGCACTTTTGCAGTTCGAGCTGTCTCCACTCCAGCTACCAAGCGCCACTCCCACTTCTGCCGTTGCAGCATCCAGTCAGACTGTGGGCTCAGCAGACAGTTAATAGGGGAAGGTCAACTTTTTTCCTTTGACTCAATATCCGCTTTACAAAAAGTTTGGATCATGGAGAGCGGGTCCTTTGTAATTTGCAACCTTCAGCCGTGAAAGGTGTGCTTTGCTCTCAACAGCACATGGTCAGTCTTAGGGCAATATTACTACCATCTATTCACAACAAGCTGGTGTTAAACCTGTAAAACTACAACCCTCTTTGTTAATATTTAGTCGCCTTTTGTGATGTTAAAATGTGAGACAACTCAATGGCCTTGTAGTTTCACCCATCCCACTCTGGAATTCAGAGAATGTGTCACTAAACACTTGTTTCTTCGCATCTCAAGATTTTCTCGGCTCTGGCTGCCAAAGACACTTCATTCTAATTGCAGCCAAATTAGCAATTGCATGCCATGGAATAAAGAATAAATCTAAACCAATACAATGTACAGATGTCTAGTATTTCAAGTGCAGGAAAATAGCTGTTCTGATGTCAATTTAAAAGTGTCAGTAAGGGCTGGCACATAAACAGTGCTAAAAAATGTATTCTGTTCCAGCCCCCCACCCTACCAGTCACACACTCACACAGCGCCCACAGTGACACATATAGATACTGCACTCATAACGTATTCACACACAGGCATACATGTTCATAATCACATACAATCCCCACACCCACTCCTACAATCACTGAGAGCCACAGAACCACTAAAGTGGCTGAAGGATCATTTTACTACTGGTTAGGACAGTATTGGGGCAGGGATGGAATGGTTGGGGCAGTCATATTCAGTTAGAACACTTGTTTTTCTGCTGCTTCACTCTAGGATTAAATTGTACCATACTGCGACACATTTGGTCAATGTGACGGAGAGTGCTAACATTCCTGCTTGTGGATATTTGTAAAAAAAATGTAGTTGAGTAAAGAATTGTGGGGTGTGAGGACACAGCACCAACAGATGCCCAGACATAGTGTGGCATTCTTCCCCATCAATATTATGGCAGAAAGCAATGGAAAGGTCAATTTAACTCCTTAATTGAAGCATTAATGAGCAATTAAAATTCTGTACAAAAACAGAAACACCTGGAAAAACTCAGCAGGTCTGGCAGCATCGGCGAAGAAGAGCAAAGTTGACGTTTCGAGTCCTCATGACCCTTCAACAGAACTATTAAAATTAATTAAAATTCTGTGATATGAGAACTAAATCAAAAATGCACTTTTGGTCAGGCTTGGATTCAGAGAGTTGAAGTATTGAATACTGTATATAGTTATTTGGTAGTACAGAACTTGAGTGTTGCTGAAAAAAGAGACAGGTTTAAACTTTTCATCTTGCAGTCATCAGGGGGAGAAACAACAATTTATACTGTATGTAAAAAGAACGCAGATTGGTTGACAAGTGGCGTTGACTGACAGTTAACCGCCAAGAATTGTTTGAAATTTAAACCAGCAGCATAACTTTGATTGGTCAAGGCATTGCCATGAGGAATGAGTTAGCAAATAGCTGCCACTTATTTTGTTTTGCTGAAACTGGTGTAATGTGTGTACATGTTCTTTCTGTCTGCAAAGAACAGGGCCCTATCTATTAATACATGTAATTTCCATTACATGCAAATGTGCCACATTATGAGCCTGACTGACAATCTTAAATTGGTTGTCAGTGTAATTATTAGCACATTGAGGATTATTTAGCAAATATTGTCCAATCGTGGAATCACATCTAATGTCAGGCACTGTGTTTTGAGTTTTGCAAGTACGGGCTGGGTGGGTGCTGTCTGTACTTTGCCCATTGCGAACAGTAGCTGGGACATGCTGTTTGATACAATCCACCAGTCTTTGGACGTACAACCAACATACCTAGCATCACACTGGCACTGAAATCATTTTGCGCTGCATATCATGCAAACTCATGAATGGGCCTAAGGCTGTCATTTTCAAAAAGTGCTCAGTGTACTTCAAATTACCCTGGAATGGCAAGGTTTCTTAGAAATTTGAGCAACAGGTGAAGCTAGATGTTTCATGCTGCTAGAGGCAATAGCAACACGAGTGGTATTTGCCACTAATAGGATGCTGCCGTCAAGTCAAAAAGACCTTCTGCCTATCACACAAATGAGTAATGTGGTATATGAATACACAGGGCTATGTTCTTTGCAGACAGAAAGAACATATATACACATTGCGCCTGTTTCAGCTAAATAAAATAAGCTACAGCTATTCACTGACTCATTCCTCAGAGAGATACCTTGACCAATCAGGGTCAAGCTGCTGGTTTAAATTTCAAAAAATGCTTGGCAGTTAACTGTCAGTCACCATCAGTGGTGCATGCTCCATGGCAATGCCACTTGCAAACCAATCAGCACTCTCTTCACATAAAGTATAAATTGTTGGTATTCTTACAAGCATTCTGACGAGTGCAAGATGAAAAGCTTAGGCATGGATCTTTTCTTAGGAGTATTATAGAAATATTATGATTTTTTTCCCACCAATATTCTCCCATCTTTATGCTTTTATGACTTTCTATTACATACTCCACAGCTGGACTTCTGGATTTTTAACATATTTTTGGAGGCTTAAGTAGGTCATTATTGCTTCTGAAGATCTGCAAGTCCACCAGGATTTGTTGAATTTCAAAGTTAGGATTTAGGAATGTTGCATTTCTGCAATATCGTTGGGATTTCATTTCATTTACTTCTCTTCCAGTTTTCACCCAAAGGAATGTTGACCACTGGAGGATCAAACTGTGAGCACACAGAAATAAACACAGGAAATACTCAGCAGGCCTGGCAACATCTGTGGAGAGAGAAACAGAGTTAACATTTCAAGTCCAATATGACTTCTTCAGGACTCAGAGTTAATGTTTCAGGTTTGTGACCTTTCACTGTGTTCTGATGAAAGGTCACAGACCTGAAATGTTAACTTTGTTTTGCCCTCCACAGATAATGAGTATTTCCAGCATTTTCTGTTTTAATTTCAGATTTTCTACAATACTTTGATTTTGTAGAGCAGAGTTAATTCCAGTTTGGGACACAGGGACATAGGAACAGGAGTAGGCCATTCAGCCCATCGAGCCTGCTCTGCCATTCAATACAATCATTGCTGATCATCCACTTCAATGCCTTTTTCCCACACTATCCCCATATCTTTATATGTTATTGTATTTAGAAATTTGCCAATTTCTGCTTTAAATATGCTCAATGATTGAGCTTCCACAGCTCTCTAGGGCAGAGAATTCCAAAGATCCACAACCCTCTGAGTAAAAGAATTTCTCCTCAACTTGGTCCTAAGTGGCCTTAGTTTGAAATTGTGTCCCCTGGTTCTAGACTGTCTGGCCAGGGGGAAACATCTTACCTGCACCTACCCTGTCTATCCTTTTAAGTACTTTGTAGGTTTCCATTAGATCATCTCTCATTCTTCGAAACTCTAGAGAATATATGCCCAGTTTTCCCAATCTCTCTTCATAGGATAGTCTCGCTATCCTAGGAACAAGTCTAGTGAATCTTCATTACATTCCCTGTATGGCATTAGTATCTTTCTTAAGGTAAGGAGACAAAAACTGCGCACAATACTCCAGGTGCAGTCTAACCAAGCTTCCATACAATTGAAGTAAGACTTTGCTACTCCTGTACTCAAATCCTCTTGCAATAAAGGTTAACATTCCATTAGCCTTCCTAATTGCCTGCTGCACCAGCATGTTAGCTTTCAGTGATTTATTGACATGGACACCCAAGTCCCTTTGTACATCTACACTTTCTAATCTCCTGCCACTTAAGAAATACTCTGCACATCTGTTCCTTCTACCAAAGTAGATAACTTCTCATTTTTCCACATTATATTCCATCTGCCATGTTCTTGCCCACTCACTAAGTTTGTCCAAATCCCCTTGAAGCCGCTTTACATCTTCCTCACAGCATATATTTCGACCTAGATAAAAACAAAAAAACTGCGGATGCTGGAAATCCAAAACAAAAACAGAATTACCTGGAAAAACTCAGCAGGTCTGGCAGCATCGGCGGAGAAGAAAAGAGTTGACGTTTCGAGTCCTCATGACCCTTCGACAGAACTTGAGTTCGAGTCCAGGAAAGAGCTGAAATATAAGCTGGTTTAAGGTGTGTGTGTGGGGGGCGGAGAGATAGAGAGACAGAGAGGTGGAGGGGGTTGATGTGGTTGTAGTTGTTGGTGTGGTTCTATCACTGCTTGTTTGTCCCTACAACCACACCAACCCCTTCCACCTCTCTGTCTCTCTATCTCTCCGCCCCCCCACACACACACCTTAAACCAGCTTATATTTCAGCTCTTTCCTGGACTCGAACTCAAGTTCTGTCGAAGGGTCATGAGGACTCGAAACGTCAACTCTTTTCTTCTCCGCCGATGCTGCCAGACCTGCTGAGTTTTTCCAGGTAATTCTGTTTTTGTTTTATATTTCCACCTAGCTTTGTACCATCCATGAACTTGGAAATATTACATTTGGTCCCCACATCCAAATCATTGATAAATATTGTGAACAGCTGGGGCCCAAGAACTGATCCTTGTGGCACGCCGCTAGTCACAGCCTGCCAACACGAGAATGACCCGTTTATTCCTACTCTCTGTTTTCTGCCCGTTAACCAATCCTTATTCCATGCCAGTATATTATCTCCTATCCCATGTTCTTTAATTCTGCTAAACAACCTCCAGTGGGAGACTTAATCAAAAGACTTTTGAAAATCCAAGTACACCAATGGGGTGGCAGTGGTGTAGGGGTAATGTTACTGGTCTAGATGCCAAGTCTAATGCTCTGGGCACATGGATTTAAATCTCACCATAGCAGCTGGTGGAATTTAAATTCAGTTAATGAAATCTGGAATTAAAAAGGTACTCTCCGTAATGGTGACCATGAAACTATTATAAAGTACAAGAGCAGAAAGGTTATAATGAACTTATATAAGACACTGGCTAGACCTCAGCTGGAGTATTGCATTCAGTTCTAGGTGCCACACTATGGGAAGGATGTGAACACATTGGAGAGAGTGTAGAAGAGGTTTATGAGAATGGTTCCAGGAATGAGACACTTCAGTTATGAGAAAAGATTGGAGAAGATGAGACTATTTTCCTTGGAGAGGAGAAGGCTAAGAGAGACTTGATAGAAGTTTTCAAAATCATGAGGGGTCTGGACAGAGTAGATAGGGGGAACTTGTTCATAAATGGATCAAGAACCAGATGGCACAGTTTTAAGTGTTTTGCAAAAGAAGCAAATGCAAGATGAGTAAAAAACTTTTTCACACAGCCAGTAGTTAGAGTCTGGAATGCACTACCTGGAAGTGTGATGGAGGCAGGTTCAACTGAAGCATTCAAAGGGGCATTGGATGGTTATTTAAATAGAAACAATGTGCAGGGTTACGAGGAAAAGGCAGGAGATTGGCACTAAGTTAAAATACTCAGAGAGCCAGTGCAGACACAATGGGCTGAATGGTCTCATTCTACACCGTAACAATTCTGTGATTCTGCAACCGACTCTCCTTTATCAATTCTGTTAGTAATGTCCTCAAAAAACTCCAACAGGTTCATTAAACATGATCTCCCATTCATAAATCTACGTTGACTATGCCCAATCAGAGCACTATTATCTAAGTGTTCATTTATCACATCCTTTATAATAGATTCCAGCATCTTCACTGCTACTGATATAAGGCTAACAGGTCTGTAGTTCCCCATTTTCTCACTCCTTCCCTTCATAAATAGTGGGGTGACATTTGCTACCTTCCAATCTACAGGAATCATTCCAGAATCTATGGAATTTTGGAAGATGATCACCAATGCATCCACAATCTCCATAGCTACCTCTTTTAGCACTCTGAGGTAGAATATCAGGTCCCAGGAACTTATCAACCTTCAGTCCCACTACTTTCTCCAATACAACCTTCTTTCTTACTTATACTAATTTTCTTCAATTCCTCATTGTCCCTAATTCCTTGGATCTCTAATTCTGGGAAAGTTACTATATCTTCCTCAGTGAAGATAGGCACACAGTAATTTAGCTTCTCTGCCATTTTTTTATTCTCCATTATAAATTCCCCTGACTCTGCCTGTAATGTACTTACATTTATCTTAGCCAAATGTTTCCTTTTTACATACCTATAGAGGCTTTTAGAGTCCGTTTTTATGTATTTTGCTAGCTTACATTCATATTCTATTCTCCCTTTCTTTGTTAGTTTCTTTGTCCTCCATTGCTGTATTCTAAAATGATCCCAATCCTCGGGTTTACTACTATTTCTGGCAACTTCATAGGCCTTTTCTTTTAACCTTATATGATCCTTAAATTCCTTTGTTAGCCATGGTTGACTGACTTTTCTTTTTGGGTTTTTGTGCCTTGAAGGAATGTATAATTGCTGTAAACTATGTGATAATTCTTTAAAGGCTATCCACTGCCTGTGTACTGTCATACCTTTTAACATATTTTCCTAACTCATCTCAGCCAATTTTCCCATCATACCTTAATAATTTCCTTTGTTCAAATTTAACACACTGGCTTCAGTTTGAAGAGCTCACTTTCAAACATAATGTAAAATTCTATCATATTATGATCACTCATCCCGAATGGTTCTTTTACAAAAAGATTATTGATTAGCCCTTTCTCATTACATAATATTAGATCTAAAATAGTCTGTTCTTTAGTCAGTTCCTCAACATACTGCTCTAGAAAACCATATCTAACACACTCCAGAAACTCATCTTCCACAGCATTGGTACTCATTAGGTTTACCCAGTCTATATGCAGTTTGAAGTCACCATTATCCATGCTACATGCTCCTATAATCTCCTGATTAATACAATGCCCCACATTACCATTAATGTTTGATGACCTATAAAAAAACTCCAACCAATGTTTGCTGTCCCTTGCTGTTTCTTAGCTCCCAACAAGTTCCACATTTTATAGTTCTGATCTGAGATCCTTTACCAATTTACTGATCCCATCCCTTATTATCAGCGCAACACCACCTCCTTTGCTTTTTTGCCTGTCCTTCCTAAATGTCGAATATCCTTGAATATTCAGTTCCCAGTCTTAGCCACTCTGTAGTCATGTTTCCTTAATAGCAATTACACCATACCCCTTTACCTCTATTTGTGCCTTTAAATCATCTATCTTGCTGCAAATGCTGCATGTAATCAGGTAGCATGCCCTTGGCTTTGTCTTTTTAATATTATTCTGCATTCTAAGCCTAGTTGATGCTCATCTTTGTTTCACCTGCCTTCTAATTTCGCTTGCTACTTCACTACTTTCTGTTACCAGCTTTACTTCCTTCCAATTTGAGCTAACCCTCAGGTTCCCATCCCCCAGACAAGCTAGTTTAAATCCTCCCCAACAGCACTATCACTTTGGTGATGTTAAAATTGTAATGGAATATTGATAAACTGTGCAGTACCTCCAGCCAGCATGCTTTCTTGTTGTCAAAATTCAAACAACTTTGCTTGCTTATTTTTATTTAGCGCCTTTACATAGCATTCAAAGCACAGGAACAAGTCATTCACCATTCCAGTGTATGACTGCGTTTAAGGTCCACATGGCCCAGCTATCATCTTACTTCATCTAATTCTGTCAGGGTATCCTTCTGTTTCTTTCTCCCTTAAGGAATTATCTACATTGCATTAATGCATTTTCCTAACTGCAATAGTAAAGAATATTTCAAATGGTCTTCATTTACTGTAAAGTGCTTTGGGACACCCTGAGATCATGAAAGGCACTATATAAATGCAAGTCTTTCTCTCCTATTATCTAGCCTCTCCTTAAATGCATAGCAAAACATCCCAAAGCACTGAAACAACCAATGACTTTGCAAATATAATAAAAAAAAGTTTCTAAACTGGCTAACTTATCCATTGATCTAATTAACATAAATATCCAGAACGCTTAAATATGAATGAAATTTGGAACTTACAGCACAATTCTATAAATTCTAAGTGATGTTTTCTATTGACCTGTAAATAACGTTATTTCATCTTTTACATAGAGATGGAGAGAGAAAACAGTGAACTATAGGCCAGTTAGCCTGACATCAGTCCTCAGGAAAGTGCTGGAATCTATTATTGAGAAAGTCTGAACAATGCATTTAGAAAATCATAGTATGATCGAAAGTCAACATGGTTTTATGAATGGGAAATTGTGTTTGACAAATTTATTGGAGCTTTTTGAGGATCTAACTAGTAGGGTAGATAAAGATGAGCCAGTGGATGTAGTATGCCTGGATTTCCAAAAGGCATTCGATAAGGTTAATAGGCAAGATAAGGGCTCATTGGGGGTAATATATAAGCACGGATAGAGGATTGGTTAATGGACAGAAAGCAAAGAAAAACCATAAATGTGGCATTTTCAAGTTTGTAGGCTGTGACTACTGGAATTCAGCGAGGATCAGTACTGGGGCCTCAATCTATATTACTGACTTAGACCCAAGTGACAGGAGGTAATGTATCTAAGTTTGCTGACAATATAAAGCTTGATAAAAATGTAAGTTGTGAGGAGGGCTCAGAGAGGCTGCAAAGAGCTATGAACAGGTTAGTGAATCACAGAATCACACAGTGCAGAAGATGCCCTTCAGCCCATCAATTCTGCACCGACACATGAGAAACACCTGACCTACTTACCTAATCCCATTTGCCAGCACTTGGCCCTTAGCCTTGAATGTTATGAAGTGAGTGGGCAACAAGATGACAGATGGAGTATAATGTAGGGAAGTGTGAGATTATTCACATTGGTCATAAGAATAGAAAACCGATTTTTCTTGAAAAGGCATGAAACTTTTAAATGTTGATGTTCAGAGAGACTTTGGTGTGCTTGTAAAAGGAAAACAGGAAGTTAGCATGCAGGTACAGCAAACAATTAGGAAGGCAAGTGGCATGATGGCCTTTCTGGCAAGGGGATTGGAGTATAGTAATAAAGAAATAAAAACAGAAAATGCTGGAAAAACTCAGCAGGTCTGGGAGCATCTGTGGAGATAGAAACAGAGTTAATGTTTTGAATCCTTACGTCTCTTCTTCAGAGCTAAAGTGAAGTAGAAATGTGATATATTTTATACTCTTTAAGAGGGGTGGAGTAGGTAGAACGAAATAGAAGGTCAGGGATTAAGAGAGATTTGACAAAGATGTCATGGAAACAAGACAAAGGGAGTGCTAATGGTAGGGTTAAAGACTAAAGGAAGTGCCCATACTGGTATAAAGGTAAGATGGCAGAATGTGTTAATAGCAGAGCAAGGGTCAGCGTTCTGTGAAAGCAAAATATAAAAACAAGTGACAGATGGCCTGGTAGGGGATGGTGCAAGGTGGTTGGGGGGGAATGGATAGAAAAATAAATTTTAAAAATATGAAAAAAAATAAAAGGATAAATAAAAATTTAAAAATTGGATAAAAATGGAGGAGAGAGTTCATGGTCTGAAGTTGTTGCACTCAATGTTAAGTCCGGAAGGCTGAAAAGTGCCTAATTGGAAGATGATTATCATAATCTATAAGATTATCATAGCTTTTATCATAGTAATAAAGAAGTTTTGTACATTTGTACAGGGCTTTGGTGAGATCACACCTGGAATACTGTGTGCCATTTTAGTCTCTATTTATAGAAGGATATTCTTGCATAGGAGGCAATACAACAAATGTTCATCAGATTGGTCCTTAGGATGAGAGAGGTGTCCTATGATGAGAGGCTGAGTAAATTAAGTCTATTTTCTTGGAATTTAGAAGAATGAGAGACTACCTTATTGAAACACACAAGATTCTGAAAGGGCTTAAGAAGGTGGACATCAAGAGGTTGTTTCTGCTGGCTGGGGAATTTAAAACACATGAGCACAGGATAAGGAGCCAATCATTTAGAACTGAAGCGATGAAAAATTTCTTCACTCAAAGGTTGTGAGTTTTTGGAAATCTCTAACCCAGAGGTTGGTGGATGCTCCATTGTTGAATATCCCTTTTCCATGACAACATGATGGGTAATGTGGCAACATCAGAATCCTTTGAGGGGTCAAACAGGGTTGTGTTCTGGCACTGACATACTTTGGCATATTCATTTCTTTGCTGCTGTCATCTACTGAGTAGGTCTACTTCCATACCAGAACTGAAGGAAAGCAGTTTAATCTTGCTCACCTGAGATCCACAATAAAGTTGTGCCAAATCCTCATCAGAGAGTTGATCTACGCCGATGATGGTGCAGTAGTATTCCATACGAAGAAAGGCCTTCAGGGCCAAATGGATAGACTCTCTCACATCTATAAAGAGTTTGGTTTGACCAAATGTCATGGTCCAGGATGTTGCCATACCGCCATCTATCAGTATTGACAATGTGACGCTGGAGCTTGTTGATATCTTCACATATCACAGGCTCCACAATAACCGGCGATCTGTCAAATGATGCTGAAATCAACACATGCACCACAAAAGCTGCAGTGTTATGTCCAAGCTGAGTAAGCGTGTGTGGAACAACAGCAACCTGACTGAGAACACAAAACTGTGAGTTTATCAAACCTGTATCCTCAGTACACTCCTCTACAGTGGTGAGACCTGGACAACATATGTTAAGCAGGAGAAAAGGCTAAACAGTTCTTCGCTGTCTCAGACATATTTCGGCATCTCTTAACAGGGCAAGGTCACCAACTCAGAGATCCTGGAGAGTGCTAATTCCATGGATACACTCACTGTTAAGCCAATGGCATCCTCACTGGCTCAGCCACAACTCATCAGACAATGTTGACAACTGGGAGACAATCGCTGACGGCCATGACCTCTGGAGGCTAACTGTTCGGAAGGGCTTTGTGAGGCAAGCAGAGGCAAAAAGCTCAGCTGGCTGAGAAGAGGCCCCAGATAAAACAAAGACCAGTGAATCATGCACCTTCTCAGCCCACTGTCTTCCTTTCTGTGCAGCAAATGTCATGCCAGAGTGGTGCTCCTGAACCACACCCCCAAGTGATATTTAACATAGAGTTGACCATCAGGGCACAAACCATCATCTTATGGGACAGAAGATTCCCATTTAATCCATGAATATATTTAAGGCTGGAATAGGCAGATTTTTGTTTCTCAGAGAAACAAGGTATATGGAGAACAGACGGGAAAGTGAAATTGAAGCTGGATCAGCCATAACTGTGTTGAATGGTGGAGCTGTATGGTGTACTCCTGCTCCTAAATCTTGTATACTTGTGTTAATTTAGTAGCTGTACCAAATCATGTCCTGATTTATATATCATTTGTCTTTTCTTACATTCAGGTAAACCTCATTTAAATTTGGAAATGCTTCCAAGTTAAGACACTTTGGGTTTTAATAGCTAATTTAAAATACCAAAAGTTCTTCTGCATACTTTTAAAATGGTTCCTTAAATATATTAGCATGTGAATGGTTGTAACTCTGGAGCTAATTCTTTTTTAACAGCTTCTACAGCTTCCTTTCTTATTTCTTTACCTTCTTGTTTATGTCACACATGAGCATTCAGGGACAAAAGATCCATTCTTGTAGTAAATGAGAGCTAAATCAACATTTTCAGCTCTTTTTTGTCCTATTTATTCATTCTTTTCCTCCCTCCCTTTCTCCTGGAAGCAATTCAGATCACAGAAGGACTACCCAGATGGTAGTTGTGAAACACTGGTAAGACTGACTAAAATTCCACTCTGTTAACCAGAGTTACTGACACCGATTGTAAAGTCCCAACTGCTGTCATGGCAAAGATCAGCTAACTTGGCAGGGCCAGCTGATTAATCCTGGAGCCTTCTGTTTTATATGGCTTAGGTGATGCATTTGGTGGTTCAGCAAGGATGCTTGGTGCAGCCCCTACAGTAGTTGGAAACATTATGGGCAGAATTTTTAGCTTAGCATGCAGTCGCACGCCCAACCTGTTCAAGTGTAAAATAGCGTGTGATGACGTCGGACAAGCATCGCAAAGTCATCCCGCGCTCGCACGATATTGCGGTCGGTGGGTGCACGAAAGTCAGAAGTGCCCCCGCTGAAAATTAAGAAGCCAATTAAGCTCATTAAAATTCCAATTGTCCCCAATTTTTCGTAGTGTGTTCAAGCTTATGGTTGGTGGATGGGCAAATTGGCTAGGTGGGCTTTTGATGAAACCTCATCCAAGGGCTGGATAACGTTTCCGTGAGTAAATTTAAAAAATAAAAATGTATGGGCAGAATTCTCATCATGTATATGTTCAGGTGACTGAATCTGATGCATGGACATTTTTTTCTGGATTTTAAAAACTTTATTTATTGCTTTTAAATTCTTCAGCTCCCTGAGGCAGCTCTCATTCAGGGAGCTTTCATTCCATGCTCCCCTGCGCCCGCGCATATGTCAGCGCTGGCCCTCTTCCTGCCCCCACCCCGGCAGCATTGAGTACTTCAGCACACGTTTCACACTGGCTGGCCGTTAATTGGCTAGCCAGTGTGAAATTGCGGGCAGCAGTCTGTTCCCCAGCCACTCCTGGGCCCAACGATCGGGCCCGCCCACCAACCAAAAATCCTGCCCAATAATATTAAGAAATCACCACAGACACCTCTAGTTGCATGGAGTACCACCACCTCAAATGGTAATTTCATCTGATGCTATTCGCTGCCAAGTCTAAACAATTGTCCTGATGGGGCTGAGAACTGTGGAGCTATTTTGATGCCTTGGCTCATTGGTTGCACCCTTGCTGCTGAGTCAGAATGTTGTGGAGTCAAGTCCAAGCCCAGAGACTCGAGCACAGACTTCAGGCTGACACCTCAATGCATTTATGAGAGAGTGCTGCACTGTTAAAGGTGCTAAATTTCATATTAAATATTATCTGAGGCCCTTTCTGTCCTCTCAATTAAAAGATTCGGTAGCACTGCTTGAAGAACTAACACCACTATACAGAAATAAATTATCTTGTCATTGTCTTGTTGCTCTTTGTGGGACCTAACTGTGGGTAACTTTGCTGCTATATTTCTCTACAATATAGCAGTGACTACATTTTAAAAGTACTTAATTGTTTATAAAGCACTTTTGGACATCCTGAGTAAATGCAAAGCACTATCTAAGTGCAACATCTTTCTTTTTTCAATTTTGATTGAGTTCTGAGCCTGCATCGACTGAGCCTGGTTCTTTAATGGCAACACTGCCGGCCAGTATCGTCTTGCTCCGACATTGTAGGAGGTCATGATGCAAGACCTTAAGGTCAGAATTGTAACTTCTGATCAGTCACACATATGCAATGTTCAAAATGCACAAGTGATTCAGTGTTCCTGGTGCTCTGAAATCCACTCAGAAATTCAATGGCATTTCCAGTACATATTTAATGTGACATTGCTATTATAAAATGATACAATTCCAGAAAAAGAAATCACTGTTTTCATGGGCTTCAAGGAACAGTCAGCACAACATTTAAACTGTAGTAATAACAACTTTTAAACTGAGCTAGAATGGGCAATTCATTTTGCCTTCAATGCTATTAAGCATAGGATGGAATTTTATGGCCCACCTGGGTTCATAAAATTGCATACTATAGCGATGGCACTGTGCCCATTGCCTACCTGCTGCTGCTGATATTTTATTAGCATCAGGAGGTGCCCATGTGGTGAAAACCGACAGCCTTTAATAAAATTGAAGGTAGGGTCTTTCCTGTGGGGCAGATGGTCAGGGATGTTAATTCCCAAGTTTTGGACCCAAGGACCCTAAGATCTGATGGCAGTGCCACAGGAGGCCTAATGGCCTTATGTGAGAGGTCAATGGCAGGGAATGCATTGCCACATGACATCTCCTACCCACCACGTCACACACTGCTCAATGTAACACACATATCACTCACCGAGCAGCACTCCCTGGCACTCAGGACTTAAAGTCCATCTCACCCTCACACAACTACCAATGCTGACAGCCTCACACCTACATCTCATTGCCCCCACACACCTCCAGGTATACAGATATATCAGGCACATCACACAAACACAGTCCGACATTACTGACATTCTATCCTCCCTCTTGTAGGACAAGGTGACACACGATAGAAAGGAGCAGAGCCAAGCTGGCAGGGGACAAGGATGTCTGCATCTCCTAACCCCTATGGAGGAGGTGTTTCTCAACATCATGGACTGGTTGTAACAGCACTCCCGGCATTCAACATTGCTAAGAACATTGGTGATGATTTCTGACCCTTCTCAACTCCCGGCTCACTTTCATCCTGCTATCCAGCAAGATGAGCAAACTGTTGATGGTGTGACCATGGACCTCTTTCTTTACACCACACCAATTTCCCTCACCTAACCTTGCCCTTCTGAGTACTTGCTTTTAGACGCTTAAGAACTGCTGCCTGCACAGCCACAACAGACTCAGAAGGAGGAAGCGAGAGAGCAACAGCACAGTGCTGATGGACAGGCCATGTCATTTGATCATATATTCACATTCGCTAGCTCAACTACTGCCACTGCATACATACAGGAGGCTAGTACTGAGTTGGGATCAGCACAGGTGAGTCATTCAGGCATGGGTTGCAGCGACAGCATGAGTCAAGGAAGGTTCATTCTCCAGCTCCTTGGAGGTGAAGGTCACAGCTAAGTGTAGTATAAAGGGTTAATTCCAACGGTGTGATGTGAATAAGACAGTGTACCATTATCACAGGGAATTATGCAATGTCTCATGATCTTGCTTTCTCTTGTTGAACCTCATGGCAAAATGAAGCCACAGTAAGTTGTTTCTGAATAAACTTAACATTTTCTTTGCTTCAGCAGACTCTGTAAATTTAATATGTGAGCATGAGACCAAGAATATTATACTAAGTACTTCTGCAGACGACTAATGGCAACCTTGATGAGCTGGCATACTGAAGAGTGTTGATGAGTGTACACAGTGAGATATTGGGTGTAATAAACTGGCCTGCCAGACAGTCTCCTTTCACTGTCAAGGAGCATGGAGGAGTGTGCAGCCCTAACTTAGCAGAGGGCATAGCGTGGAGCTTACCCTCTCTGCAGCCTCTGCTCCGTCTCCCTGTCAGGCTGCAGACCCAGAGACACTGCAACTGCTGACCACATACCTGTTGCAGCCTTTGTTTGAGCAAAGCATCTACTCCTCTGTCATCCCTGTGAAGATGCAGCAACACTCTGCAGTAAATACAGGATCACAACACAAAGGACCTCCAGAAACACTCCAGAGTACCTCCAGATACTTTGCAATAAAAAAAGTTGTCAAAAATTACCTTACCTGCAATTTGGGTGCCTGGCCCTTTAAGGAACAGCAGTGTACAGTGCAAATTGCAGCCTCATATCAAATATTTGAAGGGTGATGAATGAAGATATACACAGGCTTTGTGCGGTCCAACTTTGGAATCTCATCATGTCACTTCAGATGGTTAGGCAGCGTAATGGCAGGTTAGTGCCGATTCAAAGGCTTGTGGCCCACACAGGGGACACACTCATATGTGACCTTCTGCTGCGACACTGTGGCCAGAATGTTCTGGCCCATCCTGCTGGTGACATTCGAATGTCTCACCGCATCCACTATGGGGTACTTGCCACGGTGGGGGTGGAAAGTCCCAGCCTGTGTAACCACCCAGGAAGCTGTTAACTGTGCATTGCATCCCTGAGAATTGGCAGCCAGCCTCCATGGCTCAAAGGGGTGCTATGCAATCCTACTTCAAGTGTCTACATTTTTGACCCAAGAACTCAAAAGAGGCCAAAAACAAAAGAAACATAGTTCATGCTTGCTGAGTTGGTAAATGGGTTAATGCCAAATTCTATGCTGTCTCTGTACTGAGTTAATGTGTTTTTCTATGTTTCCATGTGTCATTTTCCCCATTTTTAACGTAACATCAAGTGCCAGGTCTCCGGAGACCCATGCTGGGTCCCACAGTAACACACAAGTGCAAACATGAATGAATCACTCCCCATATTTACATTGTAGAACCTTGATGTTCTCCGCAGATCCAGCTGTTTTCATGTGGGAGTGCAGCCCCAGGCATCAAAATTACAAGGTCAGCTACATCCTGTCACATAAAAGGAACTTTGGCTATTTTTCTCATTCAAACAGCAAGAAAGGAACTACAAATGGCCGCAACACCCTTAGGCCAGGCGGGTGGGGGGGGGGGTGGGGGGTTGTGTGCAATGAGCCATGATTCCTGTTCTTGGTTGGGATGCAGTGAGATGGCAGCTTCCAGGCCAATATGGTCCTGTAGCATTCAACAAAGCACATTTAAATATTGAAATATTGTACAGCCTTTCCTCTAATGGTAAAATCATAGACTCTCACAGTACACAAAGTGGCTATTCTAGCCATCATGCCTATGCCGGATCTCTAAAAGGCCTGCACCTTCTTCATAACTCTGCAACTTTTCCCATCAAGTACTTATCCAATTCCTTTTTGTAAGTTACTATTGATTCTGCTTCACTTTCATTTGAGGCAGTGCAATAACTTGCTGTGTAAAAAACAGTCTCCTTACTGCGCCTCTGACTCTGTTGCCAATTACCAAAAACCTGTGTTCTCTGGCATTGGAAGCATTTTCTCCTTATTTACTTTCATCAAACCTGAGTATTGCTGAAAAAAGAGACACGTCAAAGCTTTTTGTCTTGCACTAAGCAGGACACTGTTCAAGAATACCAATATAAGGGAAAACAAGAATTTGTACTGTATGTGATGAGACTACTGATTGGTAGACATGTTGTCATGGAGAATGGACCACTGATGGTGACTGACAGATAACTGCCAAGCATTATTTGAAATTTAAACCAAGCAGCTTGACCCTGATTGGTCAAGACACTCTCCTAAGGAATGAGTCAGCGAATGGCTGTCACTTATTTTATTTAGCTGAATCAGGGACAATGTGTGTACATGTTCTTTCTGTCTACAAAGAACAGAGCCCTGTGTATTAATATATGTAGCTTCCAGTACACGCAAATGTGCCATACTATGAACCCGACTGACAATCCTAAATTGGTTGTCAGCGTAATTCTTAGTACATTGAGGATTATTTAGCAAATGTTATCCAATTGTGGAATCACATCTAATGTTGGACACTGTGTTTTGAGTTTTACAAGCATAGGCTAGTTGGATCTGGTCTGTATCTTGCCCATTGCGAACTCGCCTTTTGATACGATCCACAGTCTTTGGGGTCATGGCCTACATACCGAACATCACACTGGCACTGAAATTCATATACTACATTACTCATTTGTGTGATAGGCAGAATGCCTTTTTGGCTTGACGTCAGTATCTTGTTAGTGGCGAATAACGCTCATGTTGCTACTGCATAGCAGCAACATGAAACAGTTAGCTTCACCTGTTGATCAAATTTTTGAGATACCTTGCCCTTCCAGGATAATCTGAGGTAGACTGGGCACTTTTCAGGGCTGAACGTGATGACCTTAACCCAGTTCATGAGTTTGTGTGATATACAGCACAAGATGATCTGGTCAGGGTAGCCATTATCCTGCAGAATACCTTTGAGGAGTCCTAATTCAGCATGAATCTTGCATGGTGAGCAAATGGCTTGGGCCCTATTTACAAGGTTGTCAATAAGACAGATTTTATAGCACGTGGAAATGTAAGAATTTCAATGTATATATTGACTAGTGAAGGTGGGTTTGTGATAGAACGTGGTAGAGAACCCCCTAGCAGATTTCTCAACTATTATGTCAAGGAAGGGGAGTCCATTTGACTGCCCCATTTAATTAGTGAATTTGAGCACAGAATGGAGCCCAGTAAGGAAATTATTACATGCAGCTGCGGATTTAAAATTTGATCTGCAGGTGAAGCTAGCCGTTTCATGCTGTTTCTATGTAGTAGCAACACGAGTGGTATTCTCCACTAACAGGA
Organism: Carcharodon carcharias; assembly: GCF_017639515.1. Lineage (NCBI taxonomy): Eukaryota > Metazoa > Chordata > Chondrichthyes > Lamniformes > Lamnidae > Carcharodon > Carcharodon carcharias. The sequence goes on along the minus strand of NC_054472.1, from coordinate 123,649,753 downwards.
TGCTGCCATCAAACCAAAAATCCATTCCGACTATCACACAAATGAGGAATGCGGTATATGAATTTCAGTGCCAGAGTGATGTAGGCCATACATCTAAAGACTGACGGATAGTATCAAACAGCATGTCCCAGCTACTGTTCACAACGGGCAAGATACAGACCGTACCCAACCAGCCCTTGCTTGTAAAACTCAGCACAGTGTCCAACATTAGATGTGATTCCACAATTGGACAACATTTGCTAAATAATCTTCAGTGTGCTTAGAATTACGCTGACAACCAATTTAAGATTGTAGGTTCGCAGTGTGAAAATTTGTGTGTACTGGAAGCTACATATATTAATACACAGGACCCTGTTCTTTGCAGACAGAAAGAACTTGTACAAACATTGTGCCTGTTTCAGCTGAATGAAATAAGCCACAGCCATTCGCTGGCTCATTCCTCAAGGCAATGCCTTGACCAATCAGGGTCAAGCTGCCTGGTTTAACTTTCAAACAATGCTTGGCAGTTAACTCTCAGGCACCATCACTCCATGGCAACGCATCTGCCAGTCAGAGTTCACTTGCCAAACAATCAGCCATTCTCTTCACATGCAGTATAAACTGTTTTTTCCCCTTGTATTGATATTCTTATGAATTGTCCTGATAAGTGCAAGGCAAAAAGCTTTTTCAGCAATACTTATCAAAACTGTTTATCGTTCTGAATGCCGCTATTAAATTTGTCTGTAACCTTCCCGGTTCGAAGGAAGATGATAACATTTTCTCTGGTCTGCCCACATAACTCCCTCATTTCTGGTACCATTCAAGTGCATCTCTTCTGCATCCTCTAAGAATTTGACATCCTTCATAAAGTGTGGTGCCCAGAATTTGACAAATAGTCCAGCTGAGATCTGGCCATTGATTTATAAATGTTTAAAACAATAACACCTTGTATTTATATAACACCATTAATATCATTAAAAGTCTCAAGGCACTCCACAGGGTTGTTGTACAAAATTTGATTCAGAGCCACATTTTGGGGATATCAGGGCTGTTATAAAGGTTTGTTCAGTAGATCTCATGAAGAGATTCAGAGGCTTGTAAGGTTGAACAGTAGTGTTCATTGGTAACACCAGTAGTGTTCATTGGTAATGCATAACTATATAAATATGTACAAAGATTAGGAGCTAACTTCATGCTGACTTCTACTCAAGTCTCTCCGTACAACTCTGTCCCCTGTTTACTGTCACATATCTCTGTGCATCATACCATGGGTCATACTGTTCTCTAGTCCCACATTAGCCCTTTCTATGCCCTTATAATAAATAACCAAAAGCTTGGTCAAAGAGATAGGTTTTAAGGAGTGACTCAAAGGAGAAAAGCGAGGAAAAGAGGTGGAGAGAGTTTGGGAGGGTATTCGAGAGCTTAAGGTCTAGGCAAATGAAGGCATGACCAGTGATGATGGAGTGATTAAAATCAGAGATGCTCAAGTGGCCAGAATTAAATGAACGCTGATATCTCAGAGGATTGTGGGGCTGGAGGATATTTCAGTTAAGGAGAGGCAAGGCAATGGAAAGATTTGAAAACAAGGATGAGAATTTTAAAATTGAGGCGTTTCTTAACCGGGAGCCAGTGTAGGTCAGCAAGCATGGGGTGATGGGCTAATAAAATTGGTGCAAGTTAGGACATGGGCAGCAGAATTTTGGATGACCTCAAAAGACGAGAATGTGGGAGACCAGCCTGATTTGTAATAGTCAAGTCTAGAGATAACAATGGATGAATGGATGATCAGCTGGCTTTTCTTGCTTTTGCACTCCATATTTCTAATTATAAAGTCACAGATACCATGGTGGATGACATCTGCAGCATCCTGGAAAAGACCTCCTTCCCAGTGGACCAGATTGGCGCAAATTGGCAATGGCTGTAAGGGTGCCTGTCACTGGAGGGCCACCTCCCGGGTCTCTGCCTCTCCCTAAAGTTCTGTGCTCACTTTTCCTACAAAGGATTATGAGTGTTCGTAGTAGCTTGAGTGAATAGAAGGGAAGGTTGTCATTTGTGGAGGGAGACTGTGAGGCATGGGTACAAGAGGGCAATAGAATGAGGGTGAGATAAAAGAAAAGAAAGGTTTGCATTTATATAGGGCTTTTCATGACCACCAGACACCTCAAAGTGCTTTATAGCCAGTGAAGTACTTTTTGGAGTGTAGTGATTGTTGTAATGCAGGAAATATGTCAGCCAATTTGCACTCACGAAACTCCCACAAAACAGCAATGTGATAATGACCAAACAACCTTTTTTTTGTGATGTTGCTTGAAGGATAAATATTCACGGGATACCAAGGATAACACCCCCTGTTCTTTTTCAAGATAGTGCTATGGGATCTTTTACATCTACCCAAGCAGACTGATGGGGCCTCGGTTTAATGTCTCACTTGAAAAATGACACCTCTAACAATGCAGTGGCCCCTCAGTATTGCACTGGAGTATCATTCTTGATTTTTCTGCTCAAGTATTGTAGTGGGACTAGAGCCCAGAAGCTTGTGAGCTTGAGGTGAGAGTGCTCTGAGGCACAGCTGACACAAGTGTCAACATTGGCTGTTCAAATGAGGATGTGAGGTCCCTGAAGAGAAGAAATGAATGTGGCTGCAAGGTGAACTGTTGTGAGGGGTGCTATGCAGGAGAATGATGGGCAAGTTAAAGTGAGTGTCTTAGCACCTTAATGTGCTATGCCACTTATCTGTCCCACCTTCTTGTTGCCACTTTGCACGTTTGGAGGGACCACAATTCTGCTGCTGACTTCCTCGGCCACTTCCAACTATGCCTGCTTGGTTGGAGACACTGACCTCTTCCTCCCATTCTTAGGAGAGCTCAACTCACTGAAGTCCCTCAGATCCTGCAACAGGACCTCCAGGTAAGAGAGAGAGACCATGACAGCAGCCTTTCCATTCCTCCAAAATTGATGTCCAGCTGAATCATTCTGAACCATGCTTTCTTTGACAGAGTAAACATTTGTTCTCTCTGAATGGTCAGAAAACCTGGAAGCAGGATGTTTATGCCTTCACTTATTGAAGGAGCCATGGCAATGCCCACTAGAGATTCCAATGGGTTCCCGAGCAACTAATGGTCCCATCGTTTCAGCAGGGATCATCCCACCACATGCATTTTCTCAAATAACCTCATCACATTGTCCTGCCGCTTTCAAAGATTTGTGTACATAAATCAATAGGTTTCTCTGTTCCCGAGTCCCCATTAAAATTGTACCATTTAGTTTAGATCACCTCGCCTCATTCCAAAAGATATCCCTTCACATGTGAATGTATGACCTTCCTCTCCAAAATCATTGAACGTGTTATTGCCTCCCAAATCCTTCCAATAAGTTTCCCGACCCAGCCATAGAATCGAAACTGCTCACACAGGCCAGAAAAATCCCAACTCAGCCTGAGACTACAACAACCTTTGATGAATAAAAATGTTCCAAGGTGTTTTGTGGAAGAAAAAAACTTTATGGAAAGAGTAAGAGAGTGGGACTAATTGGAAAGCTCTACCAAAGAGTCAGCACAGGTCTGGTGGGCTGCATGACCTCTTTCTGTGCTGTAAAGTTCTGTGATTCCAATAAATCAAGTTAAAGAAATTTTAGGAGGGCTGATCAGAAGCTTGATCAAGAGTGACTTTTAGTCAGGACTTTAAGGAAGAGAGAGGGGTGCAGAGGCAGAATTGTCTATGGAGGAAATCCCAGAGCATCAGGCCTAAATGGCTACTGGCAGGATTGTCAAGGGTTGGGTGAAGAAAAAGTGGGAAGCACAGGAGGCTACATTTAGAAAGCTGCAGAGTTCTGGAGCTTGTAGAACTGGAGGAGGTTGTAGTGATAGGGAGGGATGAAGTTATCAAGGGATTTAAAAATGAGAATGACAATTTGAAATTAGAACTGTTGGGGAACTGAAAGCTCATAGCAGCAAAGATAAGGGCAATTGATGAGTAAGATTTAGCATTTCGCTTAATCTGTGTTGATGCTAGTTAATGTTGGTTGGAGGGTAGTAAGAATTCTACCATTGCAACGGTCCCATAGGTTAGAAAGAATTGGGTATAATTATTAGCACACTTGGGGTTGTTCAGCAAGTGCTGAATCACATCGAATGATAGACATCATGTCCTGAGTTTTGCAAGCATGGACTGATTAATTACAGTTGGTACTTTGCCTATTGAAAACAGCTGAAGGGACATGATTTTGATATAATCTGGTAGTCATTGGGACGTACTGCACATGTACCTGCACTGAAATTCATATACCACATTATTCATTTGTGTGGTGGACAGAAAGTCTTTTTTTACAGAATTACAGTAACAACCAATTTAAGATTATCAGTCAGGCTCATAATGTAGCTCATTTACACTTGCTAGAAACTACATACATTCATATGCAGGGACCTGTCTTTAGCAGGCAAAATGAACATGTCCAGGCATTATGCCTTTTTGAGTGAAAGAAAATCGCTGGGAGCAATAGCTCCCTGGTGCATTCTCCATGGCAATGTCTTGAACCAATCCGAGGCAACTTGTGAACTAATCAGCACCCTTTTTTCATGCAGAATAAATTGTTGCTCCCTTTGAAATTTGGCATTCTTGCATCTGTCCTGATGAGTGCAAGACAAAAAGCTTTGACAGCATCTCTCTTTTTTCAGCAAAATGCATTTGTTAGAGCCTTTCTTGACCTCATGTAACCTCAAAGCACTTCACAGAATCAAAGGTGAAATGAGGAAAAACCTTTTTATGCAGCAAGTGGTTATGATCTGAAATGCACTGCCTGAGAGTGTTGTAGAGGCAGATTCAACTATGGCTTTCAAAAGGGAATTGGATAAACACTTGAAGAGAAAAGATTTACATTACTACAGGAAAAGGACTGGGAATGGGACTAATTAAATTGCTCTTAGGGAGAGCGGCTAAATGGCCTCCTTCAGTTCTGTAATTATTCTTTGATACTATGATTCTACATCCAATAAAGTACTTTTGAAATACATTCGCTCCTATAATGTTGGAAAACACACTAGTCAATTTGCACACAGCAAGATACTAGAAACACCAATGAGATAAATTACCAGTCTGATTGATGTTGGTTGAGGAATAAATGTTGGCTAGATCACTTGGAGAATTCCCCTGCTCTTCTTCATAATAGTACCATGGGATCCAGTGCTGGTGGATCCATGCCTCAACAAGGAATCAAAGCTTTCAGATAAAGAAGGAAGGGAAGAATGTTAATGAGAACAAGCATAATCAGATAATACAAGTTCAAACTTAATAGGTTGTAGTGGGCTATTTGACCTGGGAAGCCTTTGCAGTCTACCTCAGTCCTATCCTGCAACACTGACAAATGCCTGATCTCAGATAGGGCAACACAAGAATGCAACAATTCCTTTATAAATCAAGGTTTTACACCCACAATCTTAACCTGTTTTAGATTTTCACAAACACTGACAAAGCATTTTCTATTTTTAGTTTTATTTAGATTTTCAACATTAGTTTTTCTTTTGTATTTCCTACTTCGAATCACTGTTGAGTCACCTTGGCCCTGCCACAGGCCGTGACTCCTACATCATCAAGTTCTTTAGTTGTCCCTATAATTTTTTGTACACTGTACTTTGCCTTAAACTGAAGAGTGAATCCTTGTGTTGATCCTTCAGTAGGATTTAATTGCAAATCTTTCAATGATGACAGCTTGGTTTGTGGGAGATACCCTTGCAATGTTTTAGTTATCCAGCTCACAGTCAGGAAAGCCACCTCCTCTTTCCTCCTCAAGTGCAGTGTACCAGTAGATTAAATTGTTTGAAGTGGAGCAGTCAGCAGTAGACGAGTGAGTCATACTGCAGTGATGTAGCTATATAGATAACACACATGCTGGCAACAATCTGTGAAAACCTTTTCCACATTCTTTGGGTATGGCATCAACTCCAGATTGCTTCCTTAGTATTAGAACTTAACACACACAAAATAGTGGCAAGTTTAATGACAGGCACGGGTTGAAAAACTATGGGCAGCCAAGTATCAATGTGTACTTGAATACTTAATATGTGCTTCAGATTGAGTACGGCTCCCTATTGGCCAGTGCACCCATAATATAACCCCCTTATATATTACCTAGAGCTCACTAGTTTACATTTCTAGCGCCATATCTTGTGATACTAAGTTATTTGCCCAAAGTTTTCTCCTACACTCCCATATCCACAGAGGTATGTTTCCACTGGTGGATTTCTCAGCCTTGCCCAATTGGTTACAGTTCTGTGTCTGAGGCTAGATAGAGTGCCAGCATGTTTTTCAACTATGAGATGGCACTGCAACTGACACTGATCTTGTCTTCACAAAGTGTCCACCCGTGCAATTTTTGAAAGAGATAACTGGACTTATTTTGGTGTAGGAGTCTTTTGTAATTTAGGGGCATGGAAGACAATTATAGCAGCTCTGTTGCTAGCATAGTTGAGGTTTTCTTTTATTCATTCACAGGACATGGGCATCACCAGCTGGGCTAGCATTTCTTGCTCATCCCTAATTGCACTTGAGCCACGTTCTTGAACTGTTGTAGTCTGTATGGTGAAGGTACACCTATAGTATTATTATGTAGGGAATTACAGGATTTACATCCAGTGATGATAAAGAAACAGCAACATATTTCCAAATCAAGGTGGTGTGTGATTTGGGAGGGGTCAACTAAGTCAGCACAGACCAGAGATCAAAACTGAGAACTGTTGCAAACTGAACATCACACCATCTCTGACTGGGGGAGGGACACTTTTTTTTAATTAAAAGGAATATTAATGATTATGGGTTTAAGATCATGTTGATATAGTTTACCAACATGTATCTCAGCTATCTCATGGTTATTACAAATATGAGGTTTATAAGATTGTTATGATTTGGGATTGTGTCTTTAATTTAGGGTAAAATGAAAAGGGTCATGTGACCTGCTCTGAAGTCTGCCTGCTCTGAAGGCCTGGGTACCATGGTTGTTAAAGATTAAAGGAAGGCCCATTGTTTTGCTGGAAAAAAGATGTAAGGTGTTCACATTTGGAGACAATGGCAGCAGCATCTGTGTTTACAGTGGTTAAACTGCTGGTCTTCAAGATCCCAGAGAGGTGTTGAGAATGTCAGACTGTAAACAGTTATGCTTTAAGCTATAAAAGATTTTTTGAACTATAAAAGACAGTTGGGGTCTCAAGGATAATCAGTATTTCTACCTGGGTACAAAGCCCATGTGAGTAATGTTGCCATGGAGTTGGGCGAGGAGAGGGCAAGGATCTCTAAAATATTCTTGAAAACTCACAGACCCAGGCGGTCTGCCAGGAAATGGGAGAGAGGGAGCAGCTAGAGGCCGAAAGTCTCTATCGTTCATCGCACAGGAATGTGGATAGGAGCTCGCGCTCAGATTGTAAAGGATTTGAAATGAGGCTGGAATATTCACCTAGCTTGCATAAGAGGAAGATTGCCAGAAAAAAACCCTTACCGTGAATGACAGTTCTGGGGTTAAAAGTTACCGGGCCAAGGAAGGAAAAGAACAGAAGTAAACCCTTGGGCGCTAGGAATCACTTTGGACTGGCTCTGGGAGAATTGAATGTCTACTTAAGTGACAATGTAAAGCATACCTGTGAAGTGGGTTTTTTAGTTCTTAAAAGTATAATGGGGAAGATCTATTCTGCTGTTTAAAGGATAAGCAGCCTACAACAATAATGTTTAGTCAATGATGCTTTTAGTTGGCTAGTTACAGTAAAAGTATTAAAACATGAAATTTTGTAGTGTCATTCTTTCAGCTATCAACTGGGAATTCAAAATTCTTTTTTTGAAACTGATCAGCCTCTAGAGGAATCATAACACAATGGCCAGAAGGAACCTCCGACGTCATCCCGGTCCCTTTAAATTTTTAGGAAGGCGGGCAGACAGCGAAATCAGCTGTCCACCTGCCGACCTGTCAATGGCCAATTGAGGCCATTGACAAGGTCATTAGGATAATTAAAGACCCTGCCCATCCTACCTTAAGGCTGGCGGGCAGGCCAGGAGCCCCAGTGGGGTTCTGATAATACATGAAACCTTATCTACTGGCAGGATGAGGTTTCATGTCCGTTTTTAAAAACTTTAATAAAGTTTATGCCCTTTTTATTAACATGTCCCATCTCATGTGACATTGTCACATGAGGGGGACATGTTAATAATTTTTCTATTTTTTCTATTTTTAATGTTTTTGACACTGTCAGTAATCTCCCTGAGACAGCACTTAGCCTCAGGGAGCAGTGTGCTCTTTTGCGTGCAAGCACGAAAGAGCGCACTTTGACAGTTGGGGAATCCCTCCCCCCCGCACAGGAAGCGCATAGCGCTTCCTGTCGGGCAGGCTGCTGGGTGGGGCTTATTTGGCCCGCCCACTCAAAATGGCAATGGGCCTCGTTTCGGTGGCGGAGTTTGGCTGCCCGCCTGCCGCCAAGCCAGTGGGGCTGGCCCACCAACTGAGGACAAAATTCTGCTCAATGTCTTTTTCATGTGCCAATCTTCAGCTGCAAGCTGTGCTATGTTATAAATACAAGAATGGTGATTCTGTCTGTAATAAATATTTATGGTCCCAAATGATGGTGAGTTGAAAATTAAACAGGTTACTGTTAATGTTTACAATTCTAAAATCTGTGACTTTGCATGCGCCTACACAGATTTGAAATGTATTTTCTTTTCTATCTAAAATTAAACTTAGAATGGCAGAACCAGAACTCAGATGAACAGCATAGAAAATGTTCTGCTTGAAATACCGTAGTTTCAGGAAGATGGTAGGCTCGGAGTGGCAAAAATAAAGCAGTTTCACAAAGCAACCAGTGATGACCTGGAATGTTTCACATCTGAAATGAAACATGGTATTATTCACGCAATTCACTTATTTCTTACACTTATCAATCAAATCTTTTAATTTTGATTTCAGTGCACAATATAGGCACACACACTATTTATCTGTCTGTCTGTCTATCTGTCTGTCTATCTATCCATCTGTCTGTCTATCCATCGATCTAACTGTCTATCTGTCTGTCTAGCTATTTGTTTATCTGTCTGTCTATCTATCTATCTATCTGTCTGTCTGTCTATCTATCTACCTATCTACATATCTATCTGTTGTCATCCTTCATGCTGCCTGCTAATTTAATTAATAGTCGCATGTAGCTCAGCACTAAATGTGCTGCTGAGTGTCTGCGCACCTCAGCTGTGGGCATGAATTTCTGTAAGGCTAATATCAATTAAAAGTAGCTTGCACTGGATGAGAATGTCTGATCTGAAAGAACAGTGAAAATGGTGCAACAGGGCAATATGCCCCAAGCAGCATTTGGTGCAGGTGGTGGACAGGAGGAGAGAGATCCTCTTTCCACAGGGCACCAGGAAAGCCTTACACAAACACTGAGAAGGCAGTGGGAGCAGATAGCCATAGCTGTCAATGTTATCAGCTTGGACCGAGCACCTCGATGTAGTGCAGGAAAATTCTTAATGACATCACGAGTGGTCAAACTCATTGAATGCATATTCAAATAATATATCCTTACACATTAACCCAAGCCTCAGATACTGCTCCATTCACCATCCCTCTTCACTCAACTACCAATATTCTCTAGCAAGGTAAGCTCATTTTTTACATTCATAGCCTACCTCACCCTCACATACTTAGCGTCACTATAAATCTCAAACCCACAGCTCTCAACTTGCACACACTCAGCTATTTAACCATGACAGGCATGAGTGAGCTGCAGCAAGGACGAAGGAGAGGATAACATTTGTGCCAGCCTCCTAGAGGGTGAGGAGGTCACAGATGATTTCTGCTGCAAAGGGCTCAGAAGAGTGCTTCGATGGGACAGAAGTACAGAGAAACACTGTTGGGCATGCAAATAGAAATGCCCACTGCATTGACAGGTCTGCCAGAAAGCCCATGGTCACTGTCAAGTCCAGCTCCAAGTTGACACAGGGCTTTGCGCAGATCATGGAGCCCATCCTTCCAGTGTGGACACGGTGAACAACTCCATGACAGCAATTGCAGACTCCACCATGATGCAGCATCTGGTGACTCAACTTTCATTGCAGCACAAGCAGAAACCATCCAACGTCTGAGTGTTGCAGCAGAAGCTCAGAATAAGATTATGAAATCTCAGTTTAATGCCAGGCAAACCACCTTACTGCCTTACAGGCTCAGACTGCTGGCATATCAAGACTGCAGGTACCAGTGTGCAAAGGGGCTTGCAGGCTCTCACAGCAGCCCACCAATCTATGTGCCAACAGATCGCTAGAACAGCTGAGACACAGCTCTGGGGCACAGCATTAGCTCTGTTCTCTCTCAGGATAACAACATTAATCCTTCCACTACTGCCACTCTGTCAGTGATCATGTTCTTGCCTATCAGCCAGCTATGCCAGTCTGCTGCTGTCCATTGTGTTGTGTTACATTTTTCTATTCATTGTAAATGTATCAATCATACAACAAGGATTGGTAAGACAATAATGTGGATTCTTTATTTGAAAATAAGATGACATCCATACAGTGTTAACAGGGAACTATGTATCAGATAAAAGCAAAATACTGAGGATGCTGGAAATCTGAAATGAAAACAAAAATTGCGGGAAAAACTCAGCAGGTCTGACAGCATCTGTGGAGACAAAGACAGAGTTAACCTTTCTAGTCCGTATGACTCTCCTTCAGGACTAAAGGGAAGTAAAAATGTGGTGAAATATATTCTGTTTAAGGGGAGGGGGTGGTGGTGTTGCGGGGTGGGTGGGTGTTGGGGGGAGGCGGCGGGGGGTGGGGAGGTGGGCAGGTGAAGCTGGATAGAAGGCCATTGATAAGTGGAGGCAAAGGAGAGATTGTGAAAGATGTCATAAACAGAAGACAAAGGGGTGTTGATGGTGGTGATATTGGCTAAAGGAGGTGCTAATGGTAACATTAAGAGTAGAAAGCAGGATGAGTAAGTGACAGATGGCCCTAGTGGGGGTGGGGTGGGGGGAGGGGACGGTGTGGGAGAAAAGATCGAAATAGGCTAAAAGGTAGGGATAAAACAATGAATGGAAATAAATTTTAAAAATAACAATAATAAAAATAGGTGGGAAAAATATATAAAAATTAAAAAATAAATATTTGAAAAAGGGGATCAAAAAGGGGGTGGGGATGGAGGAAAGAGTTCATGATCTGAAGATGTTGAACTCAATGTTAAGTCTGGAAGGCTGTAAAGTGCCTAGTCAGAAGATGAGGTGCTGTTCCTCCATGTTTGCATTGAGCTTCACTGGAACATTGCAGCAGGCCAAGGATAGACATGTGGGCATGAGAGTAGGGTGGAGTGTTGAAATAGCAAACGACAGGAAGGTCTGGGTCATGCTTGTGGACAGACTGAAGGTGTTTTTCACTTCTTTACATTTTTACATTTTTTTTTTACGTTTTTACTTCTCTTTAGTTCTGAAGAAGAGTCATATGGACTCAAAACATTAACTCTGTCTTTCTCTCCACAGATGCTGTCAGACCAGCTGAGTTTTTCCAGCAATTTTTGTTGTTGACTTCTACATCTGCTGCTGTATTGAGCGCAGAGCCATGGGTCTACTACTTTACATTCTGTCTTGGTGGTAGTGGTCAACAGCAGTTTAAGATATATAAGATCCCCCCTTGTGGGAGAGTTTAGGACCAGAGGGCATAATCTCAGAGTAAGGGGGCGCCCATTTGAAACAGAGATGAGGAGCAGTTTCTTCTCTCAGAGGCTAGTCAATCTGTGGAATTCTTTACTGTAGAGTGCTGTAAATTCTGCATCATTAAATATATCCAAGGCTGAGATAGACAGATTTTTACTTGTTAAAGGAATCAAGGGTTATGGGGATAAGGCAGGAAAGTGGAGTTGAGGATTATCAGATTAGCCATGATCTCATTGAATGGTGAAGCAGACTCAATGGGCCGAATGGCCTACTTCTGCTCCTACGTCCTATGGTCCTATATGCCCTCTTAAAGGTGCGTGTACATCATATCGCAACATGGTGCTGGAGTCCATGACCTGTCCTTCTAAGCCTAGAGCTCCTTAAGGGCACCTGAAGGGACATTTGCAGTCTCTCCCACTGAAAGCCAGCAACCTTCCACCAGCCATGCTACAACCACTGGCTAGTACTGGAGCACTAGGGCAGGCAAAGGCATCTGCAAGACAGTCTTTAAGGCAATACACAAGGGTGATTCATTGATTTTTGTACTGAATATTGGATAGTTTGTTTCATAAAGTAAGTTTGAAATGGTTGTTTTGTGGTTACTTTTATTTCAGCATTGTGCCTGAGAAGATACTATGATAGTCAGTAACAGAGGGAAGGTAAGGCCTGTAGAATGGGAAATTGGGGTGTGTTTACCAGTACCATAGTCATATGAGGCAATCAAAGACAGCCCAAATGGCAAGAGAATTTGTTGGTTGCACCCTCCCTTCCTCTTGCTCCTCCTCCATCTCAGCAGCTTGCCATAAGTCTGCTGGCAAGGGTGTGTACTCATGATGGCAAGCTGTACAGGATACAAAGAACCACAATGAATCAGGTGAGTCCTGTGGGACTCTTCCAGAGGGGTTGAGGCAGAAGCACTGTAGTCATCTACTCGATGCTGTTCCGTTGGTGGTGTGGCTCTTATTATCTATGTTCTTAGCATATGTGCACCAGAGTCATAAGCCAGGTGGTGAGCAGATAGCCCTCGTTGCTCAGCAGTCGCCTTCTGGTTTGACATGGGGGCTCAAATATTGATGGACTGCCACAGAATAGTGGGCAATCACCTGCATGATGTGCTAAGCATAGTCACACAACAGCTGCACAGAGATTGGAACCCTTTATAGTTTTAGATATGGCTCTTGTAGAGACATTTGTGTCTGACTCTTGGTTAGGGAGAGGATAATCAACCACAGCCCCAAATGAAATAGCCTGCTGTGTGTCAAGGTTCACACTGTATAATGGTCATTTATGTGTGGTACTAAACAATGATCAAAGCCCAGGCAATCATTTTGGAGTATGAAGTGGGAGTGAAAGTTGGCAAGAAAATTAAAAGCACACAGGCACAGCCACTGTTGCCCAACTACTAAATACCTACTGATACTCAGCACCTTGGGCAGTCAAGCTTATGTAGTCCATTTCATACTACTCTTTTACTCTTGTACATGTCTCAATGCAAACTTAAACAGAGATTATTCCTGGTTGCATGCGAGAAATATTAGAAAAAGCTAACAACTATGTATTGAATCGCTGAATATAATCACCAAACCTCTGCTAAAATTCCCACAATGCCAAGCAATATAAATGGAACGTGACTTATTCTGCCAATATAAAACAATGGCCCTGGCCATTGGTCAACTGGGATAATGTTTCTTTTTATCAATATTGCTGGTGGATTGATTTGTAAAGAATAGCTGTTTTGGTGTCCCATTTAATTACATATTTTCAAAGTTTTGTTAGTCTACCGATATGTAAATATAAATAAGTAAATGATTAGATCTTTACAGTTGGAAGAAATTGTGCCCCATATATCCTGTTTTGTGTCCCTGTTTTCAAGCTGCCTTACGCATCAGTATTCCACACCTTGTAACGTGTACTGCCCTTGAGTACAACGCAGACTGAGTTATTGAAAAAATGAATCAAATGACTTTATGAGTTGAAGTGCTGCCAATTCACCAGGAGGGTCAATGTGCACCAGTCAATTGAATCATTGACTTAAGAGAAGTAAACAGAGGTTGTTGATCAAATTTAAATCAAGATCATTTAGATGTAACAATAACAACTTGCACGTACATGTCACTTTTAAGGTAGAAAAACTTATGGAAGAGTCTGACAACATAAAGGCCATGGAGGGTCAAAAAGGTTACTCCAGTTCCGTATTTTTAAATAAGCTTAACTTGCATGGGTAGGCAAGGGGAGGAGTGGGGGTGCGGTGCTGGAGAGAGAAAAATAAGAGAAGATCTAATGGCTCAGGAAGCTTCTATCACATTAACAGGCTCCATTTCATCAGATTTGCAATTTGAGTTGGAAAGGAATTTTATGGGACAAAAACATAAATTGCTGGAAAAACTCAGCAGGTCTGACAGCATCTGTGGAGAGAAAGAGTTAACGTCTTGAGTCCAGATGACTTCTTCAGAACCAAAGCAAAGTATAAATGTGGTGAAATATAAACTGTATAAGGGGAGTGGGACAGGTGAAGCTGGATAGAAGGCCAGTGATAGGTGGAGGCAAAGGAGAAATGGCAAAATATGACATAAACAATAGGTCAAAGGGGTGTTGATGGTTGGTGATACTGGCTAAAGGAGGTGCTAATGGTGACATTAAGAGTAGAAAGCAGGATGAGCCAGTGACAGATGGCCCGAGTGGGGATGTGGTGGGGGGAGGGGATGGCTTGGGAGCAAGGATCAAAATAGGCTAAAAGGTGGGGATAAAACAATGAATGGAAATAAATTTTAAAAATAATAGAAATAGGTGGGAAAAAAATGTATATATAAAAATTTAAAAATAAATATTTGAGAAAAGGGGATCAAAAAGGGGGAGGATGGAAGAAAGAGTTCATGATCTGAAGTTGTTGAACTCAATATTAAATTTGGAAGCCTGTAAAGTGCTTAATTTTAAGATGAGGTGCTGTTCCACCAGTTTGTGTTGAGCTTCATTGGAACATTGCAGCAGGCCAAGGACGGACATGTGGGCTTGAGAGCAGGGTGGTGTGTTGAAATGGCAAGCAATAGGAAGGTCTGCGTCATGCTTGCGGACAGACCGAAGGTGTTCCGCAAAGCAGTCACCCAGTCTATGTTTGGTTTCTCCAATGTAGAGGATATCGTATTGGGAGCAGCGAATGCAGTAGACTAAATTGAGGGAAGTGCAATTGAAATGCTGCTTCACTTGGAAGGAGTGGCCCTTGGATGGTGAGGAGGGAGGAAGTAAAGGGGCAGGTGTTGCACCTTCTGCAATTGCATGGGAAGGTGCCATGGGAGGGGATTGAGGTGTAGGGGTTGATGGAGGAGTGGACCAGGGTGTCCCAGAATCCCTATGGAATGCCGATGGGGGTGGGGAGGGGTGAAGGGAAGATGTGTTTGGTGGTGGCGTCATGCTGAAGTTGGCAGAAATAGTGGGGGGGTGATCCTTTGAATACGGAGGCTGGTGGGATAAAAAGTGAGGACAAGGGGGACCCTATCATGGTTCTGGGAGGGAGAGGAAGGTGCAAGGGCAGAGGCGCGGGAGATGGGTCGGACACTGTTGAGGGCCCTGTCAACCACCGTGGGTGGGAAACCTCGGTTAAGGAAGGAGGAAGACATGTCAGAAGCGCTGTTTAGGAAATTGGCATCATCAGAACCGATGTGAAAGAGGCGAAGGAACTGAGAGAATGGGATGGAGCCCTTACAGGGTGCAGGGTGTGAGGAGTTGTAGTTGAGGTAGCTGTGGGAGTCAGTAGGCTTGTAATGAATATTGTTGGACAGTCTATCACCAGAAATTAAATCAGAGAGGTCAAGGAAAGGAAGGGAAGTGTCAGTGATGGACCACATGAAAGTGATGGAGGGGTGGAAATTGGAAGCAAAATTCATAAATTTTTCCAGGTGCAGATGAGAGCATGAAGCAGCACCAAAACAGTCATCGATGTACCGGAGAAAGAGTTGTGGGAGGGGGCCTGAGTAGGACTGGAACAAGGAATATTCCACATACCCTGTAAAGAGACAGGCATAACTGGGGCCCATGCGGGTGCCCATAACCACACCTTTTATTTGGAGAAAGTGAGACGAATTCAGTAAGAGAACAAGTTCAGCCATGCAGAGGACAGTAGTAGTGGATGGGGATTGTTCAGACCTCTGCTCAAGGAAGAAGCGGAGAATTTCATGGGGCCAGTTTACCCTATTCAGAAATGGGACATCTACTTAATTCAACTAATGCAAATTGTAATTGTTCAAGAGGCTAATGTGAAAACTATAATGGTCAGCAAAGAGCAGAAAGTTCAGATTTGCAATGATAACTTGGGAACTTTTCTCCGATGAGTAATAAGAAAGGTAAAGGATTTCTGAAAAGCAAGATTAAAGATGCTGTTAAATTTCTGCAGAAGTCCTGGCCAGAGAACCTGATGGGTTGTTCCTGAATTTAGTCATATGTGCCTACCACAAGACAAGGAAGATGGATAAAGTTGTACATCAGCGTGTCTCTGGATGCTCGCCCATATTTTGATCACTGGTATTTAACCATGTGACCTTGACGTGCAGGTTGATGATATTTGCTAAATCATTGGAAGCCTTGTGTGATTGATGAGCACGACATCATTTAGACTGCTGTATTCACTAACTATTGTAATCTGCTTTTTTTTTGTTAATCCCTAAATTTCATTCCAGCGATGGTTTAGTGAATAAATATACTGCTTTATTGTGATATGAAATCTCTGGTCTGTCTTGAGTGAAATGATCTCAGATGGGACGCCTTATAGGGGAAAAAAATACAGCCAGGATTCCCATGATGCTCTCCACAGTTGAATAGCCTGCACTTACCATCTGGTGTTGTGAAAACCAGGCATTTGGACAAAGCACTGGAAGGAAACTAAGCAGTTGAAGAACATTCATCTAGCAAAAATTAAGGGCTTTGGGAAAAAGAACTATGACTCTATGAATTTTAAATAATTATAAAAGATATAATGATAAGTAAGAAGATTTCAAAGAGTAGATTAAAGCAAAAGATGCAGAGGACTTTGGAAGCTAGGAATCAATGCTTGATTCATAGGGTGTAGGATAATCTGTTATTGGCTACCACTGCTCCATTCAGTGGTTCCACTTTTGTCCTGTTAATTGGCATTGTGGGTTTAGGTTCAGCCACTCAGCATTATACTGAGCTTCACCACTGTCACATAGACCAGCAGCACTACATTAGGTTTAGCTTTCAATGGTTTCCTAATAAAACTGGATTACAGAGGTGGCCACAGAGGCTGCAGATTGACGAGGCTCTTTACAAGGCCCAGTCTGATTCTCTGGGACTTCATGCCTGCTGTTTAGTTACATATTTGACCATCTAGCCCTCACCCCTCACACCCCATCAAACCCCTCACCCACACCACTTAATTCATTCCCACCCAGGGCCCTTCATACCAACTCATATCAACCCATGCCATCCTGTCCACCACACCCTTTACACCCTCCATGCCAACTCACCCAGTATCCATCGTGGACAAACCTCCGGAGCCATGTTGAGATGAAATAAAGATCTGAATATCAATGACTGTTTGAAAAAGCACTCCCATTCAAAACTTTAAAAACTCCTCAAGTACTTAATCGGTTATCAAAACAAACTTTGTATTCATACACCCACATTAAAGACACTTAATCCTTTAATAACATCTTTGAGCAATCAATCAAACTGTGAATTTACAATCCTCCCAATCTTCAATAATGATAGCCTTTGGGGTAATATCAACAAATAGCTATTGTAATTGCTAGAAAAGATTGTCTTCAATTCTCACTGGCACTGGGGTGGCTTTTAATTTTTAGAGAGCTAGGGGTTTTAAATAACTTCACAGCTTGAGTTTTTTCAATTCTCACTAATGCAAGGAGTTTTTAAATAACTTGACAGTTTAATAGTTCTTTATACCTCATCTGCCATTTATGAGCATTTACTTCTCCATAACTTAGCGACTCCCACACTGTGATATAAAGCCCGTCCTACATCAAGAATGAGGTCTGTTTGAATACAGCACCGAGTTCAAATAGCCCTGTTTAGTCTGGGTTTGCTACCTGTGTGAATCACACCCCACCCCCTATTGCCATTGATCGGTCGGAATGGGGACAGGACTTCCGGATCCAGGTCTTGTCCCTCATTTTCAAAGGTTCACAGAATCTCCGTGACTCCATAACAATTCAGCCCAATATGTCAGGTCAATGATCTTTTGTCATAACTGAAAAAGGTTAGAGATGTAATTGATTTTAAGCAAGTACAGAGGCAGGGAGATGGGGGAGGAGGAGAAAATGATAGGGAGTTTATAATAGGATGGAAGGCAGGAGGGGTTAAATGACAAAAGGGGTGCTGGTGCACAGTAAAAGGAGATGGTAATGGGACAAATAAATAAAAGATGGGTCTAGAAATGGTATAAATGGGACCAAGCAGAATCATCACCAACTACTGCTGTTTGAAAAATTGGGAGCATTGGTTATGATCCGAAATTATTAAACTCAATTTTGAGTTTGAAGAGGATAAAGTGCCTAATTGAAAAATGGAATGCTGTTTCTTGTCCTTACATTAGGCTTTGTTGGAACAGTGTAAAAGGCAGAGGCAGAGAGATCAGAAGGTAATGGAGCAGAGAATTAAAATAACAGGTAACCAACCTGTGTTTGATCCATCCAATGTGGAGACCACATTGTGAGCAGTAAATAATATGCATTCAATTGAAAGAAGTACAAATAAATTGCTGTTTCACCTAGAAGGTGTGTTTACGGCTTTGGAAAGGAAGAAGTAAAAAGGACAGATGTTGTATTGCCTGTGATTCCTTAAGAAGGTGCTGTGAGAAGGGGAGGTGTTGGGGGCAGTTGAGAGAAATGGGAAGATATCAATGTGAAAGGGGGCATTATCAGAACAGACCTGACTGAGACAAAAACATTTGCTTGTATTATTTTTGTGTTTTTTGTGACATTTCTGCTCAGTCTGAGAGTGTGATCCTGAGCTTCCTATCACCTGTCATTTTTAATTCTTTCCCCAACCCCACGTCAACCACTCCCATGTCAGTCTCCTAAACTGTTCCAGTGAAGCTCAACATTGCCACAAGGAATAACACTAACATTCAAGTTTGCAGATGTTACAGCTTTCTGGACTCAACAGTATGTTTAACAATTTCAGAAACTTTTATTTATTTTCAAGAAACATCTTTTGATTGTTACAAGTGATAGAATCACCACAAATCTTTTAAAAGACTGAACTTATAAATAGCTCCCTTTCAGGTCGTAACTTTTGTTGATGATTCTGTTATCTCCATTTACACTTCTCTGCTTTTAGGTGAGCTTCACATGTATACTGATGACATCCAACTCTACCCCTCTGCCACCTCCTTCAAATCTTCTACTCTATTTGTGATGCTACTTATATGAAGTCCAATCTTGGATTAGTCTCGACTTCCCTCAGCTAAAAATCAGCAAGGCCAAAGCCATCATCTTTGGCCAGGCACCGCAAACTCTGCTGCAGATGACTGACTCCATCCCCCTTCCGGGGCCTATGAACTCAGGCTGAACTCTATTCGCAACCTTGGCATCTTGTTAGCCTCAAAGTTGACTTCTTACCCAAAGACTGGCAACTTCCATCTCCAACACTGCTCATCCCTGCCCATCTGCTGCTGAAACCTCATTCATGTCTGTCAGCTCCAAAATCAACTTTTTCCTAGCTGGCTTCCCAACATCCCAAATAGTTTCCCGTATTATATCCTTAGTCCTGCTCATTTATCATTCCCATCATTACTGATCTGCATTAGTTCCTAATCTCTGAATTTTGCAAACTTAAAATTCTTGTCCTCAATTTCAGATCCTGCTGTTGTCTTGCAAGCTCATTTCGGTAATCTTGCCCAGTATTACAACTCTCTTTGAAGCTCTCAGTTCCTTCAAACTTTTATGCATTTCCCCCTCCCATTCATCCCACAATTGGTAACTATGCCTTCAGCCAGATGGGGCCCAGTCTCATGAATTCTCCTTACAAACTTAAAGGGTCTTAAAGGAAGTGGCAGCGGAGATAGTGGATGTATTGGCTATAATATTCCAAAATACCCTGAATTCTGGAAAGGGTCCAATGGATTGGAAAAATGCTAATATAACGCCCTTATTCAAAAAAAGGTGGTTGTGTGGGGGGTGCTGTGGGAGGCAGAAAGTAGGAAAGTATAGACCAATTAGGTTAAAGTCTGTCGTTGGGAAATTGTTGGAATCCTTTATTATGGAAGTAGTAATGGGGCATTTGGAAAGTCAAAATGCAATCCATCAGAGTCAGCATGGTTTTATGAAGGGTAAATCATGTTTGACTAATTTGTTAGAGTTCTTTGAAGATGTGACAAGCAAAGTAGATAATGGGGATTCTGTAGATGTAGAATATCTGGACTTCCAGAAGGCCTTTGAGAAGGTCCTGCACAAAAGATTAATACACAAGATAAGATCACATGGAGTAAGGGGTAATATATTAGCTTGGATAGAGGATTGGCGAACCAACAGAAAGCAGAGAGTTGGGATAAATGGGTCTTTTTCTGGATGGCAAACTGTAACTAGTGGAGTGCAACAGGGTTCGTTCCTTGGGCCTCAGCTATTTACAATCTATATTAGTGACTTGGATTCAGGGATAGAAGGTACTATAGCTAAATTTGCAGATTACACCAAAGTAGGTGGGGAAGTAAGTTGCAGTGAAGAAATAAGAAATTTACAAATGGATATGGACAGGTTAGGTGAATGGGCCAAAATTTGGCAGATGGAGTTTAACGTGGATAAGTGTGAGGTTATCCATTTTGGTTGGAAGAATAAAAAGGTTGCTTATTATTTAAACAGAGAGAAACTTCAAAATGTTTCAGTGCAGAGGGTCTGGGTGTCTTCGTGCATGAATCACTGTAAACTAGTATGCAGGTACAGCAGGTAATAAGGAAGGCAAATGGAATTTTGGCATTTATTGGTAAAGGAATAGAGTATAAAAATGGGGAAGTGTTGTTGCAACTGTATAAGGCATTGGTGAGACCGCACCTGGAGTACTGTGCACAGTTTTGATCCTCTTACTTGAGGAAGGATGTAGTTGCACTGGAGACGGATCAGAGGAGGTTCACTAGATTGATTCCAGAGATGCAGGGCTTGTCTTATGGAGGAGAGATTGAGCAGTTTAGACCTATACTCGCTAGAGTTTAGAAGGATGAGAGGAGATCTAATTGAGGTATATAAGATGCTAAAGGGGATAGACAAAGTGGACATGGAGTGGATGTTTCCCCTTCTGGGACATTCTAGAATGAGAGGCCATAGTTTTAGGCTAAGGGGTGGTAGATTTAAATCAGAGATGAGGAGGAATTATTTGTCTCAAAGGGTCGTGAATCTGTGGAATTCACTACCTCAGAGTGCAGTGGATGCAGAGACGCTGAATAAATTTGAGGAGATGGGCGGGAAATTGGAGTTGAGGCCAAAGTGAGATCAGCCATGATCGTAATGAATGGTGGGGCAGGCTCGAGGGGCTGAATTGCTTACTCCTGCTCCTAGTTCTTATGTATGTAACCCTTCCATCTCCTTCTTTAAGATCCTTGATAAAACAAGTGTACCTCCTAATATTGATTTTGCTGTTTGGTGTCCATTTTCCTACAGCTTTGAAGTGCACTGGGACATTTTCCATATTAAAAAGGCACTATGAAACGTATTAGTGCAGTTGCCAGCAAAGATCACTGAACAGTGTTCAGGAGCAGAAAGTGTGGCTAATTTTACCCTTTTGGAAGGACACTGCTGCCCTGGTGGAGATAAGCTAGTATGGCATAGTTCAGATGGAATTCAAATTTTCTAGTCAGTATTACCTAATGGCACGTTACATGATGAGCCATCATAAGTCATTAGCAAACTAGAAAACTCTGGTCAAAATGAAAATCTACAATATTGTGTTATGTTGAAAAAAGCTGTACTACTGCAGAAAAGCCAAAGATGATTACCTACATTCAACCCATCCAAACTGATCCCTCCAACAACCCACCTCTCCATAAAATCCAGCTGTATCTTAATTTCTTGCTTCATTTAGGTCACTTTGCAGATGATTCTGAACATTTTCATTCTTTGAATGCCCAATATTTATTCACCAGTTTAAATGTCTATTTCCCACTTTAATTTGAAGCAAAACTTGAATTTATTTCTCGTCTTCCCAAATATTTCATTAGGCTTTATTGTTAAAATAAATATCATTTGTATTTGAATTTGGGTTCCAAACAAGTATAAATGTATAGTATCCGGCTGGGAAGGTTGGAGATAGAGCCACAACAGCTTTTCCCTAATTCCCCAACATGTGCTCCTTCCCTCATTAGAAGTTTCAGTTCAACCTCAGCCTTCATGCATCACGGGATGAGAAAAATCATACTCGGCTCAGTGGCAGTCCTCATGATAGTTTGCCCCCCACCCACCCAAGACAGTTACTAAAGCTATGAACTGGTGATGGAGAGCAGGGGACAATGGTCTATAATCACAGTTATTGCCCACTACCCATATGCCCCCCCACCCAGCCAAGGAAAAGATGACAGCATTCTTATGGTTGCTGTGCAGAGGCCTATCCTGCCTCCTGCCAAAAAGCAGCCACGGTTTGCAGGTGTAAAGAAGAAATAGAACCAGAATTAGGAAGGAATAAAGTAATTTATTATTTTTTTAATCAAAATTGGATACATTGTGAAACTGCATTCTGTTGCCCCCACCCTATAATTAGGAAGTGAGAAGAACCCTGCCTGCAGAATCCAATGGCAAGGCAAAGAGGAATACTGCAGCTTTAGTCAGTCTTCACAGGTCTTTGCAACCTGATTAATCAATAAGGCAAACATCAATGCAAAAAAAAAAAATGGACCAGGTTCATTCAGTACAGTCTGACTTCACTCAGCTTTACAATTGTAAGATGACCACAAGGATGCAAATTGTACAAATACCTTCTAGATTGAAGGGTTAAAAAATCTAGTTTAAAAGTAGGAAATGCCACTAATTCTTTTTAAAAAGGGTAAATAATTATGATTAATTTTAAGTCAGGAAAAATAATGTTTCAATACAGTACTGTTGACCAACGAGAAAGGAATGTGAACTGAATTATAATTCACAATGACAGTCAATAATTTGGAATGCTTCAGTGATTTTGTCACTTTAACAGCGTGTTAAATCAGCTGCCATTCAAGTTTCAGTCAGCAACAGCAAGACAGTGCCTGTCAGGTCATCAGCATCCATAATATTAATAAATTATATAAGAAAATGGAACTAGAGCCCATCCAAAGAAAAAGTTGATCATAATTCTTTATAAGAGGTACAGGTTATGGAGACCAGACTCTCTTTTGAAAGTCACATCTAGAAATTATTTTAGTGGATATTTGGCTTTATCATGGGACAAAATCCAGCCCCTTACATATGTAGGCATTAGGACCTGGAAAAAACTTAAAACTGCATGCATGACCCTTCTTCAGGAGGTAGGATATAATTCCAGCTTCTGTACTCATAGGTTCTGCGGGAGGGTTCCCCAACCTCCCGTTGAAACTTTATTGGGATTCTAAGACAAACACATAAATGGATGAAAAGGTAATTGTTGGTGTTTCTTTGGGGGATTTTGCTGGGTTCATACTAAAGTTATAGCAAGAATCCACAAGGAATTTCAGGGCCCAATTGTCTTGTTCCCATAAACTGCTTTGCAACAAATGCAGATGTGGCAGAGAAGACAGGTTTGCTACATTGTAGCAGTAGAAATCATTTCTTAAGTTGTGTAACCAGTATGAAAATCACCCAACTATGCTAGAGTCATAAGCCTTTCTCCAACCTATAAAATTGCTTGGGAAAGTGTTCAGCCATCAGCCAGCTGCTGCATGTAAAAGATGGTAAATAAGGTTTGGCATAGCATACTTGCATCATGATTTCGGCACTTACCTGCTCATAATGCAGACAGGTTAACAGGAGCATCAGCCATGTATTACAAACTAGCTTAAAAAATATATATATAGGGATAGGGAGTTGGTGGGGAGGAGGGAAGAAAGAAATTACTACAGCTAGGTACAGTTTAAATAATCTTAATTTTTTTCCAGCTGAAAAGATCCCAAAAATCACTCACAGGTCTTCTTCAAGGTACCAATCAATTCTGTATTTATTTTTAAACTAGCTGCTAAAACAATCACTACAATTTCCAAGGCTCAAGCTACTCAATATCTTAAGACACGGAAACTGATTTTTAAATTACACATTCTTTCATCTCCCCACCCACTGCTTAAGCAAAGTAAATGGGTTGTAGAGTACATTCCACTATGCCTGGGAGTCATCCCAGAAAAATAGCACTTCAACGATTAAAGGGTCAGCAGCCAAGCTTAGTACTTTTAAAAAAAAAATTGAACATTGCCAGCAGGGCTTCATGTTAGATATCCTCTACTCTGGCACTACTGAGAAACTGAAGAATGAATTGGAATGCGTCTTTGAGATAAGGTGCATTGTCAGGGTGACAGAAACTAAAACCAGCACAAGCATGGCAACATAATACGTCCACTAATCTCTATGCCTATTAGCAAATTTAGTCATATACATTTGAACTTATGTCCTGAAATTCTGCAGCGATTCTCTCGCACTCTTGCCATTACTCAAGCAGGAGACTGCTAGAATCCCCCACATAAAAGGTTGTAAACAACAAGTCACAGCAGGAGATCAGGGAAAGCCCCATGGAATCTCATGCCCTAACCAGTTACGTAACAGCAGGTATAGAAACATAGCCAAGTCCTTCACTTAATGCCGGTCCTAACTTCATTTTGAATCACAACTTGGAAAATTCAGAAAGCATAATGGCACAGCCATCATGGATGATTTTTTAGCATTAATATCTCAAGACACTGACAATGGTAGGTGACAAACCAACAATATATGAGCTCCACCAGTAACACGTCCAGATCTCACAACACCAGCTATAAAAGGCAATGTTTCAGGAAGCTATGTCGTCTCCACCTGTAATGGAAGAGGATGACCTGGGTGGAACAGACTTGTGATTCAGTGCCTCCACGTGAAATATGCACAAGAGAAAGCAAAACCAGAAAGAATCAATACAAGAGATGTACATTCAAGACTTTTTGCTCGAGACTTAGATTTTAGCCACACCAGCCACCAAATCTGAAATCACCAAATTGGTGATTAGGTTATCAATTGAGTAGCTAAAGCATTTTGAACATGCAGCGGGTGGTTTAAGTCTCATTCTCTACTTTGGACATCATTATTGATACAGATACAGCAGCTAACTTAAGGTTAGGTAACCATGGCTACCAGAATAGCAGCATACCAGTGATGGCAGCCACAGGTAAAACATATTGCAGGCGTGGTACTGCCTATGCACAGGTCCTGCTGTAACAACTGGAACTTTAAAGCAGAGAAAAAGTCTGCACAATAAAAACAGTCATTGCAGGCAAAGTACATTAAAGTTCTGTTCTCCAGGTCCATGGTTTGCTGCCTTACACTGAAATAAAGACTGAAAGAATAAATCAAAACTCATTTTAGAAATAAGCCCCAGTGATAATACATAATTATATATAAAAACTGTTGGTTCTAAACAATGCACGGGCCACATCATTTTTCCATGCAGGAATGATAAGACTCATAAGAAGGCTCTGTTTATCTAAATATTGCACAGATTGAAAGTAAAGAATCACATAATCATGGGAAAATTCTCACATTATCAGCAACTACAAAACATAAAGAACCTCTATCTATAGTAGTCATGAGTTCATCTGTCTCCATGCGAGCAGTTTGTTAAGACAATTCTGTGATAGGAAGCCATGTTTTGGGATTCCCTTGTGCAAATAAGAAGGCATCATGCTGCATAAAGCATCCGTTTTCCACATGAAACAACTTTTTTGCTTTAGTGTTTTTCTTGCCTCAAGTCAGTTTGGCAGCCAGAGTGAGTAGGATTTAAGCCGTAAGCTTGGACTGGGATTCCATTTCCGCAGCTCGTTTAAGCGCAACATCCACCAGCAGCTGAAATCCACTGAAATCTTGATTGAGGTCTGGAGGAGTGGGTGGAGGAGTGTTAAACAGTCCACTCTGGGGGGTTGGGTTTGACCCCACCTGAACAGCATCTTTGGAGCATCCAGGATTGGTATCCACTAAACCTGCATTTGACAAAAGATCCATTCCATCTATGCTGGCAGGTGGGCAGTAGTGTAAAGGCACGTCATTTGGTGTGGAGACAGTAGTGTGACATATGACTGAAGGTCTTGGCAGGAATCCTCCAGCGGAAGAGATGCTACATGGAGAGGTCTCTCTATTTTCTGGGCTGGAGCTTGTCGATCCGAATGATCTTTCGTCAAGGTCTGGAACATAGCTGTTAGAAGTCATTGAGGTGGGATCTACACTCTTACTGCCTCGGCGAGAGATTGTGAAATTGTTGGGGTCCTTGCCATCCTTTCTCAGCATGTCTGGCAGAAGTCTGCGGCGTGCGTTAATGAACCAGTTACAGACCTGAAATTCAGCAGGAAAGACAATCAGCGTGTGTACATCATTACATTAAATAATTTTAAGTACTACCCATAAACATGCCTGAACTCTAATCTAACCAATGTCATGAAAACAATAGCAAAAAAAAAAATCGACATACCGCTACACGGATGGATCAGAAGGCAAATCGTTCTAAATATAACAAACGCAGCCACTTCCTTGTAAGCCTAAACTTGTAGAATCTAAAAAGTTAATTTGGCAATTCCCCATTTGCAAAGAGAATGTGTCAAGAGAATTGGGGCATGTGTTGCAATTCTATCACTGGCTCTCATTCCTTTAGAGCATGACTTCTCCCATTCACCCCAGGAGCGTGCAATTAGTCATTAATCCATACAGTTATAATACAATTTGAATCAAATTCAGCCCCCAGTTGATGCCACATTTGATACAATAATGCTGCTGAAAACAGCTCGACCGCACTGGTACCAAGAGATAAACAATAATATATAGAAACCTCTATGCTGCTTCTATCTGCTGCCCCATGCTGCCAGTGCCAAGCAACTATCATCAGATATCATCAGCCAAACTGAGCCAAATGATATAGATCAGCAGTAAAAATTCTACATTACTTGCTTGCACAAAAGTCCTCGAAATTAGGGGGATTCAAAGTCAGAATCAGCCATGGCTGCAATTTTAAACAAGTGCAAATATGGACTGTATTGCACAATTGCCTTTCACCTGTGATGTGAATGGTGGAGTATGTTCTCCTTTCCTACATGACAAAACTAAAATCTAGGGACATAAGATCATAAGAATCAGGAGCAGAAGCAGGCCATTTGGCCCATCAAGCCTGCTTTGTCTTTCTGGCTGATCTGATTGTGGACTTAACTCCCTTTAACTTTCCTGCCTGACCCCTATAACCCTTAACTCCCTGGTCAATCAAAAATCTTTCTAACTCAGCCTTGAATATATTCAATGACGCAGCCAAACTGAATTAAAGCAGATATTAAGCAAAATAAGCTTTGTCTTTTGAGGCTTTTAAAAATATTTCCCCCCCCCCCCATCTGAAATCTATGGCCTGAATTTTTCCTGTGTTGGGTGGGCTCGGTGGGAGCAGTCGTGTATTGGCTCCGCACCGCCATTTTACCTGCGCGGGCCAGTTAAGGCTCCTCCAGCGTAATACATAAGTGGTAGCGCTCTGTGTAGTTGGGGGGGTGGGGGGGGATGTGGAGGAGGAAGAGTCGGGTCCAACTCGCGTGCGCAATAGAGTGCTTCAGTCTCCCCGAGGCATGGAGCTGCCTCAGGGAGATTGCATTTAATTATTTTTTTGAAAAGCGCTTCAATGAAAATTTGATGAAATGTCTCATGTGACTGTGTCACATGAGATGGGACATGTTTTTATTTTTCAAAAGAGTTTTTATTCAGTTTCTAAAAGCTTTAGGAAGCCTCATCCCACTTGTAGATGAGCTTTTCTAAAAATCGTAAAGGCCACATGGCCTTTTTGCCTGCCCGCCAACCGTTAAGTTGGAAGGGCAGCATAAATTTGAAATTAATCAGTTCCTCAATGGTCTTAATAGGCCTTTTAATTATTGGCGCGCTTGCAGCCGATTCCAGCACACGCCTGCCGAATGAAACATTGCGAGACAGCGTGGTGACGTCGGGATGCACACCCGACATCAATGCGTGTCATGTTACATGCTGGTGTGTCGGGCCCGCCCCCGCATGCCAACTGTAAAATCCTGGCCTATGTTTAGCATTTTCAATGCAAGTGATTTCATTTTCTCCTGCTTTAAACAATTGCTCACTCTCATCTGTATTATTCAAGTGCATTCTTAAGAGTTGCAATACCGGCAGGAGGTCTTAGGAGAGTGTTTGGAATCAGGTCACTCTGTACTCATCACTCAACCATTTTTATATAAAACATGTGAAGCTGGTTTTGATCGAGTGTATTTTAATATTCTACTGTACTTTGGAGGTCCAAATTGCCCAGAACCTGACCTCCACATGCAACATGATCTATTTGAATTACAGACCCTACATCACTATACTGTCAGCCAGATGCACCTTAGGGAATGGTTTCACCAAGGCATTAATTTAGCCAGCGACTAAAAGCACTCAGCTCCCTGGAAGTTTCAATAATCTATATTCAGCACTTAAAGATTCTAGTACAACAGAAGGACAAAGGCTTTTTTTTTGCAGTCTTTGATTTCAACTATTAAAAATCACACTCCTTTACCATGTGCCCTTCTCAATAGGCACTGCTGGAGGAGGGGGTGGTGGTGAGGGCTCAGTAACAGCAGTGGTCAAGTTAGAAACATGAGACCTTCAAGAGTCAACCTCCCCTCTTTACTGAATTAGCTTTAGAAGAGCAAAAGGAGGTGGCTTTTGTTTTCCACACCTTAATCTGAGGACTCTGGAGAAGTAGGAGGCATGAATTTATTTAATTATACTATGATATGCAATACAGCAGTGCTGCTGCCACATCAAGAGCAGTGTCAATGTAAAAGTGGCCACAGATACTGCAGACTGCCCTGTACAATTCAGCTGGCAACATACTTTCAGTTGCATTCATGCAGCACAAGCAAACCTGATTAAAGTTATTGCTCACTGCCTAGTTCAAAAATGCCTTCAAAATGCAGCAGGATTGATGCAAAATTCTCAATTTAGCCATATTGCTACAGCATTTTGTTTGGCGATCACATAGTTCAAATGCCTTTCTGCACAGGTCTTGAGGAACATTATAACAATTTGATGTTCTAATGTGTGTGTGGCTGAATCTAGCATTTCCTGCAAAATATTCAACAAACTTTACTTTTAAGTAACAGTGATGCCCGTTGTATATAAGAAATAATTTTTCATTTTAGTTTTTTCACCTCACTTGTAAGTACTTAAAATACCTATACAATAGATAATCAAGCTTCCTGTTGACTCAGTGGGTAAAAAAAAATCCAATGTAGTCACTAAAACCCTGGGCCTACATGACCTTTAAAGATTGGAGGGGTAAATACTAATAGGTACCTTTTAGGAGCTTCAAGTTAATTTACTGAGATGAGACTCTTATTTAAAATGGTTATGTTTTGTGATAAATCCAGCTGTCTTAACAAAACCGCTCAAATGCATCAAGGATTTTTTCATGCAAGAGAAAAAACATTCTAAATTGCTCCCTGATTGTTGTGTAGGGGAGAATTTACATTCAGTAACGTGCAAATGTTTGAGAGCGGAAATTTGAGCAAACAATTTCACAAAGCTAACGTAATTTGCACTCAGATTGCAAATTATGCCCAAAGCAGAAACTCCACCCTATGATGTTTAAGACTTTTCAAGAAAGCTTTCTGATACATGAAAGAACCTATAGTATGGACAGCATATAATCTAGGTCAACATTTTGGTGTAGCACCGATATACTGCATTGACAGAAATGCTGAGCACAGTCTTCACCTGCCCATTTGCGTGAATGTTAAAAATTCCATAGCACTATTCAGAGCAGAGTTCTGTTTCCTAGCCAACATTCCTTCTTCAACCAATACCAGAGTAAATGGTTGTTTATCCTTTTTACTAGTTGGATCTCTGTGTGCTATTTAGGTCTATGTGCCTACTTAACAATGACTTTTAAAAGGCAGCTGCAACTGCTTTCACAACTTCTGCCATGTTTATTAAAAATAATATACTTGCTTTCCTTCTCTGCACACTGCTTCAAGAAAATAAATTAAAATATTAGACCAAACTAACCAATGATAGATTAATAGTGGCCTTTACCAGATCATTTTTAATTTTAATGCCTCTTGACAAGTGCTTAGGAGACATGCTACTGAAATCAGCCAAAGACATAATTTCTCAGCTTTACAAAGGAGTTTTATCACAGTATAGAGATTCCTTCACAAAGCACCACTATACAAGCAAAATGGATTGAAAGCGTACCAATAAAATTTGAACGCCGGCATGGTGTCCAACTGGTTAGTGAGCTGTTTGAATAATGCATCACAATATTAGAACAACCCGTTACAAACAATTAAAATTGTTAATTGAAGAAGAGTCATACGGTCTTGAAACATTAACTCTGTTTTTCTCTCCACAGATGCTGTTAGACCTGCTGAGTTTTTCCAGCATTTTCTGTTTTTGTTTTAAAATTGTTAAGGGATCTATTTCATTGCATAATTTATTGGTAATTCCTTCTGTGTGGTACTCCCAGCAGAAATGGGGCAGTTGGTCATGGTTGTTGGAGTACTATATCACAACGCCAGCACATTAATTCCTCATGGCAAAATCTTTTGCTCAACCACCTTCAGCGCTTAATCAGTGAAATGTCCTGTTGTTAAAGGTCAGGAGTGGGATTGTTCACTGAGGACTCGTGTTCAATTCCATTCCATCCTCTGATAATACAGCAGATCATGAACCACCTCTAGACTGGCTGACAAGAGTCAGGCAAAATTCATGTTACGTGCATGCCAAGGAACAACCATCTTCAACAAGGTGAATGTACCTCTCCATGACCTTCAACAATACTACTATTGCTGGTTTCCCAGTTTCCCTCAGTAACATCAACAAGGAGTGGGGAAAAAGATGTCACTGTTGACCATAATGTTGACTGAATAAGTTAGATCACCATTGTGGCAGGAATGAGTCTGGGCATACTTGCGTGTCTTACCTTCTGACCACTCGATACTTCTATACCATCTACACCATCCATAAAGGTTCAAGTCACAGTATGATAGAATGCTACAATAATCACCTGTGTGCACAATACTCGCAGTTCCAACAATAAAAGAAGCTCACCATCATCCAGGATAGCTCAATTAGTGCTTGATTAAATAATCACTTGTTCCCCATTATTGATGGCATTATAGCTAGAAGTTACAATCCTTGCTTTGACAGTACCTTGCAGCCCAACCTTACTGACTATCAAGAAGCACAAAAACAGCATCATAGAATCCTGGTCTGCAGGCTCCCCTTCAAGTCATTTAGCAACCTGACCTGGACATATACATGACAGCCACAATCCCACCACAATTGTGGTAGCATAATCACCATTAAAGGTTCAGCAGTTCAAGGAGAAGGCCCAACACCACCTTTTTTAGGACAACCGAGGGCTGGTACATAGGAACAGGATAAGGCCATTCAGCCCATTGAGCCTGCTCCACCATTCAATTAGATCATGGCTGATCATGTACCTCAATGCCACTTTCACGCTCTATCTCCATATCTCTTGATGTCATTAGTCACCAGAAATCTATTGATTTCTGTCTTGAATATACTAAATGATTGAGCTTCCACAGCCCTCCCTGGTAGAAAATTCCAAAGATTCACCACACTCAGTGAAGAAATTCCTGCTCATCTCAGTCCTAAATGGCCTACCTCTTATCCTGAGATAATGTCCCTGGTTTTAAACTCACCAGCCAGGGGAAACACCTTCACCTTATCTACATCCACCCTGTCACACCCTGTAAAAATTTTCTAAGTATCAATGTGGTGACCCCTCATTCTTCGAAACTCTAGGGAATACAGACCCAGTCTCCTTAAACTCTCCTCATTAGACAATCCTGCCATCACAGGGATTAATCTGGTGAACCTCCGTTGCACTCCCTCTATGGCAAGTAAATCTCTCCTTGGATAAGGGGACCAAAACTACTCCAGGTCTCACCAAGGCTCTATGCAACTGCAGCAAGACATCTTTACTCCTGTACTCAAATCCCCTTGTGATGAAGGCCAACATACCATTTGCATTCCTAATCACTTGCTGCACCTACATGCTAGCTGTTATGCTTGGCCTAAATAGCCAAGTGGTTATGGTACTGGGTTTGTAACCCCAAGATCAAGAGTTCAAATCTCACAATGGCAAACTATGAAACAATGTAACTTCATCTGAAACAGATGGAAACGGGTTTGTACTCGAAAGAGTTACATGCTAGCTGTTAGTGACACATGAATAGGACCCAGGTCCCTTTGGACACCTGCACTTCCCAAACTCTCACCATTTAAGAAATATTCTGTCTTTCTGTTTTTTCCACCAAAGTGAATAACTTCACATTAATTCACACTATACGCCATCTGCTATGTTCTAGCCCATTTGCGTAACCTGTCCAAATCCTCTTGAAGCATCCTTGCATCCACCTCACAACTTGCACTAATTCCACTAAGTTTGGCATTATCAGCAAATTTGGAAATATTACAATTGGTCCCTACATCCAATCCAAGTCATTTCGATAGATTGTGAACAGCTGTGGCCCCGGCACTGATCCTTGCGGGTACCCCATTAGTAACAGCCTGCCATCCTGAGAATGATCCATTTATTCCTACTCTCTGCATCCTGTCTGTTAAACAATTCTCAATCCATATTAGTATATTTCCCCCAATCCCAGGTGCTCTAATTTGATTTACTAACCTCCTGCGTGGAACCTTATCAAGAGTTTTCTGAAAATCCAAATACACCACATCCACTGCTTCTCCTTTATTAATGCTACAAGTAATATCCTCAAAAAAACTCCAACAAGTTTGTCAAATATGACTTCCCCTTCATAAATCCATGACGAGTCTGCCCAACTTTACCATTCTTTTCTAAATGTCCAGTTATCCTTTTTAATAAACTCTGAACTAAAAGGTCTGTAGTTTTCCATTCTTCCTCCCTTCTTAAATAGGTGGGGGCTACATGTGCTACTTTCCAGTCTGCAGGACCCTTTCCAGAATCTATAGAATTTTGAAAGATAATCACCGATGCATCCACTATCTCTCTAGCCACCTCCAATACTCTGGAATGAAGCTCATCTGGTTCAGCAGATTTATCAACCTTCAATCCAGTTAAGTTTTCAAGTACTACCTCTTTACTGATACTAATTTCTTTTA
Source organism: Carcharodon carcharias (assembly GCF_017639515.1). Classification (NCBI taxonomy): domain Eukaryota; kingdom Metazoa; phylum Chordata; class Chondrichthyes; order Lamniformes; family Lamnidae; genus Carcharodon; species Carcharodon carcharias. The sequence goes on along the minus strand of NC_054472.1, from coordinate 123,616,837 downwards.
GTTCCTCAGTTTCACAGATCCCTTGGTCACCTAGTACTTCTGGCAGATTTTTGGTATCTTCTTCTGTGAAGACAGATGCAAAGTAACTGCTTAGTTACTTGGCCATTTCCCTGTTCTCCACTATAAAATCTCCTGTCCCCACATGTAATGGGTCCATATGTGTCCTAGCTAATCTTCCTTTTCACATGCCTAAAGAGGTTTTTACAGTCCATCTTTATGCTCCTCACTAATTTGCATTCATTTTCTCTTTTCCCTTTCTTAATCAGTTTCTTAGTTCTCCTTTGGGACTTTGCCCAAAATGGTGACACACTGATAAATTTGCAAAATAAGACTGCCACAACCAATTCATTTCCCCGCATCGTGGCTAGGGGTTGGAGTGGGGTGCAATGGTATGCTGGAGATCAAGTATATTTACATTCTGACAACTTATAAATTTCATACCCTCCCTGGATATTGAGAGATGTGATTAGCTGAGGGGTCAAGTATGAAGCAGCTAAGAATTCTCATTTAGTAGCAAGCAAACATTGCCTGAGTGACACTGCATAAGATCATCTAGATTGGTCAAATACATTAAAGACCAAGAGAATAACAAAAAGACTGATTGCAAGTTCCAGGGACAAGAGGAAAAGTGATTTAATTTGTACCAGTGAATTTCAAGCTCTCAAATCTGCAGTGATCCCTCAGCCTCCTGACCAGATTATTCAGCACACGGGCCACTGCTGCAATTCTACAGTCACTACTCCCAGCTGACATCAACAATGTATAGAATAGTAACTCCAGCATTGGGTGAATGGAAGAATTGTATAATGTAGCCCAACTATTCATCGCCACTAGCTTCGATGGGTATAAAACATATTTACGTAACACATAGAACGGGTGAATCTATATCAGCAAGTCTTGGTTGAAACCTTTTATGATCGTCTAAACACCAGTGACTGTCAGCAGCTTTGTCCTGAAATGTTTTCGACGCACTCACCTGCAGTACAGATAGCTGCGCCTGCCTCGACAGTTGGGTCTTCTCCTGTTCAGATGGATATGCTTTATAGCGATGCTCGTACAGCCAGTCCCGCAGGATCCGCACAGACTCCTTGGGAAGGTTCCCCCGTCTCCTCCGCTTCCCTGAATGAGACAGGTCAAGAGGCACCTCCAGACTGTCGTCGTCTTCAGTCTCACTGCCGCACACCGGGCCCATCGCTGCGAATGAGTGAGAGGTGTTAAAATGACGCTGGCATGAATGGAGAAAACCTTGCAACACTGCCGAGCACGTATACCCTTAACACATTCACTGCCTCGCTGTCAGCTACATTACACGGTGTTCAGCTCCTGCCTTTTTAACGCTGGCTGTTGTATGGCTCAGTTTGAAATATATTAAATATGTCATTTCTCTAACTTTCCCCATGTGAAGTGATTTTATCTCAGTGAACATTCTCTGGAAAGTCATCTTGATTTAGCTTCACTCGGTCTCCTAAGCGAGAGGAAGGTCTGATCACTGGGTTGCGCAGTTATTTTTAGATAGAATATCCATTTCGGAAATAAAAACATTGTACAATTCACTGAGCGCACTTAAAAAAAAAACTTCTAACAAGCCCGAGTTGCTCAAGACCCAGAGGCAATAATGTTTAAAGCACAAGCCGTCCCTCGCTGTCCGCAAAATACCTCATTAACCTCAGATTTTTCAAATTAACCAGCCCATTCTCTGTCAAATCCGCGAAAACTCGGCCCCTGCTCAGGGAAACCTCTGGTTGGCTGAGTTTGAATTTATGAAGCCGATCGGACTGTCAGTTTGTAAAGTGATACCTGCTCTTTGCCAGCACTTACAGCAGCCATTATCCGATTGACCCAGAACAAAAGAACAGAAATCACCCCAAAGAACTGAAGGGCTCCTTCACTCCGTTTCTAGCGCCGAGTCCCAAAAGAAAGGGGGCCTATTTAGTGACTTTAGTTCGCTTGTTTCCGTGCACCTCACGTTCTGCCTGGTCTGGCCTGTCTTGTCTTGAAAATCAAACATTATGTCCTCGTCAAACACGTGTTGCTAACTTAGTGTGTTTCATTAAATGGAACCACGTATTCAAATTATTTAAGCAACACCCATCCTGACTTGGGAGGCTGTCCTCATTAAGAATTTTGGTTTGCGCTAGTGATAAATGATTCAGAAGATTTAAAAAAAATAACCAACTTTGATTTCCTCAAAAAAATGAGAAAAGATGCCTGACTACATGGCCATATCAACAGGACTTGAAAACGCTTCATCTCACCAAGCACCTTGTAAATGATAATTCCGTTAAGATATAAAAACATTACATTACTATTGAAACGGAGAGGAAAGATAGAGCACACTGGAACCTGTCACAAACACTCTTCCACTTGGCTATAGTTCAAGCGAAAGGGGGGGGGGGGGGGGGGTGGGGGGTTGCTGGGGAGGTAGTGAAGAACTTCACATTCCAGCATATTCCGAACACAGTGAAAAACATCCTCCAGAAACCAATCCCCCAAACTAATACAATGTACCCTATCCACCTCGAACACACTCCACAAAATGGTAACTCATTGCTTGGCGGTACCGTGTCTTTTAAGATTCCAAGTCCTGCGATTTTAATGGACCAAATGGACGGGGAAAACATAAAAGTACGTTCTGCACGGCTGGTTGTTTAATAAGTGGTGGTTTTGCCGACCAACAGAAAATAACTGTCCCTGTAAATCATTCCACACGTTCCGCCCACCTATAATGGGGCTTTTAAAAAAGTTTTAAGTTCCGGGGGGGGGGAATCAATGAGTGTGTATGAGTTCACTTCTTTACAAATCAATAGGAAATCCCCCAGAGGCTCGTAGCGCCTAGAATCCATTGTATCCACTCACTTTCATAAACGTTGAACGAGAAAAACAAGCTGGAGGAAGGAAAGAACAATTAAACCCTCCAAGTTAAACACCGTCGTGAGAAACTTCGAATCGATCTGAAACTTTTGCGTAAAGTAATGCGAATTTTCTCACAAGAGGGAGAAAAAATCATGTTTCCACGAGGTGAGCCCAAACAAAGCCTTTAAACTCTCAGCGCCCTCCTCGTTCCAAAAAGCACTTTTCTTATTTCCGCTCAGCAGCCAATTGATCCCTTTACAAATTAATAGATTTAAAAAAGAACTAAAAAATAAAATGCTAAATTAGAGAACAAAAAACAATACAGACAGAAAACGCAATCAAGAAGGCCACTGAACACGATTTGACAACGTGCCAGCAGCATGGAGGAAGCAACAACTGCCTTAACCCACCTTTCTTAGCTTTCATCGTGCTCCAGAAATGTGTCTCCAAGCACTCCAAGCGAGATTCACCGGGGAGGGGAGGGAGTGGGGAGGAGGGAAGGAAACGGACGAACAAAATCAAAACAATCTTTCCGATGATGTTTCCAAATTTAAAAACAAAACGAAGCAGCAAGTCGGGAAGAGGAAAGTTTACATATATAAATCTAAGTAGTTGTGGCAGCGCGGCTGCAGTGTTGTGAGCGGAGCACACGGTGGGTGCTCTGTTTGCTCTGCCCCAACGTGTTGCTCGCTGGAGGATTCAAACAAAAGGTAAACACATCGCTGCTACCTGGCGCTCGAAACTAGTTCGGAACGGATCGCCTCCCTCCCTCTCTACCTCCTCAGGAGCTGACAGCTCTCACTGACAGCTGCTGCTTCAGTGCTAGATCCGCCCCTAAACTCGGGGGTGGTGGGGGGGAAGGAGGAGGGATAGCGAGAAAAAAATCTCTCCTCTGACATCACCACAAATCCATTCAAAAAAAGTTTAGTATTTGCATCTAGCTAGGGAATCCAATCCAGGCTTCCTTTTATGAAGTGTTTTTATATAATAGAGAAGAAATTTGACACTGGATACTTGGTCGTCTCTGGAGCTCGTTAGAAGTAAATCAAATGAAACTGTTTATAATTGAAGTGGTTGTTGTTTCTTTGTGCTTTGCTGGTTAATATCCGGTGAAAGCAATGTGGCGAGACGCTTTGATGACGGTTGGCAGACCTCCCCCTTGGAGCAGTGAAAAAGAGATCAGTTTTTTTCTAAGAAAAACTGTTGTATTTTAAGCGGCTGGGTTAAACATTAAACTTTGCAGCACTGCCAGTGCTCCATGATTAAGCAGATTTTATTGTTTTAATTTGAAAAATAAGTTTGTGTTAAAGTTTGAAGCATATATTTTTGCTTCACTTCCGCACTAGGCTGCTCTTTTGTTACCACATGTTTGCCTGGCTCCTGCGTGTACTTTGTGGTCCGTTGATCCACCAGTTAATCAAAACAGCTTCCAAACTTTTTCTTAAAAAAAAACTTCCACGTGTAGGTTGGATGACTTTCACCGATCATTAAAGTAAAAACAGCGAGTGTCGCTGTCCAAACGTTGCCTTAATTTTCAGCGTAAAATTTTTTAAAAACGTGCTACTTAACGAATAACACGGTTGTGTTTGGAAACCATGGCAGGATCACTACAGCACATAGGGGGGAGGGTGAATCCATCTGTTTGTCAATAAAAATGTCCTCGACTCCACACATTCAACAATGGGTCCTAGCGCAGTTATTTACTGTGTGCCTTTCCTTAGGAAGTCATTTATCGTCTCAACAACTTTTTAAAAACGTTACCCAAGATAGGACCACATTTTGGGTTCTAACCAAATCTTCGAATATTACTTTTCAAGGACGCATCAAATTAAAAAATATATAAACCAACCAGGCAGCATTATTTTTATTTTTCTGACCTCATTGTCCAGAAATCAGTTCAAATCAAGAGTGGAGAGAGAGATTAGTTTGTAAAAGGCAAAGATATAATTTTAACCAGAACTGTTCAAAACCGGTGTACATTAATCAATTAGGTAATTCGTGACTGAACGACTGCTGGATTGTTTCTTGTTATCTTGCCTCACATTAGCTGTTGTAAGATTTGGGAATGCCCATAGAAAAGGAGCCGGCAATGAGATGCTTTTGTTCTGTGAAAATGAGGTTGTTTTCAACAATTGTCACACCTTAATCAGGAGTTCTCAAGTAGAATGAGAGCTGTTAACACGTTATTGTTAAGACCAGTTGTACTGCCGCAGTGTTGCTTACTTAAACATTCTCTAACAAACGGTTCAAAGTTACATGCAAAGAATGGTTCGCTCATTTTGGCGTTAAATTATATAGGCCAGAAACTCCCAGGGTTTCATTTAGACGGTTTTGGCGAAGAGGTTTACAATTAGTTGAGTGTTGAAGGGAATTAAAAAAAACTACCACCGTTCCAGTTGCTAATTCTAAATCCGACACAGGCAAAGTACTAGAAAGCCGCCTGGAACCAAAGCAAAACAAGAATGTTTTCAGGAGGAGGGGAAGAAAATGATGAAAAAGCTAGTTGAGTGCAATAACAACAGATTGATTATTAAAGTCAAATCCTAACAGTTCCATCTGAAAACTTTACTACAGCTCATCTGAGGAAATAAACTTGTTTTGTTTATTCATGAGATGTGGGCATTCAAAAGCATAGAATTACTTTTCACATGTACACTGACAACACCTACAACACCACTGCCTCTCTAGGCCAGCATTTATTGCTCATCCCTAACTGCCCTTTAGAAGGTGGTGGTGAGCTGCTTTCTTGAACTGCTGCGATGCAATATTGGAATACAATATTTTTAAATTTTTCAAAGGATACTAATTTTCCTTCTAAAAAAATAAAGCAAAATACTGCAGATCTGAAATAAAAACCAAGTGCTGGAAAAACTTAGCAGATCTGGCAGCCTCTGGGGAGAGAGAAACAGAGTTAATGTTTTGAGTCCAATATGACTTCTCCAGAACTCTTCTACTCATTTAGAAGCAATACATTTGTCATTATCATTTGTTTAGACATTTTGGGCTGTCTCAAAGACTTGATTAAAGCCTTTAGGTTCAGTGGGGGAAATTACTAAAAACATTGGTAGTGTATAGATACTTAAGAAAAATCTTTCTTCTAAAGGTTCATTTTGATCATTTGATGAGTTTTTCTAGTTAGTGGCTGAGCCATGAATACCGGACAGGTCTCAGGCTTGATATGTGGTTCTGCTGAGTTAGCTGATCATAATTGAGGCATCAGTGGGAGCACTATTAATCTCAACAATAGGATTGCCAACTCTCATTAGATATATTTCAGCAAATTTCATTATAACCACCTACCTCCAACTTTGTTGCTTCAGAACTTACTGCAGACAGTTGCTAATATTTTACACTTACTGATGTGGGCTGTATTCAGAACTGTGCAACCCTCCTTTTGTGAGATGGTTTATTTTGGGGTAAAGGATGAGCAACCAACACAAGGCACCATCAATAGCAGCTAAAGAAAATCATTTTGGCCTCTCCTGAGCCACAAATAATTGTTTCCTCATGCCAGAGTAGTGAACCTCTTTCCCATTGTGCACTTGCTGCATGTCACATGGAAAAACAGATTCTTAGTCCAAGACCATCCTCTTATTCCAATATCATCATTCTTCATAACAAGACTTGATTCTCTGTTCCTCCACCTACTGCCTAGTAGAATTGTGTCATCTTCTTACCAGATCCTTCCAATGTAGACTGTAAGGGGCCCAGATTCCCAGCCATGGTGTAGCAGCAAAGTTTTATTCACTGAGGACAGAACCTTTAAATAAATGTGAAGTTCTTCAAAATGCATAACCCAGCTTCTAGAAGGCAAAAAATTAAATTAAAAACTTGCCACAGTTTATCAAAAGCTGTTAACCATTACTATTAAAACTTGAAAATCTTCTGCATTCAAAGGCACAGAATTACTTTTCACATGTACACTGACAACACCTACATCACCACTGCCTCTCTTGACTTCTCCACTGTCGCTAAAATATCAGACCACTTATCTGACATCCAGCAGTGGGTGAGCAGAAATTTCCTCCAATTAATTTTGGGAAGATTAAAGCCATTATTTTAGGTCCCTGCTCCAATTAAACTTCATTCCCTATACCAACTCTATCTCTCTCCCTGGCTTTTTCTTTCTCTCAAGTGCTAAGGAATGCAAGCTCCAACAACTCATCAACACCAACACCCATCTAGGACCCTCCACCCCAGCCTGTCCCTCCATCCCCACCTCATCTTCCAATCCCAGCCCCAGCCGTGTATTTACTATACCCCCTGACCTTTCCCTCTCCGACGCTGAACGTTCAGTGCTTAGCAAAGGACTTAGTTTCATACCCTTACGCCCTCATCTCAATGAATTTCGGGCTCGGCACGATGCTGAACTCTTCTTCTGCCGTCTTCGTCTCCGGGCTCACTTCTTCGGGCAGGGGTCCTCTCCCCGTTCAACGGATCCTTTTACCCACCTCCAATATTCTCCCTCCACCTGGACCCCTCCCTCTGGATTCTTACCTTCTCTTGATCTTTTCATTGAGAACTGTCAGCGCGACATTAGTTGTCTCAATTTCTCTGCTCCTCTCACCCATTCTAATCTCTCTCTCTCTGAACTTACTGCACTCCGTTCTCTCAGGTCCAACCCTGACATCGTCATCAAACCCGCTGACAAGGGTGGTGCTGTTGTTTTCTGGCGCACAGATCTCTACCTCACGGAGACTGAGCGTCAACTCGCAGACACTTCCTCCTACCTCTCCCTGGACCATGACCCCACCACTGAACATCAAGCCATTGTTTCCAGCACTGTCACTGACCTCATCTCCTCTGGGGATCTTCCTCCCACAGCTTCCAACCTGATAGTTGCCCAACATCGGACGGCCCGCTTCTACCTCCTACCCAAAATCCACAAACAGAACTGTCCCGGTAGACCGATCGTGTCAGCTTGCTCCTGCCCCACGGAACTCATTTCTCGTTATTTTGACTCCCTTCTCTCTCCCCTTGTCTAGTCCCTTCCCACCTACATCCGTGATTCCTCTGACACCTTACGTCACATCAACAATTTCCAGTTCCCTGGCCCCAACCGCTTCCTCTTCACCATGGACGTCCAATCCCTCTACACCTCCATCCCCCACCAGGATGGTCTGAGGGCCCTTAGCTTCTTCCTCGAACAGAGGCCCGCACAATCCGCATCCACCACTACTCTCCTCTGTCTGGCTGAACTTGTTCTCACACTGAACAATTTCTCCTTCAACTCCTCTCACTTCCTCCAAATAAAAGGTGTGGCTATGGGTACCCGCATGGGGCCCAGCTATGCCTGTCTCTTTATGGGGTATGTGGAACATTCCTTGTTCCAGTCCTACTCCGGCCGCCTTCCACAAATCTTTCTCCGGTACATCGATGATTACTTCGGTGCTGCTTCATGCTCTCGTCGGGACTTGGAAAAATTTATTACTTTTGCTTTCAATCTCCACCCCTCCATCATTTTCACGTGGTCCATCTCTGACACTTCCCTTCCCTTCCTTGACCTCTCTCTATCAATCTCCGATGATAGACTGTCCACCAATATCCATTACAAGCCTACCAACTCCCACAGCTACCTTGACTACAGCTCCTCACACCCCACTTCCTGTAAGGACTCCATCCCATTCTCTCAGTTCCTTCGCCTCCGTTGCATCTGTTCCGATGATGCTACCTTCGAAAACTGTTCCTCTGACATGTCCTTCTTCTTCCTTAACCGAGGTTTCCCACCCACGGTCGTTGACGGGGCCCTCAACCGTGTCCAGCCCATCTCCCGCGCATCCGCCCTCACGCCTTCTCCTCCCTCCCAGAAACATGATAGGGTCCCCCTTGTCCTCACTTATCACCCCACCAGCCTCCGCATTCAAAGGATCATCCTCCGCCATTTCCGCCAACTGCAGCATGATGCCACCACCAAACACATCTTCCCTTCATCCCCCCTGTCGGCATTCCGTAGGGATCGTTCCCTCCGGGACACCCTGGTGCACTCCTCCATCACCCCCTACTCCTCAACCCCCACCTATGGCACCTCCCCATGCCCACGCAAAAGATGTAACACCTGCCCCTTCACTTCCTCTCTCCTCACCGTCCAAGGGCCCAAACACTCCTTTCAAGTGAAGCAGCATTTCACTTGCATTTCCCCCAACTTAGTCTACTGTATTCGTTGCTCCCAATGCGGTCCCCTCTACATTGGAGAGACCAAACGTAAACTGGGTGACCACTTTGCAGAACACCTACGGTCTGTCCGCAAGAATGACCCAAACCTCCCTGTCGCTTGCCATTTTAACACTCCACCCTGCTCTCTTGCCCACATGTCTGTCCTTGGCCTGCTGCATTGTTCCAGTGAAGCCCAACGCAAACTGGAGGAACAGCACCTCATCTTCTGACTAGGCACTTTACAGCCTTCTGGACTGAATATTGAATTCAACAACTTTAGGTCTTGAGCTCCCTCCTCCATCCCCACCCCCTTTCTGTTTCTTGCCCCTTTTGTTTTTTTTTCAATAATTTATATAGATTTTTCTTTTCCCACCTATTTCCATTATTTTTAAATCTTTTATGCCCCCCCACCCCGACTAGAGCTATACCTTGAGTGCCCTACCATCCATTCTTAATTAGCACATTCGTTTAGATAATATCACCAACTTCAACACCTCTGTGTTCTTTTGTTCTTTTGTCTGTGACATCTTTTGATGATCTGCTCCTAGGACTGCTTGCTTGTCCCTACAACAACAACCCCCCTCCACTTCTCTCCCCCACCCCCCACCTTAAACCAGCTTATATTTCACCCCTCTCCTTGTAAAGAAAAATCAGTTCTGTTGAAGGGTCATGAGGACTCGAAATGTCAACTCTTTTCTTCTCCGCCGATGCTGCCAGACCTGCTGAGTTTTTCCAGGTAATTCTGTTTTTGTTTTGGATTTCCAGCATCTGCAGTTTTTTGTTTTTATCTCTGAGATTAAGGCAGTCTGTTCACAATCTTGATGTCAAATCTGATCCTGAGATGAGCTTCCAACCTTGTATATTCATGCTGTCACCAGGACCAGCTATTTCAACCTCTGTAACACTGCCCAACTTCACTCCTGTTTGAGCTCATTTGCTGCTGAAACCTTCATGTCTTTCATATCTTTAGACTTAACTATCCCAATGCACTCCTTGCTGGTTTTCCACATTTTACTTGAGATCATGCAAAACTCTTCGGTCCGTTAACTCGCAGCATGTTCCATTCCCCCCATCACTGCTGTACTCACTGACCTATGTTGACTCCTGGTCAAATGACACATTGATTTAAAAATTCCCATCCTTGTTTTCAAAACTCTTCATGGCCTCACCCCTCCCTATTTCTGTAACTCCTCCACCTTACAACCCTCTGAAATATCTATGCTCCTCTAATTCTGGTCTCTTGAGCATCCCAATTTTAATTGCTTTACTTTTGATGATAGTTCCTTCAGTTGCATATGCCCAAAGCTCTGGGATACCCTCTCCATGTTTCTGCACCTACTCGTCCTTTAAGGCACTCCTTCAAACATAACCCTCTGAACAAGCTTTTAGTGGACTGACCTAATATCTCATTATGCACTTCCTAGGCCCAATCATTTTCAGTTCCTTCATTGATGACTTTCTCTCCACCATAAGACCAAATATGAAGATGTTCACTGATCTGCAACTCCTCAGATAAGAAGCCAACCATATCCCCATACAGCAAGACCTGGACAACATTCAGGCTTGAACTGATAAGTAGCAAGCAATGGCCCAGAACTTATGAGCTTCTGGGAGTTGTAACTGGGGAGGCACCCCAAAGATGGGCTGGGGAACCCCCACTCTCCCCCTCTATCAGGTCGCCCGGGAATTTCAAACCTTCATTGGGAAATTGCCCTGCAATCGGAAAACCCAAAAGCACGATTTAGATTGTAAACTTCAGATGGTTCTGACTGTATTACAGTGATAACTACCCAGCAAAAGTTAGAAGAATTGAAACCACTTTTAACTTTCAAGAAATTCTAGTACTGACCCCCCACTGGACTCCTCCCAAACACCTGACCTCCACAAGGGACCCCTTGAACACCTGACACCCCACTCTGACCACCTGACTGACCAACTGCCACCACCCCATTGATCATCCAACACCCCCCGAACACCCAACCTGCCCCCCACTGACCACCCCACCCCCTTGACCACCTGACCCCGTGTCAACTGAGACTTGCCACTGACCACCCTCTGACCAACTGACCCCCACCCCCACTGACCACCAGATCCCCCTCAGGCTAACAACCCGAACAACATCCAAACTTCCCACTGACCTCCCAATCCCACGCTCCCACTGACCACCCGAGCCCCCAACCCCCGACCGATGCCCTGCACTGACCACCCTCCCAACACCCCCGACCAACCAACACCCCCCCCTTGATTGACAAACCCAACTGACCACGTTCTGACCACCAGACATCCCCCACCACCACTGAACACCAACCTACACCCCCCCAACCCCCTCTAGACCGAACCCCCCAATCACTCAAACCCCTGACTGACCCTGTCCAACTGATTCCCCCCCCCCACTGATCACTCAAATGAGCCCTCCTCCCCCACCACTGCTTCTCCCCACCCCTGCCCCTCCTAATCTTACCCATTTACCTTCTCCCTGGTTTGAAAGTAGCTGGACCTTTAAACTTACCTGCTTTACAGTAGCTAGTGCTGTAAACAAAAGGGGCGTGTGGCCTCCTTACATCCAACGGTGTAGCTCTCAACTGAAGGCCTCAGGATCGTGCTGCTCTAACAGTTCTCGCCTGGCCTGAGTCAGAAGGTCAGACGATAAAGTATCACCTAGATTTCAAGATAGGAAACTAGGAGCAGAGTGGCAATCTGATAGTGATACTCCACGGAAGTTCAGGCCAAATAATTAAGGCACATAAATACATAATAAAAGAGAGTCAACCCAACTCTGCTTGACATGATGGCCTGGGGGGGGGGGGGTCACCATTCATCAGAATCTTAACCGGATCAGCCACATAAATACAATGACTACAAGAGTAGGTCAGAGGGTGGGTATTCTGTGGTGAGGAACTCACCTCCTGACTTCCCAAGTCTGTCCACAATCTATCTACAAGGCACAAGTCAGGAGTGTGATGGAATACTCTCCGCTTGCTTGGATAAGTGCAACTCCAACAATACTCAAGAAGCTCAACACCATCCATGACAAAGCAGCCTGTTTGATTGGCACACCATTCACCACCTTAAACATTCACTCCTTTGACAACTGACACAGTGGCAGCAGTGTGTATCATCTACAAAATGCGCTGCAACAACTCACCAAGGCTTCTTCAATAGCACTTCCCAAATCTGCAATGTCTACCACCTAGAACAGTAGTGGGCAAACTTTTCAGCTAGACTGCCACATCTAAGTATGGAAACTGTATTGAGCGGGAGGGTGGGGTGGGGGGGAGGTGGGGGGGCGGGGGGTGGTGGGGGGCAGCCTTAAATGTTCAAGAAATAATAAAGATAAATGTTGGTACAAATAAACATAATACCTTTATCATGATAATTATATTATCATTACAATGCATTACATACAATAATGAAACCAAATGTACCCTCTTTTTCATGCCTTCATGGTTTAATATGAACAATGTAGTTGTTCTCCCCTCTTTACAATTGCATCAAATTCTGGTGTCACTCTTGTTCTCTCTCCAAAGATGCTGCCTGACCTGCTGAGTAAGTCCAGTATTTTATCTTTGTTATTTTAGATTTCCAGTATTCACAGTACTTTGCACTTTACTTTTGTTTTGCCAACATTCATATTGTTCATAGTGAAGCCCAACGCAAACTGGAGGAACAACACCTCATCTTCCGACTAGGGACTTTACAGCCTTCCGGACTGAATATTGAATTCAACAACTTTAGGTCGTGAGCTCCCTCCCCCATCCCCACCCCCTTTCTGTTTCCCCCTTCCTTTTTTTTCCAATAAATTATAAAGATTTTCCTTTTCCCACCTATTTCCATTATAAAAAAAAACCCCACTAGAGCTATACCTTGAGTGCCCTACCATCCATTCTTAATTAGCACATTCGTTTAGATAATATCACCAACTTTAACACCTATGTGTTCTATTGTACTATTGTCGTTGACATCTTTTGATGATCTGCTTCTATCACTGCTTGTTTGTCCCTACAACCACACCCCCCCCTCCACCTCTCTGTCTCTCTATCTCTCCGCCCCCCACACACACACCTTAAACCAGCTTATATTTCAGCTCTTTCTTGGACTCGAACTCAAGTTCTGTTGAAGGGTCATGAGGACTCGAAACGTCAACTCTTTTCTGCTCCGCCGATGCTGCCAGACCTGCTGAGTTTTTCCAGGTAATTCTGTTTTTGTTTCATATTGTTTTACTGTGATCTACAACATGGTGTTACAATTGCAACAACCATCAAGGGAAGAACAGTAAAGAGGAAGAAAATGTGGTGAGACCAAAAGGTATCTCATAGCCAGTCATGACATTTTGTCGGGAGCACAATGATCTGTATCATCCCTATACCTTTCATTCCTAGAGCTGGGGTTTATGAATATCACAGCACATTTTAAAAAGGGTGCTCCCAAGTCCATCTGTAATCTGTTCCAGACCTGTTACATTTCAATTTTCTCAAAACACTAAACCCTAACCTAAAACCACACACTCTTCACTTTCTATTACATACATCATCTTTCTTCTAAAAATGTAAATGTTAACTGCACCTCTAGCAGGAACAGAAAATGCTTTTCCAACTTCTTATTTTGCAAAGTACACAACTAATCACTAAATGTCCATCTCAAAATGCTAAGCTCAGGTTGCTTGTGGAAACAGCACCTTGCTGGAGGAACAGCACTTCATCTTCCGACTAGGCACTTTACAGCCTTCAGGACTGAATATTGAGTTCAACAATTTTGGATCATGAACTCTCTCCTCCATCCCCACCCCCTTTCCGATCCCCCTTTTTTCCAATAATTTATATAGATTTTTCTTTTCCCACCTATTTCCATTATTTTTAAATATATTTCCATCCATTGTTTTATCTTTGCCTTTTAGCCTATTTCGATCCCTTCCCCCCATCCCACCCCACTAGGGCTATCTGTACCTTTATTATCACATTCCTTAGATAATATCACCAGCTTCAACACCTCTTTATCCTTTTGTCTATGACATCTTTTGGTTATCTCCACCTATCACTGGCCCTCTATCCAGCTCTACTTGTCCCACCCCCTTAAACCAGCTTATATTTCACCTTTCTATTTTTCCTTTGTTCTGTTGAAGAGTCATACGGACTCAAAACGTTAACTGTGTTCCTCTCCGCAGTTGCTGTCAGACCTGCTGAGTTTTTCCAGGTACTTTTGTTTTAGTTTTGGATTTCCAACATCTGCAGTTTTTTGCTTTTTATTTTTGCTTCAGTCATACATGCCTTGGGACTTGTTGCAGTTTATGCTTCAAAGTTTCAATCCCTTGTCCACCAGCAGAATTGTAGATAAAGTTCTTGCTGTGCCTACAAATAATTTTCTACACTTTGGTTCCTTAGCCAATTACCTTAAATCAGTGTCCTCTGGTTATTAACCAGAAACAGCTCAGCCAACAAAAACCCTTTCTCCTTAATTGCCTAATCAATACCATTCATGATTTTGAACACTTTTATTAAATCTACCCTTAACTTTCTGTGTTCTCATGAGAACAACCCCAACTTTTCTCATCACCCCACTTAACTGAAGTTCCACATCCCTTGTACCATTTTAAATGTAGCTATAGGAATTTATAATGTAAAATGTTGACAGGACGTACACATAGATGCAAGATTTTCCTACAATTAGAAATATATAATCATTCTAGCAGGTGAAGGCACTCTTCAGTGTTTTACTATGCTAATGCAGACCTGGGCTGCCGGCATTGTACCAGACCTCAACAAGAATCGGCACATTCAGTGAGAAAAATAGGGAAACAAAACTATATAAGAGGTGATTTGACTTTTCATAAAGAGTATTAAAACCTAAGTATAAAATAATTGAATTTTTGAAATTATATTATACATACATGCAAAACCAAAGACAAATCAAAACTGCAGCCATCTAATTAGTAATCTTAAATGTACACTTACATTGTGCTGCTCTTACTGCTGCTCAACTTGCACTTGTCAGCTTTAACATGGTGGCTGCATTCTTCAAGAAAAGCCCATATTCGGCCTCTAATCATTGGCCAACTCTAACTTACCTGGAAATTCTTCTGTTGGTCTTGAAATACTTTCCTTGAAGCTCTCCAGGATCTGCAACTCCCGACACCGATCAGCCGAGTTCCAGAAGCAGTTGTATATGCATACTCAGGTTGCACTGCAATCACCAGCGCATATTTCATGCTTTACCTGCTGCAGAGCCAAAGACAGATTGGACGTTCCCACAGGCTGGATGTGGTCCATGCACCGTAGTTTGCCCAAGTCTGATCTAGAAGGACAAAGGTAGCAAGAACATGGAGATATCATCACCTGCAAGTTCTCTTATAAGTATATCATCAACCTTCATCTTTGCTGGGTAAAAAATTCTGGAACTACTTAACAGCACTATGGGAGTATCTTTATTCTCAAATCAGTGATTTGAGAAAGAAATTCACCACCACCCTTTCAAGGGAAATTGTATGGACGACAAAAATGTTGGCCTTGCCAGCAGTTTCTGCATCCTGGAGAATTTTTTAAGAATGAAGACCTCCTGGAAAATCAAACTCTGGCTCAGCCCTAAGATGTGGTTTACTGTGTCATTGTTACACCCAAACAGCACTTGCCCAGGAATATTGTTTACATTATTTTATTATTTAGTAAATTTGTCTTGATTAAATTAGGATCATTAATGAACAGCATCATGCACTAATTGCTTTGTCAGTTGTGTCTTCTGGACATCCATTGAGAAAACTCTGTAAAGAACCGCCTTACGAATTTCAGAGAATAAATTGCCATATCAATGACTGTTATGGCACAGTGGATGGTAAATCCTGAGCTGCTCAAATCCCAGAGGGAACTTGAAACAGCTGCCATAACTGTTGCACAATTTGTATTTTATTTTGAGGTGTGTGTCTTGAATTCAGTAGTAATAAATCCAGAGGCTTATTTACCAAACTAAATTAAACATTTATTAATAGAAGAAAAGATTTTAAGCACATACATAGGTTTAAAATTACTACTATAATAACTGCTAACTCCTCCAATTAATCTGGTTCTCAGTTACACCTCCGTTAAGGCAACAGTAAAACAAAATAGATTTCAACAGACCCAGGCAAAGCATACAATAAACTGGACAGTGGTATTCATAGTGAATTTTCTTAGCTTTGGTTCCTGTAGACAGCAACTTGATGCATAGAGGCTGGAGGCTTTTCACACTTGTGTTGGTTATTAGAATGCCTTCTCTCCTTCATACATGTTTCTCCCTTTTAAGGCAAATTCCATTGTTCACATATGATTTTGTAACTTTACTTTTCTCATAATATAAATCTTTTGATTGTACTAATTTTATCCGTAACCTTTGGGAAAAATAAACATACTGTTTGTCTTAGCTTCTTATGGCTAAGTGTAACATCTTACCATCCCTTTGAAATTCAAACTAACCTAATTTATCTAAAAATGCAAATGTTCCTCATGCCTTACGTTCTAAAACCTCAGCCATGTTTACGTATTTAGCATTTCAAACCTAGCTGCCCTTATGATAACTCAAAAGCTCCAAACCAGCTGTCTCCAATTCAATTAAATCTCTCTCTCACAAACACACACACACACACAAATCCAAACCTCGCTCTTAACTTACATTTACAATAAATCACAATAATATTATGAAAATTATTTTATTTTCTTGAAACCCCCCTTCTTACTGGAAAAAGAACCGTCGTAATTTAAAAAGACGGCTTCATTTTCTTAACCCATCTAACACTACCTTCTATACTTATCTATATACTCGCACTATTGCATTACCAGATGCGTGCATTAACATAACTATATACATATATATATATATATATATATATATATACACAAATCCTTGGCATGGACAGAAATCATTCCAGTCCAGAGGGAGAATTTTCCAGTTGGCGTGCCGGGGTGCGGACATTCTGTTGGACATTTAACTTGCACACCGATGCGTAAAATGACATGCAGTGATGTCGAGAGTGCGTCCTGACATCACTGCGTGTCATTCTGATCTTTCATTCAGTGGGCACGTGCCAGAGGCGGCTGTGCACCCGCCGAACTGTCAAAGGCTTGTTAAGGCCATTAATGAACCAATTTTGATCATTGACAGGGCTTTCCGCCCAACCTTAAGGTTGGCAGACAGGCAAAGAGCCCAAGCAGCCTTTGCATTTTTCATGAAACCTCATCCACGGACGGGATGAGGTTTCATGAAGGTTTTATTAAATTAATAAATAAATTTTGCTCACTTCATAACATGTCCCAGCACATGTGACACTGTCACATGAGGGCACATGTCTGAATAATTTTTATCTCTCTTTATTTCAAGCTTTAAACATGAACTTAATCTCCCTGAGGTAGCTCCATGCCTCAGGGAAATTTCTGCACTCCTTCATGCACATGCGCGAAAGAGCACAGATCCCGACTCTCACTCCTCCCCCTGCCCGCACGGTTGGCGCTGAGTACTCCTGGGCGCGCATCACGCTGGGCGGGCCTTAATTGGCCCACCCACAAAAAATGGTGGCGCACAGCTGATCATGGGCAGCGATTGGCTCTGCGTCCGCCCGCTCCTGACTGGCCCACCTGACAGGGAGAAATTTCTACCCCAGGTTTTTAAATGTCCAATTTTCCCTTTTCAGCTTCAAGCTCTTGACAATGCATCTGCAATTCAATTTTAACATCCAGCCACATGTATAATCTGTAGATTAAATGGTTGCAATAATAAACGGCATCTGAATAGCTTTGCACTTCTGTCTCAAAACTTGTTCCGAAACTTTAAATGATTGAGGTCTATATAAACAATTGTTTCTGATGAATTGTTTGCAATGTAAATCTCAAAATGCTGGAATGCTAACACCAGGCCCAGAGCCTCCTTTTCGATCGTTGAATATCTTCTCTGTTGGACATTCAACTTGCATGAAAAATACCCTATTGGTTCCTCAATTCCAGTGTCATCTTCTTGTAACAATGTGACCAATGCCTATATCGCTTGCATTAACAGCCAACTTAAATTGCTTGGCATAATTGGGTATCGCCCAGCAACCATTTTGTAGTCAACACAGTTTTCAAACTGTCAAATGCCTTCCGACACTCCTGTGTCCATTGAAACTTCTTGTTCCTTTTTAATAGTTCAGTCTATTAATGGCGCAACCACACTACTAAAATTTGGTACAAATTTCCAGTGAAACTCACTCATGCCCAGAAATCTCAAAACTTCTAATTTTGTTGCAGGCACTGGGAAATCCATGATAGTCTTGACTTTCACGTTTCTTGGAGCCAGATTACTATGTCCAATGGCATGGCCTAGATATGTAACTTGCACTTTTGCAAATTCACTTTTAACTAAGTTCATTGCCAAATTAGCTTCTTGTAATCAACAAAACAATTCTTCCAGATGTCGTAAATGCTCCTCCCACATTTGATTGAAAACTATCAAGTCGTCAATATAAACAGCACAATTCCTCAGTCCTGCAATTACTTTGTTTGTCAGTCTTTGAAATGTTGCAGATGCATTTTTCATACAAAATGGCATGACTTTAAACTGATATAGTCCATATGGCATTACAAAAGCCGATATCTCCTTTGCTTTCTCTGATAATGGTACTTGCCAATCTGCTCTTAGCAAGTCAATCTTTGTGATATATTTTGATTGTCGCACTGTCTCAATGCAATCTTCCAATCGTGGTATAGGGTATGAATTTGCTTTTGTCACTGCATTCACCTTTCGATAGTCCACACAAAATCTCTGCGTTCCATCCAGTTTCAGTACCAGCACAATAGGCAAACTCCAGTTACTGTAACTAGACTCAATGATGTCATTTTGAAGCATGAATTAAATTTCTTTCTGTACTTGTGATACCTTTGCCGGATTTAATCTATAAGGATATTGCTCTATCAAAGATGAAGTTTCTACACACACATCATGTATAGCTAAATTTGTCCTCCCCAGCTTATTCCCACAAATAGCTTTATGTGACTACAATAGCTTCTCCAAATCACTTTGACACTTCTCTGGAACGTAACTCAATATTACACTTAAATTTTCAAGTAACCCCTCATTATCCAATTTGATTAGAGGAAAATCAATTTCATAATCCTTCATTTCCACCTCTTTCTCCTTTTCCAACACCACTAGTACCTCCGTTTGGTCCTCTTCCCTGTTAAAGTACTTTTAAAGCACATTTACATGACACCCCTCTGCATCTTTCTTCTATATGGAGTATTTATTAAATAATTTATTTCACTCAGCTTCTTTTCAATCTTGTAAGACCCACTAAACCTTGTCTTTAATGAGTCACCCAGTACTGGTAACAAATCTAGTGCTTTTTTCCCCAGCAACAGAACTACGAGCTGTAGCTTTCCTGTCTGCCTTCACTTTTATGACTTGATGTGATATCTTTAAATGTTCCTTAGCCAATCACATGCTCTGTCTAATCTTTCTCTGAAGTTTGATCCATATCCCAGGAGAATAGTTTCCAAATTTTGACCCAATTTCTCATGAATTAGTGGTCCCCATACGTCATGACAATAGACTAAATTTGAAAAGACTTAAACTAGTTGATGCATTAGGAGCATACCTAATAGCAAATAACAAGAATGGGATTCCCCTATCCCAATCCTGTGCATAGCTCTGACTATATGCCCTCATCATAGTTTATACAGTTTGATGTCATCTTTCCAAAGCCCCTTGTGATTCAGGATGGTAAGCTGTTGACTTAAACTGTTCTATCCCGAAAATGTTCATTACTTCCTTAAACAGCTGTGGCATGAAACCCGAACCCTTATCTAATTGTATTTCTTTAGGTAAACCATATCTTACAAAAGATTTAGTCAACTCTTCAACAATTCTCTTTGGTGTAATATTTCTCAAAGGCATTGCTTCAGGAAACCTTGTAGACACATCCATTATTGTGAGTAAGTACTGATTTCCACTTTTAGTCTTATGGAGGGGTCCTACAGAACGAATTATGACCCTAGTAAAAGGTTCTCCAAATGCTGGAATTGGAATTAAAGGTGTCAACTTAATCACTGCTTGTGATTCCGAATCACCTGACATATGTGACATGTTCTACAGAATGTGACTACGTCTCTGTGCAATCCAGACCAATAAAAATGATTTTTTTATTTTTGCCTGTGTCTTTCTAATTCCTAAATGTCCCCCAATTGGAATTTCATGAGCTATCCTCAGGATCTCATTTCAATATCCAAATGGTATAACGATGTGATGCACTTCCAGCTTTCAGCTGCTGAAACATGATATTGCCATTTTCTCATTAAAACATTACACATAAGGTAATAACATTCTGGAATACATTCCATTTCAGTTTCCGAGTAACCTGTCTGATATAACTGTCTTCACAGTATCACAGAGTCTTAACAGCACAGAAAGAGGCCATTCAGCTCATCACGTCTGCACCCGACTCTCCAAATGAGCCATTGCCATTGCCCTGCCTTTTCCCCATACCCTTGTACATTGTTTCTATTCAAATAATCATCTCATGTCCTCTTGAATGCCTTGATTGACCCTGTCTCCGCCACACTTCCAGTCAATGCATTCCAGACCCGAACCACTTGTTGTGTGAAATGGTTTTTTCTCACGTCACAATTGCATCTTTTGCAAATCACTTTAAATCTGTGCCCTCTCATTCTTGATCCTATTACGAGTGGTAACAGCTTCTCCCTATCTACTCTGTCCAGCCCCCTCATGATTTTGAACATCTCTATCAATCTCCTCTCAGCCTTCTTCTCCCCAAGGAGAACAGTCCCGACCTCTCCAATCTATCCTCATAGCTGAAGTTTCTCATCTCTGGAACCATTCTTGTAAACCTTTTCTGCACTTTTTCCAATGTGTTCACATCCTTCCTATAATATGGTGCCCAGAACTGTACACAATATTCCAGCTGAGGTCTAATGAGTGTCTTATATAAATTCAGCATAACCTCCCTGCTCTTGTGCTCTATGCTCCTATTAATAAAGCCCAAGATACTATATGCTTTATTAACTGCTCTCTCCACCTTTCCAGCCACCTTCAATGATCTATGCGCATATACACCCAAGTCTTGCTGCTCTTGCACCCTCTTCAAAATTTCACCCCTTATTTATATTGTATGTCCCTGTTCTACCTACCAAAATACATCACCTCACACTTCTCCGCATTGAACTTCATCTGCTACCTATCTGCCCACTCCACCAACTTGTTTATGACCTCTTGAAGTTCCACACCATCCTCCTCGGAGTTCACTACACTCCCAAGGTTTGTATCATCTGCAAACTTTGAAATTGTCCCCTGCACACCAAGATCTAGATCATTAATATATATCAGGAAAAGCAAGGGTCCCACGGGGAACTCTATTACAAACCTTCTTCCAACGCGAAAAATACCCATTGACCCATTACTCTCTGCTTCCTATTTTTGAGCCAATTTTGTATCCATGTTGCTACTGTCCCTTTTATTCCATGAGCAATAACTTTTCTCATAAGTTGGTTGTATCGCACTGTGTCAAATACCTTTTCAAAGTCGATGTACACCACATCAACAGCATTACTCTCATCGACCTTTTCTGTTACCTCTTCAAAAAATTCCAGGAAGTTAGCTAAACGCTATTTCCTCTTTATAAATCCATGCTGGGTCTTCCTTATCAACCCATATTTTTCCACGTGACTACTAATTCTATCCTGAATAATTGTTTCTAGAACCTTGCCCACCATTGCAGTTAAACTGACTGGTCTGTGATTGCTGGGCTTATCCTTACAACCTCTTATTTGCGTACCCTTCTTTTGTAACTCTACCAACTGCCTTGAGCTAAATACCTCAGCTGCATTATCCTCCATTCTTTCTTCCTGAACAATCTTATCAATAACAGAGTCAACTAATTGGACTTCCATAACTTCTCTCTACCTTTGAACTTCCTGTTCTTCCTGTTTCAACCTGTGAGCCTGTGATCTTGTGATCACACAATCTGGAAGCAAGCCAGGATGCTCTTTCTGCAACACTTCTGTGGAAAACAACTCTAGAGGCTGCTCAACTACCATATCCATGACCTAGTTATATCATTACCTAAAATAAATTGAATCCCTGATATGGGCAATTTATCCGCTACTGCAATAATCATGTCACCTGTTTTCTACTTACTCTTTAAATTGACTTTCCACAAGGGAATAGGTTTAACATCTCCATGAACCCCTCATCTTATCAACTGTTCCTGCAAAGCTCCCTCTGAACAACAAATATCACCATCCCACAACATTAAGGATTGACTAGCTCCTGTGACTCTTAAAATTTTAACATCTTTGCCTATTCCACCCTGTACACATGGAAAGACTACCACCTCATGTACAAAATCTTTAAACATTTGTGCAACCTGCTCCTTAGAACTCCCTTGGGTAAATTGTGAACACATTTCCACTTCTTTATCTATCACTGATTCTTCCTGTTTTACCTCTACACAAACCACTGGTTTTTCCTGTGCCTGAACCTCAGAACCCACAGTACTTTTACTTCCAGAACTTTTCTGCACCCCAATAATCCCAACAGATTTTCACTGTAATTTCCAACAAACTGACTTTGTGTGTCCAATTTTATTACAATGAACACACCTCAATTTTTGAATGTCACTTCTACCCTCAGCACCTTCCTTTTTATTCTGCGAAAAAACTTCCTGGGAATTTCCACCTATTCCTTCTCTTCCCTAACTACCCACCTTACTTTCACCTTCCCCCTTTCTATCCTTCTCTGATTTAAAAGGGTGACAAATAAAAGGTTTAGGTCAATGAACGAATTCATGATCATCAGCTACCTCTGCTGCTTGTCTTACCGTTTCAACCCTCTGTTCCTCCACATGAGTTTTCACTACCGAAGGAATTGAATCTTTAAATTTTTCCAAAGGACTAACTTCTCTAAGAGCTGCATATGTCCTCTCTATCTTTAATGTCCATATCCACCAGTCAAAATTACTTTATTTTACTCTCTCAAACTCAATATAAGTTTGCCCAGGCTGTTTTCTCGTATTCCTAAATTTCTGCCTGTATGCCTCAGGAATCAACTCATATGCACTCAAAATAGCCTTTTTTACCACATCATTGTTCACTGACATTTCTTCTGACAACGAAGCATAAACCTCATGTGCTCTACCCACCAACCTAGTTTGTAACAACAATGCCCACTTTTCCTGTGGTCATTTCATCTGTTTAGCTATCTTCTCAAATGAAATAATGAATGCTTCAACATCTCTTTCTTTAAACTTTGGAAGGGGTTGTATAGATTTAAACATCTCCCCACTGGGTTCTGATCTGGAAATAAGTCCTTCCGCACCTTTTGGTGTCTCCTTTTTAACTGCCAGTATTTTAAGCTGAGATTCTCTGTCTTTCTCTTTATCTCTTTCCTGCCTTTCTGCCTGTTCCCTTTGGAACGTCCTTTCTCTTTCCTTTTCTTTTTCTGCTGCCTCTAGTTCCAATTTTTTTTCATTTGCAACTAAATTTGAGCCCATTCCAATGACTCACACCTTGGAGAATTCAGTCTCTTGGGTATCCCTTCCAATTTCAAATGCTGTGCTACAACTTCAATTATGTCTGATTTCCTTAACCCTGCAGGTACTTATCTGCCAATTCCATTAACTTTGTTTTATTTGCGGTTTTTAAACCAACCAAAGTTATAACTTCAACTCCCAGACAAGTCTTAGCAACTGCCAAAGCCATATTCCAGTCTCACCATGTTAAAAAAAACTTCACACCAACTCCTGAATTCAAAGTGCTTCTAGTATTCATAACCTTAAGATTCACCAATCCCAAACCAATTAAGGAATTTCAAATATATCCTGCAAAGAGCTCCCAATTTTGTTATGGCACAGTGGATAGTAAATCCTGAGCTGCTCAAATCCCAGAGAGAACTTGAAACAACTGCCACACCATTTTTGCAATTTGTATTTTATTTCGAGATGTGTGCCTTGAATTCAGTAGTAATAAGTGCACCGACATTTAGAGGTTTTTGCAAAACTAAATTAAACATTTATTAATACAAAAAAGATTTTAACCACATACATAGGTCTACAAATTACAACTATAAGCTAAATTAGAACTACAAATTACAATTATAACTCCTAAATCTCCTAATTCATCTGGTTCCCAGTGACAGCTCCATTAAGACAACAGTAAAACAAAATAGATTTTCAACAGACTCAGGCAAAGCACACAATAACTTGGACAGCGATATTCAAAGTGAGTTTTCTTAGCTTTGGTTCCTGTAATCAGCAAATTGATGCATAGAGGCTGGAGGCTTTTCACACTTGTGTTAGATCTTAGAATTCCTTCTCCCTTTCACATAACTTCATCTCCTTTGTACATGTTTCTCCTTTTTAATGCCAATTCAGTTGTTCCCATATGTTTTGCAACTTTACTTTTCTCATAATATAAATCTTTTGATTGTACAAATTTTATCCATAACCTTTATGGCTAGGTGTAACATCTTACCATCTCATTAAAATTCAAATTAACCTAATTTATCTAAATATGCAAGTGTTCCTCACACCTCACATTCTAAAACCTCAGCCATGTTTACATACTTAGCATTTCAAACTGAACTTCCCTTTTAATAACTCAAAAGCTCCAGACCAGCTGTTTCCAATTCAATTAAATCCCTCACACGCACACACATAGACACAGAGAAATTAATTCAAACCTCACTATTAACCTACCTTTACAATAAATCACAATAATATTATGAAAATTATTATAACTTCTTGACAATGCCTCCTGGCTTGTGCTGCAAATGCTTATATCAGGAAAGTGGTGAATGGGACAACTGAGGCAGTTTCAGTGCTGCTCCATTGAGAAGGGGCCAACCTAACCTGTTCCTGAATGTTATCCAGTCTTACTTGCTGGATATAGTATTGTGTAAGCATGAAATGACGATGGATTTGGGTTCCACTCTGCCACATCCTGGGGTTACTACTAAAGTAAGAAACCAAAGTTCTTTTGTATTGCATTAAAACATATTCTTATAGAGCCTGCTTCTGACAGGCAGGTACTGGGTGGTTCAATGCAACCCAGATGAAACTTGTTAGGTCTTGTTAATGCTGGGAACAAGGAGGTCAATTTTTACTGGATCTGCACAGCCACTGATCTAAATGAATCCCAATAGGTTTACTTTCAACTTGCAGCCACTATATGAGACCCAATAGTCAGGAATCAGCAGTGCTTAACATAAAATGGCTCAAGTCATGTTCCTTTTTGTACATTTGTGGTTAACTAGCAGTCTGAGAACATGGCATGTGGTTTGTTGGTGTAGTAATAGAATGGAGGCAATATATGAATATGAATTAAAAAAAAGTGTTTGATTTGATAAAGTGGATAAGATCACGGAAAAGATCCTTCCCAGCAACAAAAAATGATACTGTGGTTTAGGGTAATGATTTACAGGTATCTGTTTACTCAGTTATACCTGATTACAATACAAATATCCCATACTTAATCCAATATAGGTTTAACTCCAGATTGAACCCTGCAGTGAAAAGTATAATCATTCCAGTAAAAGGGATGCCTGACTTGGGAGCTGGGTATGAGTTTGGCAATACTAAAACAGAAGAAACAGGATCTGAATCTAGACATTGTTGAACAGGTAGCATCTTTCTCTGATAGCTGCTAAAAGATAATGGGAAAAACTTGAAACATCCCATGGTGATTGTCAGCCTTCACGTCTTGACACAAGGAAGGTTCTTTCCAAAACCATCTGTCTTGCTGCATCACTTCCGATTTTCAACAACTTCCTCAAAACCTACCTCGGGTATGCCTTCAGTCATCTCCCTTAACTCTGCTTCTAAGGAGAGCAACTTGCATTTATATAGCACCTTTCATACCATCAAGATGTCCCAAAGCAACTCACAGCCAACTAATCACTTTCAAGTAAGGTAATAGTGAATCTTGCAATGCTGTCAATGTGGCAGCTACTTTGCACATAGCAAGGTCCCAAAAACAGCACAGGGATAAATAGCGAAGTAATCTGCTTCGGTGATGTTGGTTGAGGGGTACATTTTTGACAGGGCACTAGGAGAACTCCCCTGTGCTCTTTCAAATAATGTCATGGGATTTATTAAATTATCCTAAGAGGGAAGACAGAAAGAGCAACGTTAATGTAGGAGATGGGGTGTACGGGGTGGGGGTGGGGGTGGGGGGGGGGGTGAGGCAGAAGTACAAAAGAGTAACATATAGTCATTGTATATCAATTCTCTTCATGTGACATCAAGAAATGTTGAAGGCACTGGTTGCCGCAAAGGTCTTGACAAGCTGTAGTACTGAACACTTGTGCTCCAGAACTAGCCACACCTCTAGCAAAGCTATTTCAGTATAACTACAACACTGGCATCTATCTGACAATGTGGAAAATTGCCCACTTATGTTTTATCCATAAAAAGCTGAACAAATCCAATCCAGCCAATCACCTCCCCATTTCAATCATCAGCAAAGTGATGGAAGATGGGACTGACAGTGGTTCAAGCAGCATTTTCTCACCAATAACCTGCTCACTGCTATTCAGCTTGGATTCTGCCAGCTCCACTTGGTCCAGACCTTATTACAACCTTGATGCATGCATAGGCAGAAGAGTTGAATTCCAGAGGTGAGGTGAGAGTGACTGCCCATAACATCAAGGCAGCATTTGACTGAGTGTGGCAACAGGGAGCCCTGGCAAAATTGAATTCAATGGGAATCGGGGGGAAAAGTCTCCACTGGTTGGAGTCATATCTAGCACAAAGGAAGATGGTTGGAGTTATTGCAGGACAATCATCTCAACTCCGGGACACAATTGCAGGAGATCCTCAGGGTAGTGTCCTGGGCTCCCAAACCCTTTCATCACCCACAAGGTGCCTGAATGAGTGCAGTACCAACAAAAGCTCAACACCATCCAGGACAAAGTAGCCTACTTGAAAGGCACTCAACTTCAACCATTCACTCCCTCCATTTCCAGCGCACAGTGGCTACAGTGTGCACCATCTACCAGATACACAGCAGCAACTTGCCAAGGCTTCTTCATTGGCAGCTCCTAATATTCTAGTGCACAGAAGGGCAAGGGCGGCAAGTAAAGGGGAACACTACCACCTGCAAATTTCCTTCCAAGTTGTACACCATCCAATCTTAGAACTATTGTAGCATTTGTTCATAATGGCTGGGTCAAAATCCTGGAACTCTCTCCCTAACAGCATTGTGGAGTTCCATCACCACCTGGACTGCAGTATTTTAAGAAGGTGGCTTAGCCACTACATTTTCATACATTAGGGATAGGCAAGAAATGTTGGCCCTGTCAGCAATGCCTACTATATACCTGAAAGAAAAAGCAAAGATGCAAGATAGGCAGCACAAGGTTTGGCAGTTACAAATAAATAATGGGGATTCATAGCAGAAAAGATAGGATCAATCATAGGAGAGAGATGCAGCAGAGGAAGAAAGAGGAGTGTCAGTTTACAATAGCGATATGGGAAGGAAACTACAGTGAGAGAACAGAGCAGCAAAGCAGGAGAGGGAGAAGTCTACAAGAGTGGATGTGAATATAATAGGAAGGAGGTGGTGATATAGATTGGGGGATAGCAATAAGTGACAATAATGACTTTGCATCTTCAGTCTACCAACTGGTGCCCGCATGTGTCTGGATTGGATGCCACTGGAGCGAAGGTTAATTCAACTAATTTCAGTGGAAGGAGACAGGTCTGGGCTTTCTCATTTCTACAGCTGCTAACCCACAAACTTCTGTCTATTATTTTAAAAGGCAAAAAATCATGGGTTGCTGAGGGCCAGTGTAAAAAAACACTGCTTGTCTTTTAGCATAATCAGGCCACCATTTATCAATTCTAATGGGCCTAAATTCAGACTAAATTAATTCACTCTATTAATACCATATATTGTAACCTGGAATGCTGCATTTTTAGAATAAATGCATACTTTCAACTGCAATGTTAGCAGTGCCTTTGAAAAGTCCAGTATGAGTACATGATGACTCCCTTTGTTTTCAATCAGTCTACTTTTCTTGCGACACAACAAAACCTCTCCACACACTTTCCCATGTGTAGGATGGATGTTATCAGCTAAGCAAAGCTTTAGGAATGCAAACTATGTAATGACATCATACATGCTGTACAGTTCAGGCCCACTAGAGCTGCTTTAACTCAAACACAAACATTGAAGCTCAAAATGAAAATAGATGGCATACCAAAAATATAACTTTAGCCATATGTTTTCCTTCATGATCCTTTGAATTTTTAAATATTTTATAATTAGCTTTTCTACTTTCTGTGCTGCACATCATTTCCAGCTCAGAGGGCAGCAGACAAATAACTTCCCAAGATGTAAAATTTCACCAACTCTGTTTCTAAATTTCATCCCTCCTTCACCTTCACATGGTCTATCTCTGACTCTTCCCTTTTCTTTATCTCCATTTCTGGGGATAGGCTATTGCCCAATACCAACTATAAGCTCATCTACAGCTACCTTGATTACAATTCCTCCATCCTGCTTCTGTAAGGCTCTATTCCATTATTTCTCTGAATCAAATCAGATACTGTTCTGATGATGCCACTTTCTATATCAATGCTTCCAATATATCTTCCTTTTTCTTCATGTAAGGCTGTCCCAACTATGTGCTAGAGAGGGTCCTTGACTATATCTATTCCATTCCCCACATGTCTGGCCTTCTTCCCAAAGCACAACAGGGTCTCCCTCATCCTCACCTTCCATTCCATCAGCCTCCACAATCAATGGCTCATCCTCCACCATTTGCACCACCACCTCTAGCTTAATACCACCATGAAAAACATTTTCTCCACTTTCAGCAGTTTGCAGTGACTACTCCCTTAGCATCAACCTAGTCCATCCCTCTTCACCCCAACAATAGCTCCCCTTCCCCTGGCACCTTCATGAGTAAGAACAGAAGATGTAGCACCTGCCCTTTTACCACTTTCTTTCCCACCATCCAGGACCCCAAACAGTCCTTCCAATGAAACAGCACTTAACAGTACTTAATTTAGTATATTATATTCATTGCTCACGATGTGGTCTCCTCTACATTTCTTGTTACTTATTCTTTCATGGGATGTAGAAGCCGCTAACCATTCGTTGCCCATCCCTAATTGCCCTTGAACTGAGTGACTTGCAAGATCATTTCAGAGGGCAGTTGAGAGTCAACCACATTGCTGTGGGTCTGGTGTAGACACATGCCAGTCCAGGTAAGGGCAGTAGAGTTTCTTTGCTGAAGGACATTAATGAACCAGATGGATTTTTATAACAATTGCCGATAGTTTCATGGTCACCATTAGTGAGACTAGACTTTTTATTAGTTCTGTCGAAGGGTCATGAGGACTCGAAACATCAACTCTTTTCTTCTCCGCCGATGCTGCCAGACCTGCTGAGTTTTTCCAGGTAATTCTGTTTTTGTTTTGGATTTCCAGCATCCGCAGTTTTTTTGTTTTTAGACTTTTTATTAGTTGACTTTAAATTCCACAAGCTGCCATCTTCTGCCACATTGCAGGGTGACCAACCATCCCGTAAAATACAGTATTTGTGTATTTCTGCTGTTTGTCTTGCCTTTAGCCAGGATGCTGTTTGTCCCTAATTCTGCATCAGTGAATTTTGTACATGCGCAGTAGCACCTGTACTTGCGTACCATGATCTGCTCCTGGCGGCTTGCTGTTCTGTCCACAGAGCGCTGTCACTGTGCGGTACAACCACCCCCCCTCATCTTACAGCTCTGGCACCTTCCCCTTACAGCTCTGGTAATATGGCCCCCCTACCCCCGATCCCTCCCATGCACTTAGAGCTCTGGCACTCCTTCCCCCACCACCTGGGTCCACTCTTAAAGGTTTGGGCTGTTGCCAAAGTGTCTCTTAAATTCTTCATTGGGACTTGGTCACCCTGGACCTATCACAGATTGGGTGATTGCTTCCGTCACCTGCCATTTTAATTTTCCATCCCATTTCCACTTTGATCTCTTTGATTTGAGCCTCCTATGCTGTTCTAATGGAGCTCAATGGAAACTCAAGGAATAGTATCATTAAGCCTTCTTAATTTTCAATTTCAATCTTTCTGGTTTAAAATTCATAAATCCATTTTTTCAGACAGCAATTGCTGAAACAGATAATGCTGGAAGTACTCAACAGTCCTGGTAGTGTCTGTGAAGTGAGAAACACGAGTTAATGGGCTGAATTTTACTGTGGGGCTTCAGGACCTTGACACGAAACAAATGGTGATCTTGAGCTGGTACTTGCTGGCAGCAAGGCCTGCTCATCAATCTTCCTGGAAGATGCCTCTTAATTGGCTGCCTCCAGGCTCACTGTCCAATCGCAGGCAGGAAGTAGAGACTGCTGGCCCAATCAGAGGGCTGGCAGCTCTGAAACCCCAGCAACCCCACCAGGAGAGGATCAAGAGGGTGCCTCCATTTTGAGGTCCCTTCAGAGAGGAAAATAAACAAGTTGAAATCAGAGGGACCAGGCAGGAAGGCCCCCCTGGATGACCCATTAGGGGCAAGCTGCTCTGCCCGTGGCCTCATCTTTGGGGCATGTAGATGCCAGCTCCAGAAACAATGGAGTGCAATTTTAACCTCAAAAAACAAGTGGCTTTGAGTCAGGTGGGAGGTTAAAGTGTTAAAAATCTGAATCCAGCCCCAATTTGCCCATTTCCAGTTTAAAATGAGGTGAGGCAGGAAAAAAAATGTTAATTAGATCCTGCCATTAAATTCAGCAGAACTTGCAGGAAATCTGTTCTTCCAGGTTTCTCATACTCAATTTATCACTCCACACCCATGCCCCCTCCTCACCTCCAAGTAAAAATACAGTCCATTAACTCTGTTTCTCTGTTCACAGGCACTGCCTGATCTGCTGAGCATTTCCGGCATTTTCTGTTTTTATTATGGGCAAATAACCTGCTTCCAGGTCCATCCATTGTTTCCTGGCTGACTTACCAGCAGTTCTATAAACCATTTCCTGGCTCAGGTGATCAGATTTCACTTCACAGGAAGCGGAGTGTGCTATTCCATCCATTGAGCCTGAGCCTGCCACTTTATTATTACTGGAAGGTCTTCGTATTTTTAAATCCCAAATCCTTATGCCATATCTTGTTTTCTACATGCTCTATTTCCCATGAGGATCCATGTTCATTGAAGCATCTCAGTTGATTCTGTTTCTGGCAACTCATTTCACAGTCTCCCAACATTTTGTGGGAAGAATTTTTTCCTGGATTTGCTTTGTTCTCATTTTGAGATCATGGGCAAGAAATTCATCTCGGTCATGTCATCTCCAGCTGGAACCACTGGAGGCAGCATTACAGACGTCTGCCATCATTTTGCTGGAGCCATTGCACTGCCAGCCACTTCTGTGCAGCCCATGTGGCAAGTTCTCTTGATGTCACTGGGGAGGAGGCCCCCTGCAATGCGTTGGAAGTTGTGAAGGAGCACTATCCTGACATCACACAGCCCAACTAGCTGATGTGATGCGAGGAGACCAAATTTGGACACACAGGCCCAGACAATGAATAAGTACATCCATCTCCAAACAACAAGAATTATAGCTGCAAGCTGGGTCCTGAACCAATGTTCCCTAAAGGGCCAGGCACCCAATTGCAGGTAAGGTTATTTTTAAGAGCCTTTGCTATTGCAAAGTTTCGCAGAATAGAATTTTGGCGTAGCTCAGACGCTAGGAATCCTGTGGTGAGTAACTCACCTCCTGACTCCCCAAAGCCTGTCCACCATCTAAAAGGCATAAGTCAGGAGTGTGATGGAATACTCTCCATTTGCCTGGATGAGTGCAGCTCCCACAACACTCAAGAAGCTTGACGATCCAAGACAAAGCAACCCTCTTGATTAACAGAACATCCACAAACATTCACTCCCTCCACCACCAATGCACCAGTGTGTACCGTCTAAAAAATGCACTGCAGAAACTCACTAAGGCTCCTTAGGTAGCACCTTTCAAACCCATGACCGCTACCACCTAGAAGGACAAGGGCAGCAGATAGATGGGAAGACCACCACCTGGAAGTTCCCCTCAAAGCCACTTACCATCCTTGACTTACCATCCCAACTTACTGGATCAAAATGTTGGAATTCCCTCCCAAACAGCACAGTTGGTGTACTTACACCACGTGGACTGCAGCGATTCAAGAAGGCGGCTCACCATCACTTTCTCAAGGACAAGTAAGGATGGGCAATAAATGTTGGCTAACCATTGACACCCACATCCCATTAATGAATTTTAAAAAAGGTTACAGCACAGAAAGAGGCCTTTTGGTCATTAAGCCTGTGCTGGCTCTCCACAAGAGTAAATTAGCTAGGGCAATGGGAAAAGAGTGGGGCGGTGAAGCTAAGGGCAGAATCATCCCAGATTTGCACTAAGTGTGGTAGTGGGTGGGTAAAATGACATTTTACCCTCTGGCCGAGATGGCAGCCTTTCACACCATCATCCCAAACCCGCCGCATTAATTATGCGTTCTCGGGAAACACACCATTTCCATGGTGGGCGGGCTCTCATGTGGCTGCCATGCCATCACGCTGGGTGTCATGTTTAAAGTGCAGCCGCGCGCACACCTCTCAGCACTTCCAGCACAAGAGTGCTGCAAAGAAGACACAGACCTGCAAGACAAGAAGACTGCAGCCCCCAGTTTGATGACATATCCCTCAAATGCCTTTTAGATGCAGTGGAGGCCCGTTGGGATGTGCTCTGCTCCCGCTCTGGCCGCAAGATGGGCAGCAACATCACCAATCTGGCTTGGGAGGTGGTGGCAGCGGCGGTCAGTGCCAAAGTCCTGCAAAAGAGGACAGCCACCTAGTGCCGAAGAAGGATGACTGATCTCCTCCATTCCACCAGGGCTAGTCAATCTCAACTCACACACTCACAAACCCATCACAGATCCACAGGGCCCTCACTCACTGCAGTTCAAGGGACATCACCATTCATTCACACACACACTCCTTCATTGTCCTCATCCTGTCCATGGGACCACTCACCACCCATGCATGCCAGGCATACTTATCATCTGGCCTGGCAGGCATCCTGCTTACACTCTATCTCTATTTATGCAGGACAAGCTGGCACACAACAAGAGGGAGAGGTCACAGACTGGTGGAAGAATGCCTGAAATCTAGTTCCTCATGGACTTTGAAAACAGAGCCATCCAGTTGGCTGGCGAGGATCTGGACTGTTCCTGTGCTGACGGTGAGGTCAGCGGTGCTCTACCAAGTGAGGATCCAGCAAGCAACATCCATCACACAACCATGCTGTGAGTGATGTGTCCTGTTTCACAGGCCACTGCCATGCACTAATTATCTCACCTTGCTATCGCAGGCACATCTAGGAAACAGCCAACGGAGTCTACAGCCCAGGGCCTCCAATCAAGCTCCGAAGAAACCTCTGAAGAGGAATCTGAAGGCACCCTTCCTGAAGTCCCGTCACAGCGTTCACCCTCCACCAGCACAGAGACATATACCTCGGTGGGACCTAGTTTTAGAGTAGCCTCAGGATCACAATGCACTGTCTGATCCACAGCAGGTGGTGGCAGGGACTTACCAGGAGTGCAGCACCTGGAGGACTGCTGGAGGTCAGAACGTTGCTGGGTCCGAGTCAGATGACGAGCCTCTGGACTCGGTCATGTCACAGTTTGTGGAGCTGCAAAGGCAAGATCGGGAACATCAGGATGGGATGTCCGCTGTACTCCTCAGATTGCAAGATGGAGAAGTCCATCTGCTTTCAAGCTAAGGTGATGGCTCTGGCATGCCATCACAATGGGGTCAGCACTGGCAGGATGGTGGCCGCCATGAGTTCTTGGTGCAGGACATTGCTCCTGCACTGCTGCGTGGGCTTAACTCCATCGCTGATGCCATACTTGGTCTCCAACAGTGCGTATGTGAGAAGGGTGTGGGGTAGCTTGATCTCACTCCAGCTTCCCCTTCTCCTCAAGGAGTCAGCCTGGGGCCCTTGGGCACCCATAGGGAGGAGGATCAGCAGGTGCACACCCCGGGGCCATCTGCCCAGGTGACTCTGGGAGTGTCTAGCCCATCGGAATCCCTTCTTCCTGTGACCTCAACAGCTCCAGATCCACAAGCTGAGGAGGGTACCCCAGCCATACAGCAGCACCCCGAAAGCAGGCTGGGGCCCTCCAGGTCTCAGCCCTCCAGAGAATGCCCGCCAAGGTCAGACAGGGCGTAGCAGTCAGCAAGCTGCCTCCACCTCTGCTCTGGATGTCTGGGGAGCACCATGATGTAGCAGCAGGGTTAAGGGCATGGGTGTTAAGGACTTGTACATAATGTTCACAATTGTCAATAAACTTCCAAGAATGTCTCCCTGCCTATGGCTCATTATTCCTATCAGCAGTGTACTTGTCACTCAGATAGAAAACCTTTCTGCACAAGATAAAGGCAGGTGTCTCAGTACGGGACCTGTTCCCTGTGCTTTGTGCAAACTTCAGACCAAAGTGATGGTCTGGACTTCCTAGACACGTTACTGATGCCTGCACCTCAACGGTGCTTGTCACTGCTGCCAGAATGTAGTGGGCAGGCATCACAGAGTTCCGTCATTCTTTCTGTGTGCTCTAAGCACCTTTAAAGTGGGGCTGGCCCCATCTCTTCAGCATCTGTGACCGGTGATGTCATGCTCCTGGAGGGGTCAGGTGCTGAAGGTGGACAAAGATGCTTTTAAAGAGGCTTTGTGAAGATCAATGGAGTGTCCTCACTGCCTGATGTCGTCATCATCCTCCACAAATCTGGCAGCTGTGATGGCCTCCCGAGCATGCCTGCCTCATCTGGCCAATGCAAGAGCATTATCATCTTTGACGACCTCCTCACCCTCATCACTATCGAGATCCTCCTCATCAGAGGGCACCTCCAGCTCCTACACCTCCTCCTCCGTCAGCTCTTCTCCCAGTTGTAGCGCCAGGTTGTAAAGAGCACAGCAGGACACGACGATGTGTGATGTCCTCAGTCGACTATATTGCAGGGCTCCACCAGACTGGTCTAGGCAACGGAACCTAGTTTTCAGCATCCCGATGGTCTGTTCCACTAAGTCGCAAGTTACAGCTTGAGCCTTGTTATACCTTCGCTCTGCTCCGCCGCACAGGTGTCATCAGCCACAGCCTCTGTGGGTAGCCCTTGTCCCCGAGCAGCCATCCCTGCAGCTTCTGTGGACCCTGGAAGATGTCAGGTGTCCATGACTGACTGAGAATGTAGTCATGCACACTGCCTGGAAACTGTGCACAGACCTGCAGGATGCAATTGTGGTGGTTGGACACCAGCTGCACATTCAGCAAATGGAATCCTTTGCATAGTTGACCGCATATTGTGACAGAGATGTGAGCATCAGGTGAATGTAGTCGATGGCACCCTGCATCTATGGGAAACCTGAGATCTAGGGAAATCCAATTGCTCTTGCATCTTAGCTTTCCTGGTCCCAGACGAAATGCACAAAGTTGTGTGCCCTCACGAAGATGGCATCAGTGACCTCATGGATGCATCTGTGGGTGGAAGCTTGTGATATCTCACAGAAGTCACCTCTGGAGTTCTGAAAGGAGCCACCAGCATAGAAATTGAGCGCCACACTCACTTTCATGGCCAGTGGTGGTGATGCCCTCCATGTCCCCGTGGTGCCAAATCCTGCAGTAGTTGGCAGATATGACTGACCAGTTCTCTAGACGCGCAATCTTCGGTGACACTGGTTCTCGGTCATCTGCAGAAATGAAAGGCAATGTCTATAGACCCTGAGTCTAGCTGGGCACTGACCAGTGATGGCACGCTTTGGTTCTTTGGCGGCGTGTGCAGGAGCCCAGCTGCCCCTTCTTCCAGAGGTTGCTGCTTCTCTTCCTGCGCAGCCAGTCTCCTTAGTTGCTATCTTCTCTGTCGTCTTTCATTCTCCACGATGCTTACAGCTAATTCACCAGGCTCTTTGATCCTGATGTACTCCTCCTGCAGAATGAAATAGAGAGACATGCGGTTTATCTTCGGTGTACTAAGAACCTCCCCTGGTTAAGTCTGAAGGCCCCTTAACTCATCCCAGAGAGTGCTGGCCACCAGCTGGATGGTCAGAGTTTACTGTGCTGCATGGCTGCCCGAAACCCCAACCACCTCTGCCCCACTCCGCCTGATCGATTGGTGACAACTTTGCTCACTGGACTGCATGCTGTGCTCTCAGCTCAGGAGAAGACATTCTCCTAACCCACACTGCAAGGCTGCACTGTTAGCCTGAACCATGGGGGAAACTGGTCCAAACCTGAATGCAGACATTGTAAGGGACTGTGAGCACCTCCACTAGTGACTGCTCCATGGCCAGCTTTAGCAAAGAGATTGTACATCATGCCTGGTTGTCCAAATGTTCTGCAATCCACTAAAATGCTCATTAGATTGCAGTCTGTGCCTGAGGGGTGAAAAGCCCTGGAGCACTTGGTGGTGCTTTCAAGCCTCTGTGTTGCTTGAGTGGGCAGATAAGCTAGAGGCCCGACTCTTCAATCATATCAAAGTGGCTGCACCTGAACTTTCTCAGCTGCAGAGGAATGGTCACTTTATACGGTTTCCCTAATCCATGGCCACTTCCCTTGCCCCCGCACCCCCCACCCCCCGTTCAACCGCACGGCAGCCTTTGCCACCACCCCCTCCACCAACGCGCCTCAACCTTGAAGTCCAATAGGCGTCCCTCATGAGCGCTCCACAACGTTACTGTGTACTCACCCCAAGTTCCCCTCAAGTGGAAGCCTTGTATATGCTGTTGTGAAACATGTCAGCATGATTGTGGTTGGACAATCCAGCGGGTGGGGATGAGACCAGTGGGCTAGCCATATAAAGATATGCTGATTTATTACAATGAGGTTCCTGATGTTCAATGGCGGGAAACACGGCCCGCCATTGGTGGGCTGTGCAGACAATTGCAAATAGGTTTGACAACGTTGTGAAA
The DNA here is from genome assembly GCF_017639515.1 of Carcharodon carcharias. Taxonomy (NCBI): domain Eukaryota; kingdom Metazoa; phylum Chordata; class Chondrichthyes; order Lamniformes; family Lamnidae; genus Carcharodon; species Carcharodon carcharias. Next base: position 123,579,918 of record NC_054472.1, on the reverse strand, counting down.
CTGATTTTTGGCCTTCTTGCCATATTGTCCACTCACACCACTGAGCACGCCTGACGCCAGCAGGCATGGAAAATTCTGCCGGAACTGTCTGGAATACTCAACTGTTTTTGCAGGTTTGTGGTGAGTTTGTGGATTTGGTAAGGGAGTATTGCTGTATCCTTTCAGGGAGGGAAGTAAATTTGATAACCTGTCCACACAAACAAGTGAAATGACACAACTTCTTCATTATTGCTATGTTGTTGCTCTATCTTTCCTCCTTGTGCTGTTGTGGCTGGGTTGGCAGCAGTTCTTTGGTGTCTGAAAGCAGAAGACCAGAAGGAGAAGTTGGCATTGCTGCCAGGCCCTCAGGTCCAGATTCTGGGAGTTGACCTCCCTGACCAAGTTTTCCATTCCCTTTTGAGGGTGTTCCTTGCAGGCTTTCTGCCCCCACCATCCACTCCTTGTGGCCCCGGCTGAACCACAGCACCTCTCTACTTATTCACCTTCACCAATACTCCCTCCAGCGCATCATACATCACCCTGAAACCCTCTTTGTCCCGGTTCCATTTTCTATCTTTTAAATTCCAACAATATTATTCGGTGTAGCTTCCCTTTAAAGGCGTAACCTGCCTTTGTAAACAGAGTGCGGGCTGCAGCATGTGTTCTCTGTACAACGCTGATCAACGCCCTTGCTGCATGTAAAGGCAGTTGCAGCATGAAGAGGCAGTCGGCAACGAGGAATCTGCTTAGCTCCTAACTACAATCATGGTAACAATGTGGGAGCACCAAGTCTGCATGCTGCCCACCTCCAACAGAACTGGCATAGGACAGTCACTAATCGTGGCCTCCATACCCAAAAATCAGGATAAACAGCATTTTAGCCCTATATATTCTAGATCTTCCTACTTTAAAGGCAGACTCATTCCTTAGCTAAAAACATTTTATTCAGCGATAGGAAATCATTGTTCTAAGGCAGAACTTTACATACTGGGAGTATTTTCGTTGGAGAGATGGAAAATTGATGGAAGAATTAACAATTATAATGGGTTTTAATAGGATAAATAGGGAATGACCTGTTCCTCTGATTGGGAATATAACAACGGTTCATCAATTTCAATTTGTCATTAAGAGGAGAGAAATTGGGAGAAATTTCTTTATGCAGAGCTTATGTTATCAGGACATGGAATGTTTTGCCACAGGGTATGTTGAAACAGAAACCATTGGACCTTTTAAGGAAAAAGTGGATAAATATATGAAGCTGAGGAAGGCACAGGACAATGGGGACAGAGCGGAACATCTTGGATTGCATTAGCAAAAAATCAACAGTCACTGTGGGCTAAATAACTATCTTTAGTGCTCTAAAGGTGGAATTTTCCTGTCTTGTCAGTGGCAGGTTTCGTGGCGGGCAGGAGTGGGAAAATTCGGAGTGAGGCCAAAAGTCAGATGCCTGCCAGTGGAAAAATGAGGCAGAATGTTTCCCTTGCTACTGATCCATGTCGGGAATGCCATTTGCATGCATTAGCATACATGAGTACTCATTAAAAACAGAACTCACCAGTATCATGTTCCCCCTCCCAATTATGCCAGTGGGAAATTAGACTGGTCTGAATCATGACTAGATACAAGTGGCATCCAGCTGCCCACCCTCACTTCACTTGTGACTTCGATGTGAGCGCAACATTCAAAGCCTACCTGCAACACTGCTGCTCTTGTTCTTGAAATAGCCCCGCAAACCACTCGGTTCAAGAGGCAATTAGGGATGGGCAACAAATGCTGGCTTTGCCAGTGATGCCCACATCCCATGAAAGAATAAAGAAAAAAAAAACCTGACCTCTTGGCATTAGTTCAGAGACTATGACTATCTTTCACTCAGTTTTCCGGCTCCTCAGTGAATGACCTAAAGACCATTTCCCTTCCACCCCACTCACCACTCCAAGAATCTCTGTGCAACCTGTTCCTCTTGTGCAAGCCTTCCCCCCAACCCCACACATGAGTCTCTTTGCAACCTTTCCTACTTTTGCCACATTAACTCCACCCCCACCTCATCCTCTAGAGATGGGAAGCATTCCCTCCACTGCATGCAAGTCAAATCCCATCTACCCTCTTCTGTGGCTGCATTCTGCTGTTCCATGTTGGGTTCCAGCTTCCCCATCCCCAATCTTCCTGCTGCCTGCCATTGTGTCCCCCACCCCCACCCCCACAACCCTCCCAAGCCCCCTTCACCTTCATGTCTCTGCCATTGGCCCACCTCTCCAACCTTGCCAAACCCCCTTCACCTCATGTCTCTGTCATCTCCCCCACCCCAGTCAAGATGCTGGTCTCTGTTTTAAGTGCAGCCCTGTCTGAGATTCACAGCACACAATGTTGTCCTACTGGAGTTGCGCAGCAGCTGTGAATAGCAGACCAGCTCAACGCCCGAGGCAACAACAATGTTGTTGAGACAATGCTGCACATATTTACGCTTGTCAAGAGATGTGGTGGCTCATATCTGCCACAATCTTTGGGAGGAGCTAACACCACATGGACGGGGAGGATATCCCCTGCCAGTTCCCCTGAAGCTCACCGCCGCACTTAATGTTTTTGCAAGCGGGTCATTCCAGGAATCCACAGGACACCAATGTGGCATCTTTCAGTTCTCAACACAAAAATGTATTAAGGAGGTGACGGATGCCCTTTACAGGAAGCCTCATCGTTATGTGAGGTTCATACTGGATGAAGCCAGCCAGGCTGCTAGATTCCTGGACTTCATGGCTATCTCAGGCTTCCCTAGAGTACAGGATGCAATAGACTGCACACATGTGGCATTGAGAGCTCCACGGCAGCAGCTCCGATATTCATTAACGGGGAAGGGCTCCACTCCCTAACCATTCAGCTGGTGTGTGATCATCAGAAGCATATCATGCACATTTGTGCCAAGTATCCTGGTAGTTCCCATGACTCATACACACTGAGACACTCCCACGTGCCTCAGATACTCAAAGGACTGTGGTGCTTACAGGGCTGGCTGCTTGGTGTTAAGGGGTACCTTCTGAAACACTGGCACATGACACCTGTGCTCCTTCCTCAAAGTGCTTCAGAGGAAAGATACAATGTAGCGCATAGTTCAACAAGATGCTTCATAGAGCAGACTACTGGCATCCTGAAATGCATTTCTGAAGCTTGGAGTGCTCAGATGGGGCTCTGCAGTATTCTCCGGAGAGGGTGTCCCACTTCATCATGGTGTGTTGCGACTTGCACAACCTGGCTCTTCAAAGGGGATCACTTGCCAGAGGGAGACATGGAGGAGGCTGAGAACCTCAGATGATGAAGACGTGGAAGGGCAGGAACCTGAAGAGGGTGATGATGGAGAGCTCCCACGTGTGGACATGATCAAAGCTGGAAGACGTGCCTGTGACACACTCATAGCCACAAGGTTTCAGGAGAAGTTAAGTGCAGGCAAGGATACACAAGCACATATCTCCAGCCCCTTAGTGGCAAGTCAGTGACCTGAAAGGTCTTTACAACCACTAACATTGAGATCAAGGTCAGCATTGGGTCTTGGACCCCCAACCCTCATAATTCATCAGGCCCTAATCTTTGGAAAGTTCAGTAGCCACAGCTGTGTGTAGCTGCTCCAGGAAGTGAAAAGCAGCACACAAGCGCAAACTCTGCGTCAGCTGGACTTGATGCAGTCAAGACCTCCTGAATGAGATGCTTCTTGCTGCCACAGAGATGCACACATGGCTGGAGAGACCATCATGGCTGCAGGTTTTGTGCTTTGGCACAAACAATGAAGACAGCTAGTTGATTATTTTTATTTGTTCACAGGAAGTGGGTGTTGCTGGCTAGGTCAGCATTTATTGCCCTTCCATAATTGCCCTTGAGAAGGTGCTGGTGAGCTGCTTGATGATGAGACAACATGAGTGGTAACCCTCCAATGTAATTGAGCACACATAACCCGGTGGTTTAATGAATATCACTTCTTAACACAATTTGTAGTCACTTTCAATAAAGAGGTTGACACACCTCCCTGACATTAGACATGGGGCGAGTAATGAACATGAATCAGCTAGACATCACGTGAATGTGTGGCTAACAAAGTGAGGTTATTGCGGAACGGGAGCTTGGGTCACGTGCGCAATAAGTGGCCACATATGATACATATGAATGATGCATTCAAATGACAAAACTATTCTCATGAACAGCAAGTGTATTTACGAAGGTGCATGACATATATGGTGAGTGAACACCCTTGACCCAAAGGTGATATCAAAGTTTCTTAATCTTTCTAACTCTACCGCTACGTCTTGGTGCATCCTTGACATCTGCAGCAGAAGTGGAAGCAGCCTGCTGACTGCCATGCCCGGTTGTCTTTGATGAGTTTGGTGGTTGTCCTCTGGCGGGCCTTGGCCTGGAGGGCCTTGGCTTGCTTTGGGTCTCCTGCTGTGAGGCAGGTGCACCTTCCTCAACCTGTGCAGCTGGACCTCTGAGATGCAACAGTCCTCTGAGTGCCAGAAACCTGGGCTGTCACTGCCTCCGCACGTTGCAGAGATGTGTCAGTGAGTTGTTCCCCAGAATGTGACCCCGAGCCTAATCTAGAACTATGACCCACTGGGGTCTGTGTCTGAGCACTGGTGGAGGGTGCAGATGAACGCAGTGACCCGTCTTCTTCAACTGGATCCTTAGCATCATCCTCTGAGGTGGTCTGGGGGCTTATGTTACCTATGCTGGTCTGTCTGGATTTGCTGCTGCCTGTAAGAGAGAGAAGATATATTTAATTCATGAGCAGGCTGAATACAACATTGCATGTCATTCACTGTGAATGTCAGGATGTGATCAACTCATGCAGGGCTCATCCTTACTGGTTTGCAGCGAGAGGCTGATCTTGCCTTCATCACAGGAGCGATCTCTGTCCTTGCCTGCTAATTCGGCAGCACCTTCCTCAAACTTGGAGAGATCCTGGATGTCTTCCAACCCTCCTCCTGTCCGGGATCTCTCCCACCAGCTTTCATTGCGGATATCTCGCCTGCCAATATTTTGTGAGATCACTGAGCTGAGTGACGCTCTAAGTACATAATGTCATTTAAAGAGTGTGCGTTTGGAGTGAACTGAATGATGACTTACCCTAGTGGTGTGGATGAGATCATTCATCCTCTTCCTGCACTGGATGACTTTTTTCGGGCAGGTGCCCGCAGAGCTGACCTCCCTCACAACCACCTCCCAGGTCAACGAGGTGAGGTTAGTGGAACTCCTGGAACCATTCCTCGGGTAGCTTTCGCACACCATGAATAGGAGCCTCAGGGGAGTCATTGCTGAAGCTCATGGTGCTGCCTTCTTTTCACCTGGAGCCATCTCAGCCTTGGTTATCCACACAGCTGGGCTGCAGGGAGTAACGTGTGTGTTCAGCTGGCATTTATAAATAGTGCCAGGACCTTCAACCCCATTAGGTTATGGCCGGGCGGATGAATCATCGGAGAGCTACTTGCCGATGCATAATTTATTTTCTTACCCTTTCATGGGATGTGGGTGTTGTTGCCCATTCCTTATTGCCCTTGAACTTACCTTGCTAGGTCATTTCAGAGGAAAGTTAAGAGACAATCACATTGCTGTGGTTCTGGAGTCAAATGTAGGTCAGAACAGGTAAGGATGGCAGATTTCCTTCCTTAAAGGACATTAGTGAGCCAGATGGGTTTTTACAGCAATCGATGATAATTAATGAGCTTCCAAGCGTAAGATCAGGTGTGATTTCCCGACCCGCCAATCAGCTGGAAATTCGCCGCAAATCCTGGCTACCATTGTACTTAATCTCTGGAATGGAAAATTCTGCCCTAAGTTCTATAGTTGTATTCCACATATAACCTGACAATTCCCAAAATGTCAAGCAGTTCACCCCTTAACCTCCTCATGCCTAGGGACATATAATCCAAGATTATCTCGTGTCTAATTTTAGCTTTCATCCCAATCAATATTTAATAGGCTTTCCCCAAAGTCAGTATTTTTTTCTTACAGGGCTGGGGGGAGTGGTGGGTGGGGAGTTGGCGCAAAACCGAATGCAAGAACCAGCTGAAGTAGTTTTTTGCCTATTTACTGATCAAAATTCTTCACAGTTTTAAACAGTTCTATCACACCTCCTATTTAAATGTGTTCTAGTTTCTCTACCCTCTCTTTATGACGAAAGTCCCTTATCGCTGGTGTCATCTGAAAAATTCCTCTCGGTAACCTCTTCAGAGCTTTCCTAGAGGAGGGCAGCCAAAACTAACCATAACATTCTACCTGCTACCAAACCACTGATTGTATAAATTTCAAAATATTCTAAATTTATTTTGCAATTTACTTCATATTTCAGGAAGCCTATGGCTTCTCCTGGGCTCGGGAAAACCCAACCTGTGCACTCTCGCAGCTTGCAAACTGCACATCCATATCTTTTGTGACATCACGTGCCATTTTTGTCTTTTAACCCCAGGCTTGGGCTTGAAATTCTGTTTGCGAACTGCGAACCAGTGCAGGAGGAGTGTGGGTGTAGAGATGGACTGGTTAGAAGGCCGGTCTCAGTTCTCCAACAGAGTATCCCAGCTCCCAACAGTGTTTAACAACCCCCTAAATCTCATCCCTCGCCTCCCTCAACCACCCCTATGCCAACCCAATCCCCACAGATTGCCCCTGCCACATCATGAAACCTCTATATGAAACCTCATGAAACTGTATGTTCCATAGCACTCACCCACTATGTACCATGTACAGTCTTCAGATTCCATGCAATATCAATTGAAAATATTTTATATTCCTTGGGGAAAAAATAAATCTTTCACCATCTAATTAAAGCCTTTATATCATTGATACTGAGAAAAAATACATTCTAGCTATGTGAAAAAGAACCTCGTAATCCTATTAGTTTAAGTCAACAAACAAGAAAACTTGTCAAATCTGAAATTACAACTTCATGAAACTGTCATTTATTCTCAGATGCATGGAACACTGTGCTGAAACCCACCAACATATGAAACTGAGCCAAGCATTTGTAATGAGCAGAGCTATCTAAACAATAGACTGCACTATGGGAAGGAAAGGATAGAAGATGCTTGTTACAATTTGAAAGCAGAGTGCCTGTCTATCATGTAAGGGAGCTGGTGGTTAGATTTTTTTCAAGTATTAAAGCCAGTTTTTTTTTCCTCTCAGCCAGAGCCATTTGAATAACAGTAAAAAAGATGACAGTACAAGCTGACAGGATATTTTGTAACATTTTTCACTGCATTTCTCCATTGGAAAAACGCTGTAATGCATGTGAACAAATACACAAAGTTAGTCAACGTAAGGGTCAACTTACCTTTAAAGGAAAGATCCCTATGACGAATTGCTGCATTACAATCACATCTACATTACAATACAGCACCTAATAAAGACATTTGAAAATGTGAAAACATTTTACATTTACCTTTCAGAATACTCCTCTGTGGGCTTTTGATCTTCTTCACAAAATCTCAAACTTGATGTGCTTTTAATGGGTTTCCAAAACTCTGGAACATCAGACAAAAATGGTGTGCAGGAGGAAATCCACTTTTTTCCCCCATTTAAAATGGGGAACCCGATGTCAGCAAGGATGGGTGTGTGTTTTGCATACTTGGAATTCCCAACCTACAAAAGGCCAGAAGAAAATAGTGCAGGGTCGGGAATGCCAAGAAAAATTGGATTTCCTCTGAACAAAACTGCGTGGCCATTCGCACATCATAATGTGCCTCCATACCCAGTCAAAAACTCAGCCCCATATGTTTGTTTTTAGACAGCTTTATCAATTTGTCCTCCTATTTTTAACATGTGTATACATCTCTCTGGTTTCCTACTTGGAAAGTTTTACTGTTTAATGTATATTTCCTCTCATTCTTCCGGGCCTGGAAATCTGTCCGACTTCTATTTTCACTAATCTCTGTAAATTTCCACTCTTCGTTGATCCCTAGTCTTCCCTGTACCTCTGATGCATACCTTCTTTCTCCCCAGTGAAGCAAAATATGAATACCCAGCTCAGAAAATAGCTGGGTGACCTGACAAGGCTATATTCACCAGCACAGATGATGAATAAGGCAGCTTAATCCTTGTTTCTTGTGCCATGTTCATCTAAATGGAGAGTCCCATGGCCTGTTCATAACTGCACACACCACTTCTCAACATAAGGTAGGTTACTACCAGATCCCGCAGTGCTACTTACCAGTGGAAGACACCGACTAATTCTTATTCCCAATTCATCCTTGTACAGAATTGTCCGGTCTCCTGTCAGTGCCACACCCTAATAGTGCAACCATGATCAGAAGCTAATTATTTGGAAAACTGCAGGCGCAGAATTATTTTAATTTTATTATTAATATAAATATTTATCCTTTGAGCCTGTGTTCACAAATTCACTTTAACACCAATGTCCCCAGCCATAAAGGTAGGATCAATGTCACATTGATTTGTGAAAAGATGACTCAGTTAAGCACAGGTGCTCACAAGAAATATGAATCTCCTATAGAAAAACACAAGCATTGCCTTGCTGATTATAAATGAGTTTTGACTCATGTAAACAGATTAATGAAATCCTGATTGGTTCTCCCTCCTTCCCCACATCATGTGTTAGGACTGAAATTGAACACCATATGATATGTACATAACTTTGGCTCCAAGGTGACACTGACAAAAGAAGAAGTCTATAGTTTATTTCACCAGAATCAAACTAGTTGCGATCTAATGTGTAAATAGAATTGTACTAACTGTTGCAATGGCAAACAACAATAACTTGCATTTATATAGCACATAGTAAAATGTTCCAAAGAAAGAACTTATAGGAACATAGGAAAGTATAAGACCGTGAATCATCTGGATGGTCCCAGTTCAGCAAATATGGTAGCCCGTAACTTCTGAGCTCCCACGTGTCGTAACTGGGGGCACCCCAAAGATATGCTGGAGACACCCCTGGATGTACCCACATGAGGTTTGCATGGCAATTACCTGGGAAATTCAAACTTCCGTAGGACAACTGCCCTGCAGTGGGAACCATCTGAAACTATGCTATAAATCACAAGCTTCAGGTGGTTCCATGTGTCTTACAGTGATAGCTACCCAGAAAAAGTTAGAATTGAAGCCACTTCTCACTTCTGGGTAACTATTGTACTGACACACCTGACCCCCATGGGACTAATGCGCCCCCAACCTCCAACTACCCCACTAGCCCCCCAAAATAACCTCATGAGACCCAAGACTGCCCTCCCCTCCTCCTGAATAACTCCACCTCCCCAGCACCCACAGGACCCCCAGCTTCCCCCTACTCCCCACAGGACCCACAACTACATCCTCTGACCCCTTGGGACCTCCCCCCAACTCCTCCCAACCCCTCATGGGACCCCCTGACTGCCTTCCCCACTCCCCTGACTCCACATGGGACCCCCCCAGACTGCCCTCACACACCATGTGCTAACTACCCACTGACCAACTGACTCCCTCCCACTGACCACACAACCTCCCCCAAACTGACCACCCAACCCACCCCACCCCACCAACCCTGACCACTGACCCCCCCCCCCCCACCACCCCCCACCCCCCATCATACCCATTTACCTTACACATTTATTTTATCCCTGGCTTCTCAAAGTGGCTGGACCTTTAAACACACCTGCTTTATGGCAGCTGGTGCTGTGAAAAAAAGGGGGCGTGTCTCCCTTACCTCTGACTCAGCTGCCCTAGACAGAAGGCCTTGGGAACCCGCTGCACTACACTGTTCTCAGGTGGCCTGAGTTGGAAGGATTTCAAGATAAAAGACAAGGAGTGGGGGGTGGCATGATTGCCACTCCATGGAAGTTACAGGCCTATATCTCAACATTATTTTTTGTGCCTCTCTTAAATCTTCTCACTAGGTACTTATCCAACTCTACAATCAGTCACAAAACCTGACTAACCTGAGCTTTCTCCTCTCCAGATCATCCGGCCTCCATTCAACTTGTGTAAGCATAGCATCCTTTCATATTCGCAGGACGTCCCAAATTGTTTCATAGCCAATAAATAACTTTTAAATTGCAATCACTGTTGTTATGTAAGAAAATGCAACAACCAGTTTCTGCATAGCAAGGTCACACAAACAGTAAATGAGCTGCATGACAAGTTGGTCTGCTTTAGTGATATTAATTCAGGGACAAAGTGCCTCAGGGCACTGGGTGAACTTCCTGACCTTCTTTGAATAGTGCCATGGGTTCTTTTAAATACAGCTGCACCCCAAGAACAGGCAAATAGAGCTTTCATTGAAAAGACAAGTGATTCTTTATCAGGTTTACCTTTAAAAGTTATATTGGGCTGAATTTTCATCTCTGAAGCGGGTAGCAGGAGTCGGGAAAATTCCTGGTTCTGCGCGCCCACCTTGGCAAAAGTGCCTCTGGAGGCACGATCTTCATTGCTGCGATATGGGTGTGGGCTGAAGTTGGGCCCACGGACCCCGGAAACACTCTGGAGATGGAGGCTGGATCGATTGAGGAGGTGGACTTTTCATGATTCTGACTCTATATAAAGGAAGTTACTCACTGTTACAAGAAAGAAATTTGTGACGGGGTAGTAAGGTTTCTTGAAAGGAGACTTCATTGTGTTGTCAAAAGAGTATAAGTTTTCAGTGTTGGCGAACTGGTTATTTTTTGTTCTAAGAGATGGCCCATCAAAAGCCTTCCACAGGAAACTTTTGGTGCTGAAGTCTGCCTATTGCAAATATGTAAACAGTGTCCGCACAGCTGACATTCACTGTTTGCAAAGATCCACCACAACCAGCCATGTAGATGTCAGCATCCTTGCAGCTACAGCAGGTCATGACACTGTACAGCAAGTGAAATGAGCATGGCACCTCAGGGGCTGGTATCAAGACCCCATATGCAGATCCTTCATGTCAAACTACATGCCATTTCATCTGTCACATTGTCAACTGCAGGCACCCAGAAGTAGCTTACCCATAACCATGACATCAGCACTCTGTCTTTGCAGGCATGTGAAACTCCAAGGGAGTATTCTAGCAGGGTTCTATAAACTCCAGACCACACCGTGACATTCCGGGGTTCTCGCACACAAGCACAGTGCACCTGACTCACTAATGGAGCCCCCAACAACATAAGCCTGTACACTACTCAAGAAGAAGGTTCCAGCATGTGTTTGCAGTTGGATATTGGTAGAACGGCATAAAGAGAGAATCATAACTTATTCATGTGCTTTATTCATTGTCATGGCAGAATGTCCCAGAGGAGCAGTGTGTCAGAGTTTCATGGATTAAATGCACCCAGGTTCTGCAACCAGGACCTGGAGATCCTGGTGCAGGAGATCGAGAGCTGGAGGGATTCTCTGTATCCATCAGGTAGAAGGAATGCTCCTGCAGTCATGACCTACAGGACTGTAGGTCCCACAGTCTCAGGTAGGGCCACAATGGGTATCTTCATGAACAGGCTCGCCACAATACTCCTCAATGCCTTACAAACAGAGAGGTGAGCAGACTGCCTCCACCTCCTCTGAGGCAACAAGGGGTGGGTGCGGTTGAGGGGGGGGCAGATACCATGGAGGAATGTTCGAATGCGAAAGACGCCATGGTGTTTCATTCGTTGATGGGTTGACATGTAGAATTATATCTCACATTGTTAAGTATACTATTTCCAGTTTTCTGTAAATACACTGTATAAATCAAAGGCTGGAAGAATTGGTCTATACTTGCTGAGTGGCACATACAATAATTGGGTAAACATAGAAATGCATGATCTTATCAGTGTCACTGAAGACTGCAGCCAGAAGTCCATCCCTCAGTCACCTGACAGTTGTGAAGAGTGAAGCCATGCATGTCGATCATAATCAAGTCAGGTGCTCACTGCTGATAGCGGTCGACCATGGGATTTGGGTATCGATGGCCAGGTCAGCATTTATTGCCCATCCCTGAACGCTCTTCTGAAGGTTGTACTGAGGCACAATCTTGAACTGTTGCCATCCATATGGTGTAGGTACACCCAAGTTCTCCTAGGAAAAGAGTTGCAGGATTTTGATCGAGTGACAGTGAAAGAATAGTGATATAGATCCAAATCAGGATAGTGTGTGGCTTGGAGGTGACCTTATAGGCATTGTTGTTCCCATGCATTTGCTGCCCTTAGCCTTTTATGTGGTGCAGGTCATGGATTTGGAAGTTGCTGTTGAAGGAGTCTTGGTGAGTTGCCGCCATGCATCTTGGGATGGAACACATGCTGCCACATTACATCAGTGTGGGAGGGAGAGAATGTTTAGATGCATAATGGGGTTCCAATCCTGCTTTGTCCTGGTTGGTGTTGAGCTCCTGAGTGCTGTTGGAGCTGCACTCATCCAGGCTAGTGGAGAGTATTCCATCACACTCCTGACTTGTGCCTTAGATGATGGACAGACTTTGGGTAGTCAAGAGGTGAGTTTCTTGGCTCAGAATTCCCAGCCTCTGATCTGCTCTTGTATCCACAGTATTTATAAGGCTGGTCGAGTAAAGATTCTGGTCAATGGTAACCCCCAGGGTGTTGATAGTGGGAGGGTCAGCAATATTAGAGCCATTGAATGTCAAAGGCAGATGGTTAGATTCTCTCATGTAGGAGATGGCTATGGCCTGGCACTTTTGTGGCACTAAGGTTACTTTATGCTGCCCAATCTCGAGTTGCAGTATTTCTGTTGGTGCATCCATCATATCTGCATATCCTGGGGCTCAGATTGGATAGGAGTGATCTTGACATAGGGGTCAGGCCCTTGGTTAGTGATTCAATGGCTTCTTCACCGTCTATTTGATAGCCTCCAAAAAACACTTACAGGACCCTCTGTCACAGGAAATCTCAAGGCCAGTCCCTCAAGACAGCTGGATGCTGACTTATGAAGTTGAAGATTTTAGCCATTGTAATGCTAGAGAGTGTCAAGGACACCTTTGGATTTTCTCTCTTGTGGTGGAATGGGCATGTCTTGGAAGATGTGAAGCAGCAATGGTATCATCCAGCCAAGGGTGCATCTATATCCTCAATTATGCTTAGAAATGCCTCTGTATTAGATCCTCCATGTTGACTACAGCGTCATGTGCTAAGCTGGCTCTAGGTACTTCTCATCATTTCCCCCATTGACCCCCTCATCCTCGCTCAGGGTAATATCTCACCTTCCTCCTTGATGTTCTGACTGGAGGTTCTGCCACCTCAAGCTTGGGTATGATGGCTCTAGCCGCACGCTGCTACCTCCACCTTTCCTCTACGGGTGAGGGTCCTGCACGCATTTCTTCAACCTTCCTTTCTTTGTGGACAACGCTGCACACCCAACAAGACTGGCAGTCTGAAACGTCACCCTCTTGGTTTATGAGGTTAGGAATGATGAAGAGAAGCCCTTGCTCTTTTCTAGCGCCCCCTCCCCTCCCTCCCATCCCTGCCTTCCCTGAGGTCATAAAGCATTCTTCAATTTTAAGGCAAATTCAGCTTTAATTCTGAAATCTCATACAGCCCTATATGAGGCTTACAATTAATTCTTTACCTCAGGCCTTCAGAGCTTAGTATGTCTCCAGTACCAAATCATGGGACACATACAACAATTTTTGCAACTTTTGACACTGAAAATCATGACTTCCTGAACTCTCTTATCTCATTAAATGGTCCTGCTGATCCATAAATGCTGTGTGTGCGCTTTACAGCTGTCAATATTGGAAACATCGAGAATAGGGGTGGGACTTCCGTATTGCCTTGTAGATGCCAGTGTTGTAAATATACTGGCATATGCAGATGTGTCTTTGTATACCCTCCTCCTCCAGCAACATCATGTGGGATGTGCAGGAAGTGTCTGCAATGCCAGGCAGACAGGTAGCGTGGTGTCAGGCCTACTTCTAGCCAAGTTCCCATCTCTCTGTTATGCAAACCCTAAGTGTCCTATGTTTAATTTCAGGATGTGCTCAGTTAGTGTCCGTCAACTGCAGTAGTGTTGCTCCAATTGACTACAGTGATCCTGCTTCAAAAAGTGTTAATCTGCCACATGTCATGCCTGATCACTGTATAACAGCCCTTAGTGTTAGTAGTTGAGGCTGGTTGCCTGGTGGGGTAGGAACAGGCTTGTTTACAATAACATATGCAGTTGGGTAACCCAAAGATCACAGACATAACAGGAGGGCAAATGTCACCTGGCACCTAACTTGACAAAATGTCTGATCATCTGCACTGACAAATAGCATGGTGGTGAAGAATGCCCTTTGAGTCAGATCATTCATCCACAGCCAAGAATTCTCCAGCGTAGCATGGTGTGCTGTCCTTGAAACGAATGGCTGCTGTGGAGAAGAGATTGTTCACAAGCCTTAAGGAATGCAAGTTTTGGACAGAAATTCTGAAAAAAATGTAATTAGCTGCTACTGAGCCTTAACAGCTCTGTAACCGAGGATTCTGTGCTTTATGACCTGTTCCCATGAATACATTCTTGAGATTGTGCCTGGCAAATCATCAGTTTAGGCCAAAGACTCCTTACCATGTACCTGAATAACACTGCTTTTCAAACACAACAGAATGTCAGAATGCATGCTATCAATGTTCGCATGTCATGACTTGGGGCCATGCATTATGGTTTGACTCAAATAAGGCAAGAATATAGTAAACTGGACCTTGTATGTGCAATAGTAGAAATGACCACTTGAATGCCTTTCTGATTACAATACATGTTACATTATGTGGTAACTATTAAACAGCAAACAAGCTCTGTTGCTCACATTCAGTAAATGACTATAAAATGTTTTTGAACCATAGGAACATCTTGTTCTACTGTATCATACACAATTTTTATTTATGACCTTCTGGTTGAAAATCATCAGATAACAACGCACTATGTCTTAACTGGCGCAAGGTGAAGGACAACAAGATTGTAAGATGTTTTATAAAACAGTCCCAATAATGCAGGGCCAGGTTAAGACATAGGCAAACAAGGAAGGAGGGACACCAAAATTCAACTTGGGTAAGTTTCAATCTAATGGTATCAGATGCATTGCCTTAATCAAGCCTTGCATTTATTTATATTTGTTATTTAAAAGATCATACATTCCTTCAATTAGTGCCAGTTAAGAAACAGAAGCCAATCCCACTCCATCATGGAGGAAATCCTAAACATAGGGAAAGGAGTGTTAAGGGATTAGCATTCTTGAAAGTGGATAAATCACCATGGCCAGATGAAATGTACCCCAGGCTGTTAAAAGAAGCTAAGGAGGAAATAACAGTGGGTTTGACCATCATTTTCCAGTGCTCACTGGATACAGGTGTGGTACCGGAGGTTTGGAGGTACGCTAGTGTTGTGCCTTGTTTAAAATGGGAGTGAGGGATAGACCAAATAATTTCAAGCCAGTCAGCCTGACCTCGGTGGTGGGCAAATAGAATCAATTCTGAAGGACAAGATAAAATGTCACTTAGAAAGATACGGATTAATCAAGTATAGTTAGTCATGCCTGACAAACTTGATTGAATTTATTGAGGCAGCAACAAGGAGGATTGATGAGGATAGTGCTGTTGGTGTCATCTACTGGGATTTTAGCAAGGCTTTTGACAAGATCCCACACAGAAGACTCGTTAAAAATAAAAACCCATGGGATCCAGGGGAACATTACAAGCTGGATACAAAATTGGCTTAGTGGCAGGAAACAAAGGGTAATGGTTGATGGGTGTTTTTGTGACTGGAAGGCTGTTTCCCGTGGGGTTCCGCAGGGCTCAGTACTAGGCCCCCTACTTTTTATAGTATATATTAATGATTTGGACATAAATATAAGGGGAACAGTCAAGAAGTTTGCAGGTGACACAAAAAATGGTCGTGTGGCTGAAGTAAGGAGGGACATCCTAGGCTGCAGGAAGATATCAATGGACTGGTCAATCGAGCAGAAAATTGGCAAATGGAATTCAACCCAAAGAAGAGTGAGGTGATGCAATTGCGGAGGTCAAACAAGGCAAGGGAATACACAATAAATGGGAGGATGCCGAGAGTTGGAGAGGAAGTGAGGGACCTTGGAGTGAGTGTCCACAGATCCCTAGGACAGATCAACAAGGTAGGTAACGAGGCATATGGAATCCTTTCATTAATTAGCTGAGGCATAGTATGTAAGAGCAGAGAGGTTATGCTGGAACTATATAAATCATTAGTTAGCCCATACTAATTGTGTCCAGTTCTGGTCACCTCATTACAGAAAGAATGTAATTGCACTAGTGAGGGTACAAAGGTGATTTGTGAGGATGTTGCCAGGACTGGAAAATTGCAGCTATGAGGAAAGATTGGATAGGCTGAGGTTGTTCTTCTTGGAACAGAGGAGGCTGAAGGGAGATTTGATTATGATGTTCAAAATTGTGAGGGGCCTAGATAGAGTGGACGGGAAGGGCCTATTTGCTGTCATAGAAAGGCCAGTGACTAGGGGGCATAGATTTAAAGTGATTGGTAGAAGGGTTAGAGGGGAGATGAGGAAAAAACTTTTCACCCAGAGGTCTGGAACTCAATGCCTGAAAAGGTGGTAGAGGCAGAAACCCTCAATTCATTTAAAAGGTGTCTGGATAAACACCTTAAGTGCCATAAACTTCAGGGCTATGGATCAGATGCTGAAAAGTGGGATTAAGCTGGGTGGCTTGTTTGTCAGCCAGCACGGGCATGATGGGCCAAGTGGCCTCCTTCTGTGCCATAAAATTTCTATGGTTCTATTCTAAACCACACTTGTCAGTATTACCCTACTCTGGCCTCTCCAGATCCTTGGGTCAGGCAATGAACATATTCTCCCAGGCACCCATGCTATGCCATACTGAGCACCTGTTAAGTGGGGGATGGATGGTACAAAAGCAGTGGGAATTTCAAATGATGACACCATCCTACCAGATGCATTCCCTTTTGTGAGACTACAAAGGGGGCAATTGCAACTGTCACCTACTTCCGTCCCCAGAGAGAACATCTTTGGGAAGACTCGTCTTCCATCCGATTTCCTGCCCCACCTGCCCTTTACCTCGATTGTGCTTCACATCGATTTCAGATCTCAAGGAAATTCTGTTTCCTATTTTGTTATTTGGCCTATTTTCAGGCCTAGCAGATGCTGAGCTTTGGCAGCATCTTTTTGTGTACAGTTTTGGTCACCTTACTTAAGGAGGGCCATACTTGCATTGGAAGCAGTTCAGAGAAGGTTGACTAGGCTGATTCCTGGAATGAGGAGTTTGTTTTATGAGGAAAGGTTGAGCAGGTTTGGCCTATACTCATTGGAGTTTAGAGGAAATGAGAGGTGATCTTATTGAAACATAAAAGATTCTGAGGGGGCTTGACAGGGTGAATGCTGAGAGGATGTTCCCCCTCATGGGAAATCTAGAACTAGGGTGTTAGACTTCACCTTGGCACATTTGTGTAATTATTAAGGTTTAAGTTATCAAATTGTACTGTACATAGCTTAATGATTAAAAGTGTTAATTTGTATATATTATTGGAATGTTATTAAAGCAGCCTTTAAGTTGGCATTTCTTTAAGTGCCAATATACTGTAATGTAGCTTTAAGAAAGATCACGTGAAGTTATAGCTCAGACACATTTTGCACATTTGGGCACCAGTGAGCCTAACATTAGCAATAAACAGAAACTAAGACTGTAATATTGATTGATTAGAAGAATGATCTGAAGATGGGTCTTGGTTAAAAGGGTAACATATTAAGGTGAAATTGTTGTGGGGAAATCAGGAGCACTCTTCCCATTGGTCAAACATTGCAAATATTTGGTTACAAGTTGTTAGTTGACACAGGTGCACATACTTGGGCTGGATGTTGCAAAAGCTGCCTGCAAAATAGAATGAAAATAGGGAAGCACCACTTTTGCAATTGCCAGAGGATAGCGTTCATCATAGGATGCTTGCTGGGGACATTTGTTGGGAGAGAAAGCTAGGGATTAGTATTATAGCACTTTCTAGGAAGTTAGCACTTGTGTGGGATATGTTGACAGGTCATTGTCATAGGAACCCAAAAGTGACTAAAGTAATAGTCATAGGTTGGGGAT
Organism: Carcharodon carcharias; assembly: GCF_017639515.1. Classification (NCBI taxonomy): domain Eukaryota; kingdom Metazoa; phylum Chordata; class Chondrichthyes; order Lamniformes; family Lamnidae; genus Carcharodon; species Carcharodon carcharias. Next base: position 123,561,970 of record NC_054472.1, on the reverse strand, counting down.
TGCATTAAGAACCCAGATCAGTATTAGACTCCAGTGTCAGAGCTAAAGATAATTGCCTTAAGAGAAAGTGAATAGTCTTTGTTAGAAAACTGTCCCCACCAGAGAGAGAGAAAAGGATCTGCTAGAATTGAAATCATAAAGCTATAAGGGGCTTTTATGTATGTTAGCGTTAAGTTGACTAAGTTAAAGCTTTGAAGGGCATCGTGAGCCAAGAGACCAGGTTCAGGGAAATAAGAAAGGACCCCAGAAGTCCTGGGATCTACTGAAAAATAGACCGACACATGTAGAACTTGCCTATCATACCATGCCTTGACTAGTTGAATGTTAAGTATTAACCTTTGTTGGCCCATAAACCTTGTTGATTTGCATTCTAAATTAGTGATAGTTCTTTTTGCCAATAAGGTTATTCTTTGACAAGAATTTTTTTACTCTGGGGTTTCGAATAGTGGTCCAAAGCCCTACAAGGGGACACAGTTTAAAAATAAGGGGTCTCCCACTTAAGACAGAGAAGAGGAGGAATTTCTTCTCTCAGAGGGTCATTAGTGTTTGGAATTCTCTTCTCCGGAAAGCAGTGGAGACTGGTTCATTGGATATTCAAGGCTGAGTTAGACTGATTTTTGATTGTAAAGGTAGTTAAGGGTTATGGGGGGTGGGGTGGGGCAGGCTGGAATGTGGAGTTAAGGCCACATCAGATCAACCATGATCTTACTGAATAGCAGAGCAGGTTAGAGAGGCTGAAAGGAGCATTCTGCACCTATTTCTAATGTTATGATGTTGTTTTATTTAGACTACCTTTAATTCTTTTTCTTTTTCCAATTTCCAATATTTTCTCACATTTCTGTTTCCCTGGACATTAACCGTGTCATTGAACCCTTTTAGATACCTACATGTCTTTAGTTCTATTAATGTTTTTCCATTGCCTCACTGAGATGACCTTCTATCTCATTCTACTGTTTACTATTAAGCATTCTGCAGGTCATTCAACCATTAGCTCCCTCTCTATGATTGGAGTATTTATTTTTCACACTATTTTTCCTTTTCTATTTCCAATTTGCTTCAGTTAATATCTCCAATGTTTGCATTTGTTCCCTTTTTATTTCTCACAGCAAACTTATTTATTCATTAAAGAACATCATCAGAAGACAAAGTAAAAAGAAAATTGAATAATTATTTGAAAAAAAGATATAAAAAGATACTCGGTCATTAGAGTAGAATTGAAAGCTCCAACTGAAGTCTTAACAGTGGCATAGGCCTGATGGACTGAATGGTCTCTTCTGTTGTAATTTTATAGAAGAGCAGACATAAATGGCAAAATGAATTCAGTGTAAACAAGTGCAACACAGTAAAACTAGGAAAAGAGAACAAACACTGGAATTATAAACTGAATGTTGTTAGTCTACAGGATACAGTATCAGGGAAAAAGGTTGTTGATTATTGGTTGCCAAGTGGTCATTTATAAGGCATGATTATGTTGGCAAACCCAGGAATCAAATGGTATCTAATCTTCAACTGACATCTACAGAGGTTGCTTTCATTCTCTTGATTGTGGGATTCCCCACATTCAAGATCCTGGGGGTTACCAATGACCAGAAACTGATCTGGACTAGCCATATAAATACTGTGGCTACAAGAGCAGGTCAGAGGTTGGGAATTCTGCGGTGAGTAATTCATTTCCTGACTCCACAAAGCCTGCCCACCATCTACAAGGAACAAGCCAGAAATGGGATGGAATATTTTCCGCTTGCCTGGATGAGTGCAGCTCCAACAACACTCAAGAAGCTCAGCACCAGTCAGTACAAAGCAGCCCCTTTGATTGGCACCCCATCCTTCACCTTAAACATTCACTCCCTCCACCATCGACGCATAGTGGCAACTATGTACTATCTACAACTCACAGCAACACACCAAGGCTCCTTCAATAGCACCTTCCAAACCCACGAACACTACCATGTAGAAGGACAAGGACAGCAGATGTATTGGAACACCATGTTCCCCTCAAGCCACATATCACCCTGACTTCCTTCACTGTCACTGGGTCAAAATCATGGAACTCCCTCTCTAACAGCACTGTGGGTGTATCCATATCATGTGGACTGCAGTGGTCCAAGAAGGCAGCTCACCACCACCTTCTCAAGGGAATTAGGAATGGGCAATAAAGGCTGGCCTAACCAAAGACATGCACATCCCATGAATGAATAAGTGAAAAGAATATTAGCCTGACAGTCATGAAATAATTTTCCAGTCGGTTTGTCTAATGCAGTAGTAGGCTGCCTGGTTTTGCAGAAGGTATTGATGTTGTGAGGATAGCTTGATAAACATCAGAGTGTGATCTGTTGGATGTCTCACTGGAGATGCTGACGGTGTAAAAATATGTTCATCGAAATAATGCTATCACATTTCTTAATATTATGACAATTCCTTCCTAGTTAAATAATTGACAGGCTGAAATCATTAAACTATAATTTTCTGCTTTAAAGCTGCAACCCACCTCCTCGAATGGGCAATCTTACTTTTGCATCGAAATTACCTGGAAAAACTCAGCAGGTCTGGCAGCATCGGCGGAGAAGAAAAGAGTTGACGTTTCGAGTCCTCATGACCCTTCGACAGAACTTGAGTTCGAGTCCAGGAAAGAGCTGAAATATACTCGAACTCAAGTTCTGTCGAAGGGTCATGAGGACTCGAAACGTCAACTCTTTTCTTCTCCGCCGATGCTGCCAGACCTGCTGAGTTTTTCCAGGTAATTCTGTTTTTGTTTTGGATTTCCAGCATCCGCAGTTTTTTTGTTTTTTACTTTTGCATCGTCCTGTTTAGTTCTCAAATATTAACATCAAATGTTGAGGTATTTGATTCGACTGGTTTGATGTTCAGCAAACTTTCAGATGTGAGAAATGAAATTTATCATTTTGAGACTAGTGCAAAGTGTGGAGATTTAAACATTTATCTAATTGAGAAAGAAGATTCGATAATACGGTAGTCAACAACCATGTTAAATAACACAACCTTTTGCATCTAAAATGGATTTCTAAGTAAAATTGGTGAATTTTAGGTATTTGGAACCATACACAATAAAAAACAAGCTACAGTCTGTTGGAATTCTGGTCTCTGCTGTGTAATGTGTGGGCACTGGCTAGTCCTCTGGAACCAGCGGCCTCAAACCAATGATACATTCATAGACCTTTTTTTTTGTGTGAATGCATGATGTAATCATCTCTTCAAACCTCAGCCCATTCATAAACTCTGCTGAAAGAAAGAAAAGTGCAACTGTGCCCCTGGCTGCAGTGCTATTGTGTAAAACTACCTAAATTAAGAAATCAGAACCAGGAGACCAGATGCATGCAGCAGCAGCTGGCAGCCTAATAATCACTTGACTTTTCTTTTTAATTATCTTTTGATTATTCATTCTATCTGAAGTAGATAGAAGCAGTTTCTAGTCATTGAGGGGATTAAAGCAGTTATAAGATTAAATGCAAGATATTTAAGGCAGAAAGCAGGATAGTGGTGGCTGTGGAGTATATTACTGGAGTTAGTGATTGAAGCAGAGGCCATTCAACCTTTAAGAATAGATTAGATAGATGGTTGAAAGAAAATAAAGTGAAAGGATATGGGCACATAAGATTAGGACAATTGCTGATATTGGGAAGAAATAGTAACATAGATTTGTTGGACTGAACTTCCTGTTTCCATATTATAATTTCTGTTGTCATGAAAATATAATAATTTTCATAATATTATTGTAAAGGTAGGTTAATAGTGGAGTTTGGATTCATTTCTCTGTTTGGATGTGTGTGTGTCGGGGGGTGGATTTAATTGAATTGGGGACAGCTGGTCTGGAGCTTTTAAGTTATCAAAAAGGAAGCTAGGTTTGAAATGCTAAATATGTAAACATGGTTGAAGTTTTAGAATGTGAGGTGTGAGGTTTTAGATAAATTAGATTAGTTTGAATTTCAAAGCGATGGTAAGATGTTACACCTAGCCATATGAAGCTGAGCTAAACAATGTGTTTATTTTTCCCAAAATTTACTGATAAAATGAGTACTATGAAAGATTTATATTATGAGAAAAGTAAAGTTGCAAAGACATATTGGAACAATGGAATTTACATTAAAAAGGGAGAAACATGTATAAATTATATGAGGTTATGTGTAAGGGGGAAAGCATTCTAATATCTAACACAAGTGTGAAAAGCCTCTAGTGTCTATGCATCAAGTTACTGTCTACAGGAACTGAAGCTAAGAAAACTCACTTTGAATATCACTGTCCAGGGTATTGCATGCTTTGCCTGGGTCTATTGAAATTTATTTGTTTTTACTGTTGCCTGAATGGTGGTGTAACTGGGAGCCGGATCAATTAAGGGATTTAGGATTTATAGTTGTAATTTGTAGACCTATGTATGTGCTTAAAATCTTTTATTTTATTAATGAATGTTTCATTTAGCTTTGTAAAAAACCTCTGAGTCTCAGTGGACTTATTATTACTGAATTCAAGGCACACATCTCGAAATAAAATGTATATTGCAAAACAGATGTGGCAGCTGTTTCAAGCTTCCCTCTGGGATTTGAAAGGCTCAGCATTTATGACCCACTGTGCCATAACATCTGTAATTGTTTGTTGTAATTCAACAATGCCTTCAAAGTAGTACATACGAACATATGAAATAGGAGCAGAACCAGGCCATTCGGCCCTTTGACCCTGCTGCACCATTCAATAAGGTCATGGCTGATCTGTTTGTGTTTCAAATGCCACATTTCCATCTGCCTCTGATAACCTTTGAATCTTGCCTAACATGAATCTATCTCTGCCTTAAAAATGTTCAGTGACCCCCACTTCCACTGCTTTCTGAGGCAGAGTTCCAAAGTCACACAACCCTCTGAGAGAAAAAAACTTTCTCCTCATTTCTGTCTTAAAAGGGCAACCCCTAATTTTAAAACCATGACCCCTAGTTCTGGACTCACCCACAAGAGGAAACATCCTTTCCGCGTCCACCCTATCAATACCATTCAGGACGTTATATGCTTCAAGTCACCCGTAACTCTTCCAGTGGAAATAAGCCCAGTCTGTTAAACCTTTCCTCATCTGACAATTCCTCATTCCAGGTATCAATCTAGTAAACCTCATCCAAACCTCCAACACATTTACATCCTTCTGAACTAAGGAGTCCAAAACTGCACAGAATATCTGAGATGTGGTCTCACCAATGCCCTGTATAACTGAAGCATAAAATCCTTACTTTTATGTTCAATTCCTCTTGTAATAAAGGATAGCATTCCACCTAGATCTCTCTGTACCTCAGAATTCTGCAGCCATTCTCAATTTAAGTAATGCTCTGCTTTTTTATTCTTCCTGCAAAAGTGAACAACTTCACATTTTCCTACATTATATTCCATCCTCCAGATTTTTGCCCACTCACTCAGCCAATCTATATCCTTCGGCAACCTCCTTATGCCCTCTTAACACTGTTTCTTTCCTACTTTCCTACCTGTCTTTGTGTCATCTTCAAACTTAGCTACCATGCCTTCACTCCCCTCATCTAAGTCATTTCTATAAATTGTTAAAAGCTGAGGTCCTAGTACAGACCACAGAGACAGGGAGTCTCTGCGGTACTCCCCTCACCACATCCTGCCAGTCAGAGAAAGACCCATTTATGCATACTCTCTGTTTTACAGCAGCCAGCCAATCTTGTATCCTTGCTAATATGTTACCCTCTGCACAATGAGCTTTTATTTTCCACAATACCTTTGATGTAGCATCTTATCAAGTACCTTCTGGAAATCCAAGTACAGCATGTCTACAGGCTCCTATTTATCCACAGCACATGTTACTCCTTCAAAGAATTCTAAAAATTGGTTTTAAACATTATTTCCCTTTGACAAAACCATGCTGACTCTTCCCTATTACCTTGAGCTCTTCCAAGCGCCCAGCCATAACCTGCTTAATGATCGATTCTAACACCTTCCCCAGACAGATGTCAAGCTAACTGGCCTTTGGTTTCCTGTTTTCTGCCCCCCAAGCACATTAATCAGACAAAAATTTATACCAAGCTCAATAAGGAATGCTTAGGCTTGGTTTGGTCAAAGAGGTCTTAAGGAACAGTTAAAGGATCTGAGAGGTGGAGTGGTGAAGAGGATTGGGTATGGAATTTGAGAGTTTAAGATCCAGATGGGTGAAACCAAGGCTGCCAATAGGGGTGGGGCAAAGGAAGCAGATAGTGAACATACTAAAGTGAAAGAATGCAGAGTTCCTGGAGGTTATGGGGCTGAAGAAGGTTAGTTGGGGTGGGATTAAGGCTGTGAAGGAATTTGAAGATGAGAATAGGAACTTATAATTTCTTGGTGGACTGGACTGGAAATCAACATAGGTGAGGGAGCACAGGGATGATGGATGAATAGGGTTTGGTGTGAGTTAGAATACTGTCAGTGGAGTTTTGGATGAGCTCAAATTTAGGAAGGTGAGAGGCCAGCCAGGAAAGCCTGATAAGTCTAAAGGTAACAAAGCCACAAATGAGGATCTTAGCAGCAAATGGGCTGCAGTTAGGGCTGTAGCAGGCAATATTACAGGGCTGACAGTAAGCAGCCTTTGCCATGTGGGCTGGTTTACCTGGTTAAGAGAGGCAGAACAAGTGAGTGGTTAGGTTGCTCCCACCCCTGCCATCTCACCACAGCATATCAAGCATCAGACAGCCAATTAGAAGCTTCCTGGTGCGAACGTGGCCAACGGTGTGAAGGGGGCCTCTGTGTCCAATTGGGAATCTAGGTCAATATGTCATCAGGGAGAAGGGTTCTGCTGTGCGAGAGGTTATGCCGCGAGAAGGTTATGCCTGGCCTCTCAACCTCTCCTTATTTTTTTCTGTCAGGCTCAAATCAATGAATAAATGAAATCATAAAACATGCAAACCTTCTTTAGCAGACTTTGCTGCTACATGCAGCCATGGTCCTGTTGGCAGGCCTTTTCTTCTGCCCATGTGCCACCTCCTCATATCTGGCATAAAGTGTTCCCAAACTTTTTCCAATCTGACACCTGGAGAATGAAGGTGGCAATGAAACTTTGTAAACAATTGGCTTGTTAACAAGCTCAATAGCTTGTTAATTGGTTAATTCAAATGATGAGAAATATTCCAATGTCCTCACCTGCTCACCTTCTGTAATATTGGAGAATGGCATGATGACATTGGATTGCCATCCTAATGTGATCACACTGTATTTTAGGCATGCACAAGGAGGGGTTGGGGGAGCAGGATGCCCAATTTGTGACCGTAAATTCCAACCCTATGTAGAGAAGCTCAACTAAGATTTTAAACGGTCTGGTTCAGCTTATCCCCACAACAAGCCCTGTTCCATAGCTGTCAATTGCATTCATCTCCCTGGTCACTAAGACAATCGTTCTGGTCTTCCTAGAAATTTCACCTCAACCAAGACAAGCAGCCTTGATAACACATAGTCAATGGTGAGGTTTAGAGTGATGGTGATGAGGTAGAACTTGGTATCAATGAACATGTAGAATCCAACATTGTATCTTCAGATGATGTTGTCAAGGGGCAACACGTAGATGGGAAATAGGAGTGGATCAGATCATATTAGTTTCCCCACGAGTTGTGTATCTCCAGAACCTCACCTTCCTGTGTGAGACTGCACATTGAGTGTATGAGGCACGATGATCACTCCATAGTTCCAGCTGCAAAGGCTAGTGTTTGGATAATGGATGAGGGTGGCATCCTTGCTGCTGCAGTACTATTCTGCAGACATCTTCCAGTATTTCATCCAGGTACCTATTATTCATTAATTCCATTTGATAGTGTGTAATGACAGCTGAACCCAGGTTGAATCCAGTCTTCAACTATAAATACAGAAGCATGTCCAGCTTGGGACAGTCAGCAGCAGAAATCTAGGCTGAATTTCTTCTCTTATTGCAGGGATGCCAAAGTCAATTGTATTGGCTGTACTGTCACCCCTATTGAGGTCAGTTAGTAGCACCGGTGGGATCAAATCTAAGATCTGACTCATCTTCAGGCAAATATTCTATCATTCAGACACTGCCCATTTAATTGTTATATATCTTGAGCATATTAATGACTGTTACCAACTGTAACTACAGTGAAACTGGAGTCAGTATTGTTACCAATAAGGCAAATTGATACTTGAGTCTCAGGTCTATGTGTATTCTAAAAGAGATTGTCTCCATGGTACCAGCCAGGGCATACAGTAATTCCTTATTTAACATTGTAGTTGTGTTCCTGAAAAAATGCAAATTTTAAATGAAGAAACGTTAAGCAAATCAGATTTTCCTATTACAACCAATGTACAAACTTTAGTCAGAAAAAGAACATTAAAACATTTTGCCCTGTAAGTTTAAATACTGTATATTGCTAAATTACTTTATTCATAAACAAAATAACTTTTATATTTATTTTATTTTAAAGGAAATATGCTAACTCTTTTTATTTACCTCCTGCTCGCTATCTCTACCACATGCCGTCTCTCCCTGACACTGATTGTGTTCTCTGACCCTCCTGGTTGCCACCGTACTGCTTGCTGTCTTTCCGGCTTGCCGTCTCTCCCGTTCTTTGACTCTGACTGTATTTCCCAACCCTCCTGCTGGCCATCTCTCTCACTCACGGCCGATCCTCCTATTGGCCGACCCTCCCACTCGCCATTCCCTCTCCCAAATCTTCACAGTGAGCGAGGGAGATGTGCATTGAGAGTCAGGAAGCAAGTGAGGGAGCGAGAGAAGCTTCGAGTTGCGGGGCACAGAGGTAAGCCGCAAGCTGAAGAGGAAGCCAGGAATTGGTTGGTGATGAGCGGGAAGTGTGGAGTGCAAGAGGGTTGGTGGCAATCGGGAGGGTCAGTAGTGACCAGGAGAGATGGCCAGTGGCCTATGGCAGGGCCGGGTGCAGGAGAGGTGGCCAGTGGGAGAGTTGGGAGTGGGAGAGGCAGTTAGCGGGAGAGTTGAGAGCGGGAGAGGCGGCCAACAGGAGGGCCAGGAGGAGGAGAGGGGACGAGCAGGAGAAATCAGGAGTGGGAGAGGAGGCGAACAGGAGGATCGGCAGCTGGAGAGGTAGGAGGGCTGGGAGTAGGAAGATCAGGAGCAAGAGGGTCGGCAGTGACTTGGGGGTTGGCCAGTGGGAGGGTCGGTGAGAGGAAGATTGCCCAGCAGAAGAGTTGGTGGTGACCCTTCCAAAATGGCACCAATTAGATCATGTGACCCTACATACACCCAGTGAAAAAAAAACTAATGCAAATCTGCATTGCTAAATACAAAAACTGTCCCTGTTTAGTGTGTTCATCTTGTGGTCTATTTTACCATGAGTAACTCTGGTCTGACTCAGGTAAGTTACTTCAAACTATTTTATTAACACTGTATACAAGATAGGCTACAGGATAGGGACATCTCTCGAGTACAGACTGTTCCATCTGCTGTACAAATTCTCTAGCCGATGTCAGTTACATCATGATCTACATCACCAACAATTACTATAATTATTATCTCATTATACTACAATTCCTTCCATGTTGTCTACTTTCAAACCACATCTTTAATGAGTGCAGATATCTGTATACAACTGGGCATTCTGCAATAAGCAGATGATGATCTACAGTAAGACAACTGGATGCTGTTCATGGAGGAAATTCCAAGGTCATGTGTAGAACTGATGGATTTTCATCCCACAGCAGCTGGTGAAGTTTATTCATTGAGCAGTGGTTCATTCTTCATTATAGAGGCACCATCTACTAGACCCTGGGCAGATTTAAGATTGTGGATCTTTCCGTTCTTTTTGAAGCTAGGAGGGTCTTGTAGTATAAGGGTCTGGCAGATATACGATTAATGTGGGACTGAATACAGTACCAACCACACAGTGATATAAGACAGCACATGACCCGCACCCAGGGTCAGGTGAGTGCTGAACAGAGCCTTGTGTACCAGCGGACATGGAGGCAGTTCATAGCTTGTACCCTTTACTGTATATTTGTATATATTTCTAAGAGTCAATAAAGATTTACAGTTAACCTACGTATGACTGCGAAGACTTTTTCAGACCTACCGAACTGTAATCAACACCCTACAACAAGTCTCAACAATCTATAATCGCTTGTAGTGAAGGGTGGTGATTATCCAACCTTTTACTGGAGAATCACCTGGGCTTTGACATTTAATGTCTGATGGATAGAGGGGTATTGTTTGGAGCCAGTACAGATAATCAGCTAGTTATTGTAACGTCAGCTCTGGTGTCAATTTTAAAGTCAGTGTTAAAACCTTTAGTTTCCATTGTTACTGACCAATAGTATTGATCATACCATTTAATTCACCGAGGAACTCTGCAATTTCATGTCCGTCATTATTTCCATTTTCTTGAATAGTTTGGATTTCTGCCTTCTTCCTCTATTGAAATTGTTAGACTTACAGAACCACTTAAATTGTCCTCTTTCTGCACTGGAAACACTTTGCATCCCCTTCTGGCCAATCCTGCCATTTGTGCTGCTACTTTGCACTGCAGCGTAAACATCTCAAGATGACTGCTATAGGATTCCCTGCCATTTCACCGATTATGGTGGCCTTTTGAATGGGCTGCTGCTTTTGGGCCTACCCAACTAACAGTCAGCTAAAGCCTTTGTGTCGTGACAGATTATAGCCTGATTTAGCTCTCGAGTTCGGCCCGCCTAGTGTACTGAATCTCTTGATAGAATACCAGGTTCCAATTTCAGACTGAAACATGCATTGAACACTTTTAAGACGGTTTTGAAGTCTGCAGAGATCTTGTCTCCCCTGTCTCAAGAGGACATCATCGGCAACAAACCTGACTGCATCGAGGCATAAATAAATCGATTCTCTTCCCTCCTAGATAAGTTCTCAGATTCTTGCGAGTAACAGGTCTTCTTCCATCTTCTCACTGTGGGTGTTCCAGCAATGGCACCAACTTGTTGTTAGGTTGGTGTCACCACCACTGCTACCATATTTAAAATTGAAATGACTGAAAATGGGGCAACTAGCATTAATTGAAGTTTGATGTATTACTGATCCTTTTCAATTTGAAACTGCTGTTATCAATGTTCCTGCAAACCACAAAATTATAGAATCCCTTCCTCACAGAATACTGTCAGTCAACAATGCAGAACCCATAATTTATCTTTGAACTAATTTTCCCACCAAATGCTTAAATGACGAACTCTCCTTCCCTTATCCTATCCCCCATTAAGTCCAGCTCAACCATCACCCTTATACATGCTGATCAACATTAGCTCCCAAAATTTTCAATTTGAAATTCTCAAAGTTGTGATAAATCCCTTCTTGGCCTTGCCCCTCCTATCTTTGTAATCTCCTCCCAGTACTTATAATACTCCCGGAACATGCCATTGCTTTAAACTCCCACCCCTCCTCCTAGAAATGCAACATTGAGAAAGTGAAAAAGTATCTGTCTTTAACAGGTCACAATTTAATTTATCCCTGTATATAGCTGTATCTTATGTTTTCCTTACTGCACCAAGACCAGATTCTATAGGCACTGAACGTCCACTGGTGTCCCCTTATATACAAACTCTCAGTTATTTGTCACTTTGCACATTCAGCTCCGAGTGTTGAATGGCTGTTGTATTTTGTCGTAGGTGCCACCATTTGAATGAGATATTCAACTGGGTCATTATCTACCTATTCAGCTGGATAGAAACGATTTAAGTATATTCTTTAAGGAGCAATGAACAATATGCATTTATACCATTCCTTTAACATGGAAATTGTCCCCTGGCACTTCACAGAAGCACAATCATGCAAAAAAGGATGCTGTGAAGAAAGCAGAGAATCTTAAGAGGGCTGATTAAAAGTTTGGTCAGAGATGGGTTTAAAAGGAGAGCACATTGGAAAGGCTGGTTAGTTTAAGGAGGGAATGCCAAAGTTTAGACACTAGATGGCTAAAAGCATGGCTATCAGTGATGGGGTAAAGGAATCGACTGCTACATATTGGAGGAGGCTACAAAGGAAGGGACTAGCTAGGTTATGAAGAGGTTTGAACAGGAGCATGAGAATTCTAAATTGGAGACATTAGGGGGCTGGAAACAAATTTAATACACCAGTTTGATCCACAGCAACTGCATCTGTAGTAAAAGCAAAAAACTGTGGATGCTGGAAATCCAAAACAAAAATAAAAATAAAAATACCCGGGAAAAACTCAGCAGGTCTGACAGCATCTGCGGAGAGGAACACAGTTAACATTTTGAGTCCATATGACTTCAACAGAACTAAGGAAAAATAGATAAAGAGGTGAAATATAAGCTGGTTTAAGAGGGGGGTGGGACGGGTAGAGCTGGATAGAGGGCCAGTGATAGGTGGAGATAGCCAAAAGATGTCTTAGACAAAAGGACAAAGAGGTGTTGAAGATGGTGATATTATCTAAGGAATGTGCTAATAGGTGACATTAAGGGTAGAAAGCAGGATGAGTAAGGTACAGATAGCCCTAGTGGGGGTGGAAGCGATCGAAATAGGCTAAAAGATAGAGATAAAACAATGGATGGAAATACATTTAAAAATAATGGAAATAGGTGGGAAAAGAAAAATATATAAATTATTGGAAAAAAGGGGGATCGGAAAGGGGGTGGGGATGGAGGAGAGAGTTCATGATCTAAAGTTGTTGAACTCAATATTCAGTCCGGAAGGTTGTAAAGTGCCTAGTCGGAAGATGAGGTGCTGTTCCTCCAGTTTGCGTTGAGCATCACTGGAACAATGCAGCAAGCCAAGGATGGACATGTGGGCATGAGAGCAGGGTGGAGTGTTGAAATGGCAAGCGACAGGGAGGTCTGGGTCATGGTTGTGGACAGACCGAAGGTGTTCCACAAAGCAGTCACCCAGTCTGCGTTTGGTCTCTCCAATGTAGAGGAAACCGCATTGGGAGCAACGAATGCAGTAGACTAAATTGAGGGAAGTGCAAGTGAAATGCTGCTTCACTTGAAAGGAGTGTTTGGGCTGTTGGACGGTGAGGAGAGGGGAAGTGAAGGGGCAGGTGTTGCAACTTCTGCGGTTGCATAGGAAGGTGCCGTGGGAGGGGGTTGAGGTGTAGTGGGTGATGGAGGAGTGGACCAGGGCGTCCCAGAGGGAACGATCCCTGTGGAATGCCACCGGGGGGGATGAAGGGAAGATATGGTTGGTGGTGGCATCATGCTGGAGTTGGCGGAAATGGCAGAGGATGATCCTTTTCTATACGGAGGCTGGTGGGGTGATAAGTGAGGACAAGGGGGACACTATCATGGTTCTGGGAGGGAGGTGTGAGGGCGGATGCACGGGAGATGGGCCGGACACGGCTGAGGGCCCTGTCAACTACCGTGGGTGGAAAACCTCGGTTGAGGAAGAAGGAAGACATGTCAGAGGAACTGTTTTTGAAAGTGGCATCATCAGAACAGATGAGGCGCAGTAACTAAGACAATAGGATTAAGTCCTTACAGGAAGCGAGGTGTGAGGAGCTGTAGTTGAGGTATCTGTGGGAGTCGGTAGGCTTGTAATGAATATTAGTGGACAGTCTATCACCAGAAATTGAGACAGAGATGCATCTGTAATGTGTGTCTGCAGCTTGAGGAACTATAGCTCAAAGTTGAGTTGAGGTTAAAGCTATGGACAGTGATGCATCAGGGAGAAAATTAACAGGACATTGTTCTAGGAGGCAGTCGTATCCCCTTAGGTCAGGAAAATCAGATTTACGCCATGATTAGAGACAGGGGGTTATGAATACGATTGATACAGGTATAGGGATCCAGAAGGTAGCATTAGAGGAGCTGGTGTCAGTCCAAAAAGACGTTCTGCCTACCACACAATTGAGCAAGTGTATGAATTTCAGTGCCAGTGCAATGGCAGGTACACAGACCGTACATCCCATCGATTGGCTGATATCAAAAGGCCTGATTCTTTAGTTGTTCGTAATAGGTAGGGTACAGACTATACTTGAGTGTTGCTATGGGGAAAGCAACGGGGAAACTAAAGGCTCCGTAAGAACCTGGGTAATTTTTTTTTAAAAAAGGCACAAGGGGTGAGCATATTCCTTTGCAAATAATGGGTCCCTGTGCATGTATGTATATTGCTTCTAACAAGTGTAAATGACCATGTTACAAGCTTGATGGATTCTTTTAAATTGACAGTGTAGTATTAGTGCATTCAGAATTGTTCAAGTGCTGTCCAATTTGGAATCACATCTAACAGTAAAAATTTGTTTTGGATTTTGAAGTGCAAGCTGGTTGAGTATAGTCTGTACCCAATCAGCATCCATTTCTCCTTTAGTATAAATTACTATGATAATTTGAAATTTTGCATTCTTGTGCTTGTCGTGATGAGTAAAATGAAAAGCTTTGGCAACATGTCTATTTTCAGATTCAAGTTCTATACTAGCAAGCTACTGTTTAGAAATAAACTTCTCTGATCCAATCTAGAAATAAACCACTCATCCATCAGCTCCTTCCCTCAAAGTTGACATTGCTTTAGGTATTTTTACTTTTTCCAGTTGCTCACACTCCCTTACCTCACAGCTCTCATTCTTCAACTAATTGATCAGTTGCTAAAAATACAAAACATGCAAGATTGGAGGAATTATATAGATTAACCAAAATACTTACCTTAAAACCCTTGGGTTCTGCTGCTCTTCCTTCTGTCAATTGCAATCTGAAATCATTTTAATTTTCCCCTGCATGTTTTGGTCTCTGCTTTTCTGCACTGCTGCTTGGTTCCCACCTATTCTCCACAGATGCTGCCTAAACTGATTGAAAAACAAATGCTGGAAACAGATTTTTAGCATGTTCAGTTTTTTGCTTCTTGTTTATACTGAGATATCATGCAGCTACTTTCTGTGGGGCCACCTAGTACATAAAAAGATTCTTGTATAAGTGACATTTGTTCCCTTAGCACTTAGTCTGGGGGTGACCCAAGTCGTACTGTTTACAATATTTGTCACAAGAGAAAATCTTTCAAATATTCAAGCAATGCATTAACCCAATGTGTCTTTAAAACTTTTCTGCAATGTAAACTTTCTGAATTTAATATCTTATGTAATCTGGATGTGTTGAACATCAATGCTGAAATTTAACTTGTCACATTGCTCAGAGTGCAGCACTCACCAACATTTTTGGGACGCTTAAATATTTTGGAAGTAGTGCTATGGAGTACTGTGGAATGTGGTAATAAAATTTAGTAATACCTTTTACAAAAGGTCATTTGCACACTATGGTGAGATGCATTATGGAGTCAGGTGAAAAGAAAAATAATTGGATAATCAGTTGTGTGCTGAAAATTCAATTAACAAGAATTTACTCCTTAGTCAAATTAGTGTAAGTTCTGATTGTGCTCATTGTCCTTATGAACAAACCTTCATTTTGGTCTGTCACAAGAGAGCTGGCAGGTATGTTTGACCTCTTCAGGGATGTTTTTGAGGACATCCCTAAGGCACTTCCACTGTCCTGGGCATCTTCTACCACAACTGAACTCCAAGTAGAGCAGCAACTGCTTCGGGGGGGGGGGGGGTGGGTGGGGGGTCATCTGATGTCAGGCATACAAAAAACATGTCCCACCCAGCAGAGCTGGTCTTGAGTGGAAAGCACCTCAATGCTGGGCATGGGTGGCTTGGGAGAGGACAGTGCCGTTGGACCACCTTTAATGCCATTGGATTTAAATGATCTTGCAAAGGAACTGGTAGTTTGAGATGCCTGTAGACTGCTGCCCTGTAAATGATGATCTTGCGTCTCAAGTTTGAGATTCTGGTTCAAACACTTTTCCTAAAGTCAGCTGAAGGCTGAGCTGGCACATTGGGGCGATGAAGAATTTCACCACTTCTCTGTGTGAAGACTCTCAAAATACTGAAAATCATCCACATTTTCTAGGGTCTCCCAGTTGATCTTAAATTGGCAGGGTGAGGTTTTTAGCTGTGGGAGTTGGTTGGAAGAGGACTGTAGCTTTCCAGATGTTTAGTGAAAGGCCCATTTTCTTATACTTCAGGAGGAGTCAATGACCTGGAACTCCATTTCCAAGTGTCCATTGAGAGCACACATGTGGATCATCTGCATATGAAGCTCTATGGTGGCAGTAGCCAAACAAGGACCTTCATTGCTGACCTCAAAGAAAGCTGCCCACAGGTCAAGCAATCCATGGCATGGTTTCTCCCTTTCCTGTCACAGCAGTTAAATCTGGCATCAAGTCAAGGGGATATTTTGGTGTGAAGCAGCAGAGATATTAGCAACCTGGTATGTAATCAAATTTATGTAATCACAACAGGAAACTAGTAAGTATTTAGAAGTGAAGGATTGTGTTTCCAGATAGCAAAAATGCTAACAAAAATGTCAAGAATCTTTAAAAATGAAAGAAATCTGACATTCCATAAACATATTAGCTTTAAGGGCATTTAGCAGTAATTGTGAAGCTAATATGCTGTTAAAAACCCCAGCTAAACCTCATTCAGCAAGGTGCAACTTTTTAAACAGTGACCAATAGCATGGAAGCAGAAATACTTGCTAATGCCATTGATTTCCATGATTGCAGTCTGGATGGGATGGTTCAACAGCATACAAATCGAGGAAAATGTAGGATCACGGCTGAAGCAACTTCCGGGTTTCAGCATTACAGGTGCAGACTCCAGAAGTTTGTCAACTTGTGACCAAATGCCAAAAGTTTTGCTGTCATTACTGCAAAACTGGGCCACTCTTAAAACTGTTTTCTGGTCATTAGCTCATATCCAAATCTTGATTTTGCAACCAGACTTCTGAATTTTGAAGCAGAAGACTTCAGCCAGGGCAGCAACAGTGCACAGTTGATCTCAACCTCAGAAAAAGACAGTGCTCCCACTCCTGAATGTTATTGAAAACCTCTAGTTGTAAAGCACTTAGCACATATTAAGTATATTACAACTAATGAAGAATATTCAAAGTGTAGTTAATGTTGGAATGGAGGCCAAGTACACGTTTGAGACATGATTCACCAGGGTTGAATAGCCAATCTGGATACACGTATTGGTTTATAGTGCCCTTACTGTGATATAAGTATCCATAGAACATATGAAGTTCAATTAATGAGAATTTTCAAGTTTCACAATCTTTTGTGTCACTAAATCCCAAGCAGCATTACAAAAAAAGACACCAAACCACGTAGGAAATTAAGACCAAAAGCTTGATTAAAGCAGCACATTTTAAAAAGGAGCACCTTAAGAGATAAAACTGAGACAGAGGGGTTTAGGGAAAGAATTAAGCTCAAGAACGGCCAGAGGTAGAAACTGAGTGCTGTTATACTTATAATCCATACTAGCATGTCATTTCTATTGGAAAAGTTAATTTTAACTGAAAATATTGTTAATTTTTCTAATTTATTCAGAGGATCTTTAGGACTGTTTGGAAGATATTTGGTTTGGATTGAACATTAGAAAGCTATGGTTATCTTGCTGAGGTGGCACATGAGAGTAACATGCTCCAGTGGAATGTTAAGACTTGTACATTTATCATTCATTATTTCTAATGCCAAGTGTGGCATTGAATATCTAGATTCGATTCTTGATTAGTGCCAAGCCAGAATGCGATCCAGTTAATAACACACAAGTTTCCCACTTCTGGCATCTACTCCAAAATTCACTGAAGTGCAAAACTGAGCAGCATAAAGCCTCCTCTGACACTACTCCCTCAATGGCTACAATCCACTAGATTAGATTTTTCAATTGTCATGTTCGCGGTAGTCTGTTTAAAGTCCAATCAGTATGATCAGAAAATCTAGGCTTATGCCAAAAGATGGCCATTTGGATAAATGCCAGCAGGCTGCCATGAAACCGTACTCTAGTCCCAAAGGGGCCATCTCACTGTCCTTGAGCTAAGGTGCTATGGTCCACTGTCAGTTGTCAACTCTAAGTGGCAAAACGAGGCTAATGGTGACCCAGAATAAGGTTGTGGGTCTCACTTCGTAAAATCTTGCAACCTATAATCAAATTAAAAACCTACAGCAGCAATTTCAATATAACAAAGCAGTATACTTTACTGTCAACCAAGACAAAGTTAATACTAATTAATATTGGGACAAGATGAAACACACTATGGGCCAAATTTTCTTACACTGTTTATGATCATATGAACAAGATTAGAAGTCAACATAAGGTCTTTAACATACACAACCCCCATTGCTTATATATGCAGATGTTTGAACAGAGGATAGAGTTCTAGGAAAATAATTCTAATTTACCCCAATGTATTGCAGGCTCTTGCCTTTTACTCTTTGCCCACAACCTTGATGTATCTCCAAGGCACTAATTCAACACTGGATAAATATATTTCTACAGGCACCAACTGCCCTCCTGCATTCGTCACAGTACATTTAACATTCACTTTGCAACTGAGATCAAATCAAATCAGCATGGCTGATGTCTGTTGATGCAGTATAACTAGTCTATCATTCTACTACAATGACCAAGGTATTTACCCACTATGCCCATGGAAGCCCTATTGTTCACTTATGAAAATTAGGCAGAATAGGATGCAGCTAAAAGGAAGTTAAGGCAGAACATCAAGTATGACTCAGCAACTGGAAGTACAGAAATACATTGGGCTGAGAAATTCATTACCCATTCCTACAAGGGCATCCTTTCAGCCCACACACAATGAACCAAGATAATAAGAGGTGGTAAGCTGTGCTGTTAAAATGCATTCAAGAGATTAAAATGCATTCAAGAGATTAAAATTCCAATGTGGTGTAGACGAGGGTTGTGCAGACTTGATATTTCTAGAGCAGCTGTGAATAAATGACAGGTCTTTTAGCCAAATTTTCCCAAAACACAGGTTTGTGGCTGTAGACACCTACACAATTCATATTTTATATCTTTCCAAAGCAACAGGAAATCATTTGAATATTTCCTGAAAATTTATTTCCATTGCTGGAGTCAGTTTGTACAGTTTTTTTTAAAATAAGGGTCAGTTAAAAGACACATAGCAACACTAAATAGATTGTGAAACTTAAATTCTCAATATTGAACTTCATATGTTCTATGGATACAGTTCCATAGTCACCAGGCAGCTTTGCAGCTAGACACCCAATGGACCATACTGCAGACAAACAACTATAAAAGCAAATGGTAGCAACCTAATGTTTGTTTTTTTTCGGTCAAGTTCAGGCCTGCCCCATTGGAAGTTTTCCAGCAAAAGTGACCAGACAGTAATCAGCAGCAGGAACCTTAATTGTTTTCCTTTAGGTCCTTATCACTGAAAACCAGTTTTGTGCTCTATCACTTCCTGGCAGAGATCAAGCTAACTCCACCCAAATCAGGAATGAAGTTTGGACTATTCTGGTCCATGTTGACTACCACACCATGCAATACATTTAGTAAGTAGAGCCGGAAATTAATCCAAGGAAGAATGGAGGAGGATTGTGATTACATCAAATCCTGGGCTTGTTTCAGTTTGTCAGTTTATCACAATGTCATTTAAGAATTGACCCAAACTCTAAGTAGCTGCCACCAAATGAAACAATTTAAACAAATTCAAATTAGAACTTTTATTTTTAAGTCAATTTTGATAACAAAGGACAAATCTGAACAGGATGTAAAGTATGATCAAGAATAAGGCAGAACATATCTACACCAATCTGCATAGTCACTAGGGACACTTTGGTGCTACCTTAGTCAAAGACAGGGAAAACTTCTGGATAAAATCTGCATATAACTGAAATCTTGTCCTTTGGATAATTTCCCACTATACCTCAAGTTATAGCTTACTACTCTCTTCATACCCTTTACAATCATTCACAAGTATTACCAAATATCACTGATTTGATGAGTATCTTATTTATATATTTTAACAAATATAGATCCAAGAATGGAAAACCAAAATAGACAAACATGACAACTCAGACTCAAACTTGCATATCGAGTGCCATTACCACGATACCATGATCTCCAATGCAAAACCAACTCCTTTGACAGGACATATCCTCATTAAGGTAGTCTGAAGGGTATATTATATGTTTTAGTTAGACAAAACAGATATATTGATCAGAGTACAAGTATTTGGGCAATGTGGAATATTTTCCTTTCAGTCCTGCAAATCACACATTGGATGGCAATCTTAAAAGTTTGTTGTATGTTTAAAAACCTGAAACAAATTCTGACAAGGCATTTATTAAGCAATCTGTTTCTATATTTCTGTTCCCTGCTACTAATCTTCCCCTTACTCCAAATGTGTGCAAAGTGTGCCAACATGACTGGAAAATATATAAATAATGAAAAAAGCAATGTTTATTGGAGAGCCAAGACATGCAATATGTTCCAATGGGCATAAATTCTGCAAAGTAAAAGAGGATTTTTTTCTCCACAGTTTACATTAGTCATCTTTGTCTTTAGCACCATGTTTCAATATGCGAGTAAACTCAATATAGTTGAAGTTGCCCTTGGTATCAATTGGTGCTTCACGGAAAAGTTCATCCACCTCTTCATCAGTGAACCGATCACCCATTGTTGTCAACAGATCTCTCAGGTAGTCTTCCTGGATATAGCCTGCAAAAGAGAACAAAGTTATAACAGATACTTCCACAGAAACAAAATTATCCCTGCTAGAATAGAAACTGTACTGGAATCACAAGTGAATGGTTAGAAATATAATACTTTTTTTGCACACTGTGTCAAAAGTATAAAAGTAAAACTAATGCCAAATACAATACAAGGTGGTGCATAAGGGACCAAATGGTTTCCCACAAAAAACAGCAGGATTAATAATCCACAAAGAGACAGCTTCTCCTAATGGCAACATGATAAGTAATATGGTTGGAGGGTTGCATGCATACCTGTTCTGCCTCCCATACTCAGGGTTAGGGTAAGTAAGGTGAACAAATAAATGAAAAAGCAAAGAAATGCCCAACCATACGCTTTGAAACTGAAAATTTAGGACCCCAGGGAATTACGGTCACATTAAAATATAAAGACATTTAGCCAGAATTTGCTTTAGTCTTCATATTCCTATCCCCTTCAAATTTTTATCTTCTTTCCACATCCAATTGATGGCAAATCCTTTTGTTGGCACAGTTCATGAACTTGTTCATAAGGTGATTCTGTACATGAGCCCAGTGACAATCAGCTGATTTATAATAGTCTAAATCTTACATATTCAGTCCCAGTCTTTTTGACTTGGGACTGAAGATGGGGCAGGAATTCCATCCATCAGAGATACTCTTACCCACAGTGGTTTTTCCAGCTCTAGGATATTTACATGCTACAGCTTGAGCACTCCACATTGAGGTCTTGGTTGGGCAAAGGGTGAACTTTCCATGCGAGTAGTAGTAACTGTTGAGCTGCTTGAATAAAAGTCTTCCCAGTCAGTTCCTGATTCAGTACTTGCAGGCACATTTAAAATTCCTATGTCTACCTTTGAATGAAGGGCCTGACAGATAGCCCATGTAACACTCAAACTGGGTCTACACTAAAAAATATAGCACAGAATTATATGCACCCACCATACACAAACAGGCACAGAACTGTCACAGCTACCCTGAGGACAGAATAAAGCAGGAGGATAGGTGCATGCAGGGTACATTCCTAGCTCTGATCATCCCAGACCCACTGGAAATCTAATGAAATGGGACCAGAAAACCTAGACTCCAATATCAGGAGGGGATTGCTGAGGGCGGGAGTCACTGATGCCAATAAAACCATTAAAAACCTATTATTCTTCTGCCTGGTATCAGCATACCGGAGATCAACTGTAGCACTCCTGCAGTTTGACTACTTTCTTACCTGTTCCTTCTTCATCAAAGCACGCAAAGGCATTTCTGATTACATCTTCAGGGTCTGTCCCATTTAGCTTTTCACCAAACATGGTCAAAAACATGGTGAAGTTGATAGGTCCTGGGGCCTCATTCATCATCGCCTCTAGATATTCATCAGTTGGGTTCTTTCCTGCAGAAAATTCAGATATTCAAAATGCCTCACCACTTTACGTTAGAAACATGGAGAGAAATGGTTCATCCATAATGCATAGGTTAGATAGGTCACTTAACTGCACTGGAAGAAGAGGAGAAAAGATTACAACCAAACGTCATACTGCTTCCAGGCATTGCTGCACAACAGATAAAGATTTTTTTTCTTTTGTTCTTTCATGGGATATGGGTGTCACTGACAAGGCCAACATTTATTGCCCATCACTAATTTCCCTGCTAGGCCATTTCAGAGAGCATTTAATAGTCACACTGCTGTGGGTCTTGGGCCACATGTAGGTTAAGCCAGGTGAGAATAACAGATTTTTTTCCCTAAAAGGACATTAGTGAACCAGATGGGTTTTTTACAACAGTTAATGAAAGCTACAGTCAACATTACTGAGACTAGCATTATATTCCAGGTTTATTAATTAGAATTTAAATTCCACCATGGTGGGATTTGAACCCATGTCCTCAGAGTATTAACCTGGATTACTAGTCCAGTCACATTACCATTACCACTACACTGTCTCCTCTGTATGATCATACAAGTATCCATTAGCTCCACTCCTGAAATCAGTTAGCAGCAGACCAGGAATCTGCCTAATTTGTATGGTTCAGTTATTCCCTGGATAAATTCTCCAGATTTCTATGTGGAATGCTTTGAACATTAGCTGGATACAATGTTTGAGGGGAAAAAGGCAAATTGTACCTACCAGGGAAGGTGGAAAGCATTGCTCAGTATCTTCATTTTTACCTTTGACATGCATGCTATAGCAAACTTAACATATTTACAAGCAAAAACAAACTAATTACCAAGCGAAGCCAACATGTCATGCAAATCCTCCTTATCAATGAAGCCATCACGGTTCTGATCAATCATGTTGAAAGCCTCCTTGAATTCCTGAATCTGCGACTGATCAAACATGGCAAATACATTGGAGGTTGCGCGCTGGGGGCGCTTCTTGGTGGTCTTTCCCTTGGCTCTTTTGCTTGACATGGTGGCTAGGTATTGTATCTATGAGAAAAACAGTTGCGATTACACACATTTTTGATGAAAGATCAACTTTAATCCCTTACGAATTCTGCCAGATCTACTGAGTGTTTCCAGCATTTTGGTTTGATTTCAGTTACAGGTTATGGTCTATTCCAAAGCTATTTTTGTAGTGAAATATGCATATTTTCATTACTTAAAAATTTAACATATGATTCACAAAATAAAATTGAAGTTTGTTTCCTAAGGGAGGGATGCCAAAAATGTTCAGTTTCAGGTCAGACCTCCATTCAGTGTCGAAGGTACAAGGGAATGTAACAGAAATGCACAAAGTACAAGGAGGCATTTATAGATCCTGTCCCCAGCTTCATTTATAGAACTCTGGACTACCTTTCTTCTTGGCTGGGGACAGCATGTGGCATAAGGTAAAGTTTCTCTTTCTTGAAATAAAAGGAAGCTCAAACTAATGAGATTAAAATTTTAGGGCTGAAGTGAGTTTTGTTCCACATCTCTCATCTGGCTTACCCACAAATTTTACTAGCACAGATGGTGCTTCTAGAGATTACATATGCAAAATGTAGCACAGACCCGAAACAATTCTGTAAAGTAGGAAAGAGTTACACAATCTTGGTTCTGTTCCACATTAGGACATTATTCAGACTTGAATAAATTATCTAGATGATTCTGAAACTTGGCGTCTATACAGCTTAACAACCAATACACAGTGACTGCGTATCAAGTAATGACAGGCAAACACCAATCAACTTTATTTGAACAAGGACCTAAAACAACAAGAGAGAGAGCAGCACTTTATGTTGCTTCCGATGTACAGCTAGGTTGGAAGTTAACAGCACTGGAAAGTTAAGGGCGGTGGAGAAGAAAGGCACTCAGAAGCAGCATCCATAGAAAGTGTGTTTCTGCACATGGTAGCATTCTGGAGACATTCTTGGCCTTAACCACTAGTTGGTTGAGCAACCGCTGCATATCAGCCACACAGCAGCTTTGCTATTATGAGCCTGCTCACATTTAAGTGAGGAAATCACTAGACATAAGAGCTAGCTTTGAGATATTTGTAAAAAAAAAAGTGAAGTGACAGAAACCACCTCACAATAATAGTTGCAAGAGAAGTGACAGCCAATAATGTAGTAAATTCTTTCTTGAATGACAGAGGAAGCCCTACTACCTGCCCAGCTCAGGGGGCCCCCTAGTGGTAAGGAAAAATGCAGACATTTCAAACCAACAATTTTGGTTCACAGGATTAATGAATACCTGGAACAAATTGTTTGATTTCTTCAATACCCAAGCTTCCTATAAGCGACTGCACCCTGTGATTCATCGATTATGAAATGCTTTGTAACATCCTGGCAATCTGAAAAGGCAGTGAGTGTATAACTTGTTGAGGCAGACTGCATTTGCAATATTTTCAAAATCTAACTTTGAGGGGAAGACAGGCAGAGGTACAAGCATGAAACTATTTTCTGCAAGTGATTTTTTTCCATTACTACGTTTTCAGCAAATCTTTCAGAACATTACCAGAGCTATATTTGTAGCTCCAAGGAGCTTTCCATGCATCAGTTTACCCATTCTCATGCAGGACAAAGCATAACACTTAATGTTTCAAAGACTTAATTTGGCTAAAGTTGTCTTATATCTAAAGTGTGTTCTGTAGGTTATATAGCCTTACTCTAGA
Source organism: Carcharodon carcharias (assembly GCF_017639515.1). Lineage (NCBI taxonomy): Eukaryota > Metazoa > Chordata > Chondrichthyes > Lamniformes > Lamnidae > Carcharodon > Carcharodon carcharias. The sequence continues at coordinate 123,537,407 of NC_054472.1, read as the reverse complement.
ATCTACTGGAATGCAAAATCTTAGCTGGCCCTAAAGTCAATAAGGAGAATTTTTAAAAAAAATTAAAACAGTAAACTTACAATTTTTTGGCTCAAATACTATAAACTCCCTTGTCTAAAGGGAAGTGGTGAAGCAACCACAGCCAAGTTGCAGTTAAAGATGGATTCCAATGTACAAATTATGTACATTGAGAATTCCAAGTAGAATTTATTCTAGTTTAAACAAGTCTAGTACTATAGTAGAAAAATGGCTGTCAGAAGGAAGCTAGGACTGAACACATCTCGATATGTAACAGAGTGATAACAGTTTACACAGAAGACCATTTATCTGATTATATCAACTGGTCCTCTGTCAAAGTTAATTCCACTACTAGTGATTTCCAAGACCTCATGTTACTCATTCAAACATTCATTAATTTTCCCTAAAAACATGCAATCATTGTGGGACAGGCCTTTCAATTAAACAAGCAGTCCTCCTACTAGACTAAAAATATACATTTGTAAAAACAGAAAAAACTTGTTTTTAAAAAGGACCTTTCATGACTGTAGAATGTGCCTTGGCATTTTGTAGCCAATTGCTTCTGAAGTGTAATAATCATTGTTTCAAAGGAATATACAGCAGAGTAAAAGCCCCACAAACAGCAATTAGAGAAAATGAATAAAGAAAGTCATGTCTGTGATGGGATTAATGTTGGGTCAGACATTAGCAAAACTCATGTACAGTGAACACCGCCAAGCAATCTTTACATTTTCAGTCAAGATGATAGAGTACCTTGGTTCGTCTATCAAAAAGATACAGTACTCCCTTAAAACTGCAGCTTGGACTATGTGCTCAAGTACTAAAGTGGTGGTAAGCCCACAATCTTCTGGTTAAAATGGAAGTGCATTAGCATCAAGCTAAAGCAAATACTTCAGTAGGAATTACCCGAGTCAGAAGGCAAGACAAGTCCAAGGGCAATCTCAATAAAAATTTGCTGGTTTCCTTTTGACATTAACCCCATTATTAACAAAACAAACTTTCTCCCATAAAATAACCCATGAGTTACTGCTCA